>NC_134469.1:65882654-66264101 GCF_964194025.1 Convolutriloba macropyga | reverse complement strand
AGACTAGTAAAAAAAATGCCGTCCACTTTTGCGCTCAGGCTCAGATAGTTAATTAATGTTTTGTAAGTTGGGCATTTGTGTACAGATTCGGAGTCATTGTGATTTGAATCAATATCCATGTTTTATATATTACAGTATTGTCATAGTATCTTTTAACTTACTGCGCGTTGCTATGGAGGCATAGTTAAGAGCCGCGAAATCAAATAGAGTGGAGCTCTTTTTGGTGCTTCGAAGGCTTTTTCTTTTTGTTATCCGTTTTTTTCTTAATTTGCTCCATTTCAGAGAAGAGAACTTTTTTTGTGGCAATTTCATATGCTAGTGGTTAAGAAACAGCGTTAGGGCTGTTTGAGTTCTCCTTAGTTTTATGCCTCATTGCAATAAGACGCCAAGTGGTTTGAAAGTCGTTTTTTTTTTGCAAAATATCAAAAGTCAACAGTATTAGATCCAAATTTTGTCTCTCAATGCAAAATATTGTGAAAAGACGTTTTTAGAGCAGAAAATCCAGGAGGACACCGTACTTGTTTGAAAATTTTGCAAAAGGGGAATTTTTCCGCAAATAAATTTAAAAGATCAATTTTACTATAAGGAATTGTGTCTCCGTGATTATAATACCCGATTTGCTCACTTTTCAGAACATTCTCAATTGAATTGTCCCGCCAAATTGTAAAATTTTTCTTATTCAGTCAACAAAATAGTACAAATTAAATTGTCCATTTCTTTATAAAAATATCAATATTTCCCTCAATGGGAATGAAAAACAGCTTGTTTTTTGACAAATTTAATTTTTTAACATCAAATTCAAGATTTAGATTTTTAAACATGCAATATAATTCACTCCGATAATCCCAACGTTGAAACTTAAAGATTTAAACTTTTTGCAAAAATTCTGATGAGTTTCCTTCACAGTAGCTCATCTTGTCTGCTTACCTGTTGTTATTATTCAGCTCACTGTTCAACAATTTGTTATCACAGATTCAGAGTTGCGACCTTTGAGATTTTTAAAGCTTCTGTTTCAAAAATTTATCTTTCGGTTTTGGGGCAGAGGCCTTCAGTTTTTCAGCGCTTTTTTCATAGCTCGACCATTTCCAAAATGAAAAATTTACAAGAATCATACTGGCTTTCGCAAGATTTACGTTTTTCCGACTCGCCAAGCTGTCGACAGTGCTACCACTAATATTGAAAACCCACAGTAAGAAAATTATGATCCCAAGTCTGTTTTGGACCGTTTCCTACCAGTATCAGACCTCTTTAGTTGACTGTTTTGACTCGGTGGTTTCTTTGATTTTCAAAACAACGTTTTAAAACTAACACTTAGATTGATATTGCGAAGTATTGGTCATGAATTTAATTTAGACCCACATAACACACCACATATCGTGCTCTACACTGATTTTGACCTTCATTTAAGTCTGTGTGGTACGTAAGGAACGCTAAGATGCCATAAATATTTAGAAAAGATATTAGTCTGTGATGAATTAAGCGCTAATTGAAATAAAAAAAATTGCAGGCGTCTGTCTTATGAAGTCTCATAATTATTATTTACCCGAAGCTAAATGCGTTGCAACCATAATTGAATCAAGTGACAAAACAAGATATTATTTTAGATTATAAGCCATACATTCGGCCAAATGTTTAATATTTTCGGCCAAATGCAACAGTGGACTGTGCAAGACCAAATGACGAAAATGAACGTTGCAGCGTAGTGCATATATGTTCCCATTTAGTAACAGTTATAGTATATCAAAAAGTGCAGAAAGAGATTGGATTTGTATATTATGAATCGAGTCTAACAGTAAGAATGCGAAATCGGAAAGGCTCTTTGTCACCTTATATCACTGTAGGGAAAAAGAGATGGAGAAACAAAACCTTATCTCTCCTTTTCAACCAACCCCCCCCCCCCCCCCCTAAAAAAGTAAAAAGCGGTGACTCTTACTACCTTTCCAGTAGTATGAGCAGTGGTAGCCAGTATAGTATAGTATAGTCACCTGCCGATTGTACACAGCTTTCCATCAGATAGATTAATTTGATCAACAATATCGGCTTACGTCTCAATAAGAAATAGGACGATAGTGGTGGTGTGTATGATGTGAGTATCTGTGTGTGTGTGTGTGTGTGTGTGTGTGTGTGTGTGTGTGTGTGTGTGTGTGTGTGCGTGCGTGCGTGCGTGCGTGCGTGCGTGCGTGCGTGCGTGCGCGCGCGCGTGCGTGTGTGTGTGTGTGTTTGTGTGAGGTGTGTGTGTATGTCGAATTTGCAGAAACAATGTGTCAGGTATCGGTTAATACTGCCTGGTTGGTTAATCCTAAAAACTCAATCTGCTCGGAGCTGTTCCAATAGTCGCAAAAGTTTTAAAAGCTTTAGCAATTGGATACTTGGTTTTTCATTGCTTTTGACGATAATGCTAATGAACATGCTTTTGAAAGGAAGCAATTTTTTAATAGCTGCAAAGCGATAGGCGAGGTTATAGGTGTCCGGTCGAGGATTTTACTACCCTAAAAGGCTATAACAACCCAACTGTGGTAATAGCTAACTCCATATACTGCTGAAGATTTAGGGCTTAGAGGACTCGAACTTACTATCTCCAGGCATTCAACCGCGTCCAGGCATGCTACCGTTGCACTAAAAATGTGCTGAAGTAGCAACTTTGTTAGCTTGATATACCACAAGCTGGGTTATTACACTACTCCCTTCTCAAGCGAGTTGGTTGGAGCAATTTATCAACAGGAAAATCTAGGGGCTCAAAAGGGACAAAAACATGCGTCGACGGTTTTAGTAGAAAAATTAAAACGAGAGAGTTTATTTCCTTCCTACTGATTTTTAAAAGCAAGCAGAAATATTTGACATTGTTTTAAAAGAATTTTCCACGTGTGGCTATTATAAAATTAGTTTATTAGCTTGCTCACCTTAAAGTTGATTGTCTAGCATAAATCATTATAGCTGCGAAAGAGTAAACTGAGTGTAGCTATGTTGTGGTGATCTTGGTTTTTATGATTCAAAAAATTTGAATTGCATCGGGGCGGTGTCTTTTTTGAAGATATGTTCACAGACACTGATAATTTTTGAAGTCAAATTAGAATACCGTTATGGTCACTCCGAAACAAAAAGTGCAATTAGAAAAGCTAATAGTTTCGAGGTCTGAAAATATTTTCAATTAATTAAATTAATTCAATTTAGTTGGTTTTCTTGATAATTGGATTTTCTTTATATGCGTTAAAGTATGAAAAGTGGTTTTCATATATTATGCACTGAAATATGTTTGAACTCTTCAAATATTCCTCAGATTCTCAAAATGAGTTTTTTCTACTTTTTAAATCTATTTGTCAACATTTTGCCGTTTGGCTCTATTTATACTAGTTAATTTCCGAGCTGCTTAATCAGTTTTTTTTAAAAAAAATTGTGTGCTATGTTTGTTTTGGGCACGCTCCATTTGCTTCAATTTCCTATATACAATGCTGCGTTGGAAAAAGAGCAGAAATTTAATTAAAATCAGATCTCTTTCTCTCGTACCATTTTTTGAGAAACGTTTTCTTAGGATTATTTGACTTACTTTAATCATGGTGCATCTCAAGAAAAAGTTCGACAGAAACTCATCTCGAATGCGTCTAAGTCACGGACCTCAAAATGATGCACCTTGATGCAAAAATTTAAGGAGGAGTAGAACGGGGATTCTATTGATTAGGAAGTCACCATGGACTATTGAAAGATATTTAAAATTTTCTCTTTGTCTTTATTGATTGTCTAACAATACTGTGTACTTATTTTAAATAAAGAAATTACGTTTAGACATGGAGATAACTTGTTTTTAAAAGTCCTGTCAAGGGTATAGAATTTCAAAAATATAGAATTTTAAATTTTCGCAAGAACAACTATCCTAAAAGAAAAATGACCTTTATTGATTGAGACAGTGACTAGATCGATGCAAACAAAATAAAGGTAACGAAAGAAGTCTCCTAGATTTTAAGGATTATAGCAATCTCAGGACATATCATTTTTATCTTATCTCTCCATCAAAACCTTATCTCTCCTTTTCAACCAACCCCCCCCTAAAAAAGTAAAAAGCGGTGACTCTTACTACCTTTCCAGTAGTATGAGCAGTGGTAGCCAGTATAGTATAGTATAGTCACCTGCCGATTGTACACAGCTTTCCATCAGATAGATTAATTTGATCAACAATATCGGCTTACGTCTCAATAAGAAATAGGACGATAGTGGTGGTGTGTATGATGTGAGTATCTCTGTGTGTGTGTGTGTGTGTGTGTGTGTGTGTGCGTGCGTGCGTGCGTGCGTGCGTGCGCGCGCGCGTGCGTGTGTGTGTGTTTGTGTGAGGTGTGTGTGTATGTCGAATTTGCAGAAACAATGTGTCAGGTATCGGTTAATACTGCCTGGTTGGTTAATCCTAAAAACTCAATCTGCTCGGAGCTGTTCCAATAGTCGCAAAAGTTTTAAAAGCTTTAGCAATTGGATACTTGGTTTTTCATTGCTTTTGACGATAATGCTAATGAACATGCTTTTGAAAGGAAGCAATTTTTTAATAGCTGCAAAGCGATAGGCGAGGTTATAGGTGTCCGGTCGAGGATTTTACTACCCTAAAAGGCTATAACAACCCAACTGTGGTAATAGCTAACTCCATATACTGCTGAAGATTTAGGGCTTAGAGGACTCGAACTTACTATCTCCAGGCATTCAACCGCGTCCAGGCATGCTACCGTTGCACTAAAAATGTGCTGAAGTAGCAACTTTGTTAGCTTGATATACCACAAGCTGGGTTATTACACTACTCCCTTCTCAAGCGAGTTGGTTGGAGCAATTTATCAACAGGAAAATCTAGGGGCTCAAAAGGGACAAAAACATGCGTCGACGGTTTTAGTAGAAAAATTAAAACGAGAGAGTTTATTTCCTTCCTACTGATTTTTAAAAGCAAGCAGAAATATTTGACATTGTTTTAAAAGAATTTTCCACGTGTGGCTATTATAAAATTAGTTTATTAGCTTGCTCACCTTAAAGTTGATTGTCTAGCATAAATCATTATAGCTGCGAAAGAGTAAACTGAGTGTAGCTATGTTGTGGTGATCTTGGTTTTTATGATTCAAAAAATTTGAATTGCATCGGGGCGGTGTCTTTTTTGAAGATATGTTCACAGACACTGATAATTTTTGAAGTCAAATTAGAATACCGTTATGGTCACTCCGAAACAAAAAGTGCAATTAGAAAAGCTAATAGTTTCGAGGTCTGAAAATATTTTCAATTAATTAAATTAATTCAATTTAGTTGGTTTTCTTGATAATTGGATTTTCTTTATATGCGTTAAAGTATGAAAAGTGGTTTTCATATATTATGCACTGAAATATGTTTGAACTCTTCAAATATTCCTCAGATTCTCAAAATGAGTTTTTTCTACTTTTTAAATCTATTTGTCAACATTTTGCCGTTTGGCTCTATTTATACTAGTTAATTTCCGAGCTGCTTAATCAGTTTTTTTAAAAAAAAATTGTGTGCTATGTTTGTTTTGGGCACGCTCCATTTGCTTCAATTTCCTATATACAATGCTGCGTTGGAAAAACAGCAGAAATTTAATTAAAATCAGATCTCTTTCTCTCGTACCATTTTTTGAGAAACGTTTTCTTAGGATTATTTGACTTACTTTAATCATGGTGCATCTCAAGAAAAAGTTCGACAGAAACTCATCTCGAATGCGTCTAAGTCACGGACCTCAAAATGATGCACCTTGATGCAAAAATTTAAGGAGGAGTAGAACGGGGATTCTATTGATTAGGAAGTCACCATGGACTATTGAAAGATATTTAAAATTTTCTCTTTGTCTTTATTGATTGTCTAACAATACTGTGTACTTATTTTAAATAAAGAAATTACGTTTAGACATGGAGATAACTTGTTTTTAAAAGTCCTGTCAAGGGTATAGAATTTCAAAAATATAGAATTTTAAATTTTCGCAAGAACAACTATCCTAAAAGAAAAATGACCTTTATTGATTGAGACAGTGACTAGATCGATGCAAACAAAATAAAGGTAACGAAAGAAGTCTCCTAGATTTTAAGGATTATAGCAATCTCAGGACATATCATTTTTATGTCTGATTTGCTTTAAATATCCTAAAACATAAGACCAAAGAATTTTAAAATATAAAATAACTGAAAATTTGAATTTTTTCCAACAAAAACTTTTAAAAATTATAAAACTCGACCTTTTAGCATGCAATTTTTCTACAAAGTTTTTTAAAAAAGCATTTTTCGAGCTCCTTTTGGTTTTATATAATATCTAAATTGTTCACTGATCGAATGTTGATTTCATTCTTTCTGAGTTAATCAAAATGATAAACACTTTGAATTCAAAATTTTTTATCAATATTTTTTTAATTAACTTTGTTTCTCAATTGCCTGGCAGGAAACAGTACGTTTTTTAGTTTTCACTGCCACAATTTATTTAATTTTGTTTCCGGTGTAAACAAAAATGAAAAAAAATTAAACTTTGGATGAATTTTTTTCGTTTTTCTCATTTAGTTTCTTTCAAAAAATAGTACGCCTTTCACCATATATCCATAACTAGAGCATTTTATATGTTTTTTAGACAAAATTTTGTTATCACTGTTTTGCTGGTAAAAATTGTTTAAAACATCTGAATTATACTTTTTTCTTGAATATTTACACTTTTTTGAGATGAAACAACAATTCCTTCTAGTGGGTATCAAAGATTGGTTAACAATTATGAAAACATTTGATTGTTAGTCCATCTGTCAAATTGAATTCTATAAACAAACAGCACTTTTTGTGGATACTCCTGTGGGGAAAATTGCGGCACTACTTGCACTTTTTGCCGAAGTTTTTGACCTCTTTTATTGCCTTCTCTCTAAAATTTTTATCCTTATTTGTCTATTTATATGTCTGTTGTGATGTCTGTTTTGTTTCAATTTTCCATTAAAATTGCATATGGATTCATCTAAATGGTATTAAGGAGTCTATATCAAAATATTTAATTTGGATAGTTCTTTTTAGCTCGGACAAACCGTTCATCTCGCTCTGTTTTTATCGAGTTAGAAAAAGATATGTTGCTTTTTATGGCTGAGACACAATTGAGGCTACAATTTGTTCTTCCGCACGTTTCGGGGCTGGTTTTGTCGCCAGTTATTGTATTGTTTATGAAAAATTTTAAACTAGCTCAAAAATAACACTTTGTCAGGCTGAACTATTTTTTTTCTGAACGAGAAAGTTTTTCTCTGTGTTCAAGCGCCGCAATACGGTTTTCAAGAAAAATTTGTCTGATTCTCCAGGAAGATCTTACAATAGGCAGTTGATACTACTTTATTTGAGAGCCCATTAGTGGTTTTAAGAAAGTTGCTCCGATATTTCTGATTTCGAAAATTTTCTCACATTGTTGACTACGATTACTTTATCGTTTGTTCTTTGAGGCAAATTTTATTGTTTGTCTTTTGAGGCAAATTGATTCTCTTCTGAGGCACGAACTCAACTAGTAAAAGATAAATTTTTAATATTAATTTTGGGTTTGTGAGTTTTTGAAGGTTTATCAGACAAAATAAACCATGAATGTATTCAGCTGTTGACAAATCCGCCTGTTTTCCATTAGTTTTAAGATTTTCAAGTGTATTTGGTTTTGTTATTTGGAAAAAGTTGTTTTAGAACTGCCAACGAAACGTGTTTTTCTTCATTTTTGAATATTTTGAAATATTTGGAGTTAAATAGTTTGCGCAACTTTGTTTGTCATAAAAATGGGTGTTAATTGTAAGTTACTTGTTAAATGCAATAAATAATAATATTTTGTTTAATTGAATTGTTTTTAGTGTCTGCGTTTGAAAAGTAATTAAGGAGAATTAAAAGAAACACATTTCATTGACAAAACGAAACATCTAGAATTGACTTTGAATGGAAAAAACAATTAGGAAAAAATCTCATCTAAAAATCGAAAAACGGTAATATCGAAGTCAGAATTCCGAAAGTGAAGAAAAAACTACAAGCGACTTTTGTCCAAACAACGTTTTTTCAACCTGCCTTGAAAGGGAAGTAAAAAAATTGAGGCCGCGAATTCACTCGTTTCTTTGCTCAACTTTTCTGTTTCGGCATGACTAAAATCACTGCTCCAATTTAAAGTCAAAAATAAAGAAAGTTTGTAAACGGATCTTAAACAAACATTGCTCGATGACTCCGGAATAGACTCGAAGTACACATTCTTTTAGATCTCAACCAACTACTGAAAGAATAAAATGAACCTGCTAATAAAATTTACGAATCATTTTGAAACAATAACGAGGGAAAATTAACATGAGAACTGCCAAAAAGGATGTCCAGAAATTTATCTGATGAAAATATTCACAAAACACCAAACACTATTTTTTACGAGCAGCATTTCACTCCTTCTAACACACATCCTCTAAAAATAGAACTCACTGATTTAAAAAAATAGCCTGAAGTCTTCAGAAACGACTTGGAGTAAACCTCCTTGTTGCTTATAATAATCAATTTCAAAACAATAACAAGCAAATTGACAACGGAGAAGTAACTGACAACAACAACTGACGAAGAATTTGATAACAATATTTATTAAGAATTGCGGCTCCAAAACAACTACAAGAAAAACACTTTCGACAAGTTAGTTCTCATTTAATAAGTCACTGCCAATTGGCAGAATAAGCGACTAATAAATTCATGTAGAGAAAACCGAGGAAGAGAAATATAATTGAAAGACAATTATGAATTTTTAATTATAGACAAAGTATTTGAGCAAAAGCATCGACCAAATGCTAAAAACCCTTTTTCCCATCAAATATTTGGCAAATAATTTTTATTAACGCTTTCCGTTCAGGCAATTACTCACTCAGCACCTGGCAAAAACCTATTAAACAATAAAAAATGCAATGAACGAAAAAAATCCTTTGCTTAATTTTCCTCAATTATCTTTAAAAAAGACAACTCAAAATCAATAAGAGTTATATCAAAAACCAACCAAAACCGCTAAAACTTCTAATATGAATCAAAGAACTCCGCAAAAGTCGTAAAAATTTGAAGAAGAATACAAAAACCTTTAAAAAAGCTTTTAACATGGCAAAATGATAAAAATAGCTCAAAATTGAATTGAAAACATCATTGCTTGATTTGGATGGTCAAAAAAGCCTTCGAAGGCTTCATTATTAGTTTTGTTAAGCGATTCAAACGTCTTTGACAGAGAAAATTGGAGTTTAAACTAAAAACTGCCTTGAAAGTGCCGCACGTGATCAAAAAGTTTGCTCGTTTAACGAGAATTTTTTTTTCACTAACTATTCTTGCTCTTTCTCGTGAACAGAAAACCACTCACAGAAAAAAGTCGCGAACAGAAAAAATTTAGCGTGAACAGAAAACCACTCTCTTTTCTCTCAGCTCTCCAGCAATTTAACCTAAACACTTTGGTTTCACGCATTCTGTTTTAAATACACTCCAAAAAATCACCGATCAAAAATAAAGACGCTCCACCAATACTCCTCTTCTAGTCATAAAAAAGACAGCGCTTCAATACAATTGAAATTCTTTGGATTGTAAAAAACATGTATAGATTATGATTTCTGATCTACAAAATATTGCTCTACATCTTGCCCTACAATGTTTTATGTTTGCTAATTATTACAAAAATGATTTATGCGGCGTCTATGAGAATGTATGTATCTATTTGTGTTTTCGAGCACGCATATATAGAGTTTCGTTTGTGTTTTAGACGGGTACCAGGCCTCAGAAATCATAGTGAGGTGGGACTTGTTCAGCAATGTGACTCTGCCAGAACCCTCCTCTGACTTCACTCTCACTGAGTTGAGACTGCTCTCTGTTGTGCCTCAGAGCCTCATTCGCAATTTATCAACTGGTAATCCATCAATCTATCAATCAATTGTTCAATCAATCACTTCTTTATAAAAAATATTAATAAGAGAGTGTTTTCAATTAAATGTTTTTATTAAATCAAAATTCACAGAAAAACAACTCACTTGACACCTCACCAATTGGTGGGCGTGTTGATTCTAGCTGGCCACGTGATGCCCATTTTCCAAACGACTGTAAGATTTGAATTCAATACTTTGTTGTAATACTCGATCAATTGAAGTTAGCATAGTTGCCGAATTTGTTACATGGAGTTTGTGTTGATGTAAGTTTGAAAACAATAATGGATTAACTTGATCGGGATGATTTAATTGATTTTAACCATTGATTTCGCCTTCATTGTTCCGACCCAACTTGTGGGGGGAGGAACTATATACTCAAATGGATTTTTTTTGTACAAACAATTTTGGCCGATCGATATAATCATCGTAGAGAAATGTGAGTGGTTTCGTTAAAAAGCTCGTCCAGCGTAGAATTCGAAGATAAAAAGATTTTTTTGAATTTTGTTTTTTTCGAGGAGTTATCGGGACCTAAAGTTTCATGTGAACACGGAATATTTGGTTCACTTTTGTTCACTTTTAGCGTAATTTTTGTTCGAATTAACATTCTTTCTGTAAAAAAATTAATTCAAAATTACCTTTCACGCTACAAAAGGCATCAATTTGGTAATCCTAAAAGATGAGAGGCGATTAAAATGACTAGTTCTGGTCTCACAGGGAAATTTACTATCAAAAAAATTCGAAATCTATTTGAGAGCTGTCTTTTTTAGAGAATTTTTTTAAATGTTTTTTGTTTTTTAAGTCATTAAGAGAATAGTCACCTTTCATAGCGAGCTTCCGTTAACGACAAACCTAATTTACATTTCAATGATGCCCAATCAACAGAAAAATAGCTTTCAAGGAATCGCTCATTTTTTGGCATCGACTCTGAGTGTTAGTAATTTTTTAATAAAAATTTGATTATTTTTTGAGATTTTACTGAATTTTTGAAGTCCTATGCCATAGACACTTTGACTAAAAGTGCAATAGCTTTTCTAATGAACATTAAGTGAACATATCTAGTGCTATGAGTGGACAGCTAAGTTAAGACCTTACAAAAATAATTTTCTCACACTTTTCTATTGAATTTTTGGTTTTTGCCCGTATTTGTTATTGTTTTTGTATTCTTAAGACTAATTCTGATGTTTTATTGATGAATGGTCAACAAAAAACATAATTCGTTTCCCATTGAGGCATAACGTAGCGAATTTATTCGTTTCCGTTGAAAGATATTTATATTAATGACGTTGATACTACGGGTTTTCTCAAAATTATTGTGGTTTTAAAATAGTTGTTCATATTTGTTGATTTTTTGAAGTCTGATAGTTAAAAAAAGCGAAGTGTTTTTGTTGTTAAAAAATCATTTAAAAAAATGCTTGTACTGAAAAGTTCATTTTTTAATGGCTTCGACGCTTTTGGCTCATTTTTTTTAGAATTTGCTGTATTTGGTGTTTTTTTATTCTCTATGTAATCGAAAATGATGAGAGGTCTCATTAGCTTCTTATTGACGGTTGAATTAATTATATTACTCTATGTAGTCAGTTCATAGCAATATTTCTTAAAGTTTTTGATATTATTCGATTTCAAAATTTTCTTGTTTCTTCGTTTTTTGTTATTTGTATTGTCTTTTGTATAGTTTTCGTTGTTCTTTTCTTTCTCTTCTAATTGAGGGTTCAATGAATTATATTACTCTGTGCAGTCAGTTCATTTTGAATTTTCTTAAAGTTTATGATAATATTACTTTTCAAAGTTCTTTGTTTTTTTCTTTTTTGTTATTTGTATTGTTTTTTGTATAGTTTTTGTTGTTCTTTTCGTCAACTTGTAACTAATTCTCGTCATTGAGAGGTCCCATTCAAATCCTTGTAATTCAAAAATTAATTTTTTTGATAATATTGCGCAACTGATGTTTTGTTTGTGGGAAAATTTTCGTTTTCCTAAATGTTTTGTGAGTTGCTCTCTGTTGTGCCTCAGAGCCTCATTCGCAATTTATCAACTGGTAATCCATCAATCTATCAATCAAGTGTTCAATCAATCACTTCTTTATAAAAATATTAATAAGAGATTGTTTTCAATTAAATGTTTTTATTAAATCAAATTTCACAGAAAAGCAACTCACTTGACACTTCACCAATTGGTGGGCCTGTTTATTCTAGCTGGCCACGTGATGCCCATTTTCCAAACGACTGGAAGATTTGAATTCAACACTTTGTTGTGATACTCGATGAATTGAAGTTAGAATGGTTGCCGAAGTTGTTACATGGAGTTTGTGTTGATGTAAGTTTGAAAACAATAATGGATTGATTGGATCGGGATGATTTAATTGATTTGAACCATTGATTTTGCCTTCATTGTTCCGACCCCACTTGTGTGGGGAGGAACTATATACTCAAATGGATTTTTTTTGTACAAACAATTTTGGCCGATCGATATAATCATCGTAGAGAAATGTGAGTGGTTTCGTTAAAAAGCTCCTCCAGCGTAGAATTCGAAAATAAAAAGATTTTTTTGAACTTTGTTTTTTTTCGAGGAGTTATCGGGTCCTAAAGTTTCATGTGAACACGGAATATTTGGTTCACTTTTGTTCGATTTTAGCGTAATTTTTGTTCAAATTAACATTTTTTCTGTAAAAAAGTTAATTCAAAATTACCTTTCACGCTACAAAAGGCATCAATTTGGTAATCCTAAAAGATGAGAGGCAATTAAAATGACTAGTTCTGGTCTCACAGGGAAATTTACTATCAAAAAATTTCGAATTCTATTTGAGAGCTGTCTTTTTTAGAGAATTTTTTTATGTTTTTTGTTTTTTAAGTCATTAAGAGAATAGTCACCTTTCATAGCGAGCTTCCGTTAATGACAAACCTAACTTAGATTTCAACGATGCCCAATCAACAGAAAAATAGCTTTCAAGGAATCGCTCATTTTTTGGCATCGACTCTGAGTGTTAGTAATTTTTTAATGAAAATTTGTTTATTTTTTGAGATTTTACTGAATTTTTGAAGTCCTATGCCATAGACACTTTGACTAAAAGTGCAATAGCTTTTCTAATGAACATTAAGTGAACATATCTAGTGCTATGAGTGGACAGCTAAGTTAAGACCTTACAAAAATAATTTTCTCACACTTTTCTATTGAATTTTTGGTTTTTGCCCGTATTTGTTATTGTTTTTGTATTCTTAAGACTAATTCTGATGTTTTATTGATGAATGGTCAACAAAAAACTTAATTCGTTTCCCATTGAGGCATAACTTAGCGAATTTATTCGTTTCCGTTGAAAGATATTGATATTAATGACGTTGATACTACGGGTTTTCTCAAAATTATTGTGGTTTTAAAATAGTTGTTCATATTTGTTGATTTTTTGAAGTCTGATAGTTAAAAAAAGCGAAGTGTTTTTGTTGTTAAAAAATCATTTAAAAAAATGCTTGTACTGAAAAGTTCATTTTTTAATGGCTTCGACGCTTTTGGCTCATTTTTTTTAGAATTTGCTGTATTTGGTGTTTTTTTATTCTCTATGTAATCGAAAATGATGAGAGGTCTCATTAGCTTCTTATTGACGGTTGAATTAATTGTATTACTCTATGTAGTCAGTTCATAGCAATATTTCTTAAAGTTTTTGATATTATTCGATTTCAAAATTTTCTTGTTTCTTCGTTTTTTGTTATTTGTATTGTCTTTTGTATAGTTTTCGTTGTTCTTTTCTTTCTCTTCTAATTGAGGGTTCAATGAATTATATTACTCTGTGCAGTCAGTTCATTTTGAATTTTCTTAAAGTTTATGATAATATTACTTTTCAAAGTTCTTTGTTTTTTTCTTTTTTGTTATTTGTATTGTTTTTTGTATAGTTTTTGTTGTTCTTTTCGTCAACTTGTAACTAATTCTCGTCATTGAGAGGTCCCATTCAAATCCTTGTAATTCAAAAATTAATTTTTTTGATAATATTGCGCAACTGATGTTTTGTTTGTGGGAAAATTTTCGTTTTCCTAAATGTTTTGTGAGTTGCTCTCTGTTGTGCCTCAGAGCCTCATTCGCAATTTATCAACTGGTAATCCATCAATCTATCAATCAAGTGTTCAATCAATCACTTCTTTATAAAAATATTAATAAGAGATTGTTTTCAATTAAATGTTTTTATTAAATCAAATTTCACAGAAAAGCAACTCACTTGACACTTCACCAATTGGTGGGCCTGTTTATTCTAGCTGGCCACGTGATGCCCATTTTCCAAACGACTGGAAGATTTGAATTCAACACTTTGTTGTGATACTCGATGAATTGAAGTTAGAATGGTTGCCGAAGTTGTTACATGGAGTTTGTGTTGATGTAAGTTTGAAAACAATAATGGATTGATTTGATCGGGATGATTTAATTGATTTGAACCATTGATTTTGCCTTCATTGTTCCGACCCCACTTGTGTGGGGAGGAACTATATACTCAAATGGATTTTTTTTGTACAAACAATTTTGGCCGATCGATATAATCATCGTAGAGAAATGTGAGTGGTTTCGTTAAAAAGCTCCTCCAGCGTAGAATTCGAAAATAAAAAGATTTTTTTGAATTTTGTTTTTTTTCGAGGAGTTATCGGGTCCTAAAGTTTCATGTGAACACGGAATATTTGGTTCACTTTTGTTCGATTTTAGCGTAATTTTTGTTCAAATTAACATTTTTTCTGTAAAAAAGTTAATTCAAAATTACCTTTCACGCTACAAAAGGCATCAATTTGGTAATCCTAAAAGATGAGAGGCAATTAAAATGACTAGTTCTGGTCTCACAGGGAAATTTACTATCAAAAAATTTCGAATTCTATTTGAGAGCTGTCTTTTTTAGAGAATTTTTTTTATGTTTTTTGTTTTTTAAGTCATTAAGAGAATAGTCACCTTTCATAGCGAGCTTCCGTTAATGACAAACCTAACTTAGATTTCAACGATGCCCAATCAACAGAAAAATAGCTTTCAAGGAATCGCTCATTTTTTGGCATCGACTCTGAGTGTTAGTAATTTTTTAATGAAAATTTGTTTATTTTTTGAGATTTTACTGAATTTTTGAAGTCCTATGCCATAGACACTTTGACTAAAAGTGCAATAGCTTTTCTAATGAACATTAAGTGAACATATCTAGTGCTATGAGTGGACAGCTAAGTTAAGACCTTACAAAAATAATTTTCTCACACTTTTCTATTGAATTTTTGGTTTTTGCCCGTATTTGTTATTGTTTTTGTATTCTTAAGACTAATTCTGATGTTTTATTGATGAATGGTCAACAAAAAACATAATTCGTTTCCCATTGAGGCATAACTTAGCGAATTTATTCTTTTCCGTTGAAAGATATTGATATTAATGACGTTGATACTACGGGTTTTCTCAAAATTATTCTGGTTTTAAAATAGTTGTTCATATTTGTTGATTTTTTGAATTCTGATAGTTAAAAAGAGAAGTTTTTTTGTTGTTAGAAAATCATTTAAAAAATGCTTGTACTGAAAAGTTCATTTTTTAATGGCTTCGACGCTTTTGTCTCTTTTTTTTAGAATTTGCTGTATTTGCTGTTTTTTTATTCTCTATGTAGTCGAAAATGATGAGAGGTCTCATTAGCTTCATATTGACGGTTGAATTAATTATATTACTCTATGTAGTCAGTTCATAGCAATAATTCTTAAAGTTTTTGATATTATTCGATTTCAAATTTTTTTTGGGTTCAATGATATTTTACTCTGTGCAGTCAGTTCATATTGAATTTTCTTAAAGTTTATGATAATATTACTTTTCAAAGTTCTTTGTTTTTTTCTTTTTTGTTATTTGTATTGTTTTTTGTATAGTTTTTGTTGTTCTTTTCGTCAACTTGTAACTAATTTTCATCATTGAGAGGTCCCATTCAAATCTTTGTAATTCAAAAATTAATTTTTTTGATAATATTGCGCAACTGATGTTTTGTTTGTGGGAAATTTTTCGTTTTCATAAATGTTTTGTGATTCGTCTATATTTGTGTTTTTTTTCTCTTCTTTTACCACATTCGCGTAATAACAGAGCCCAATTATTTTCAAATTAGTTTCAAATGAACATATTTAATTGTTAAGTTTAATTTTAGCTCAATTAGTATAGATAACAGTTGAAATAAAAAAACAGTATTTAGGTAATAGCTAATGATTTTAATGGCCTCAATAATTTGTGTTTTCGCAGACTGTTTGTTATTTCTTGAGCCCTTCTGCATCTTTAGTCCGTTTCTATGGCTTGGTCTAACCGAACACAGGTCCTGTCAGTTTCTTAGTGATTTTATATTAAATTTATCGATAAATATTTTGTTGAAAGCTAATGGTTTTTAAGACGTTTGAAATTATTTGGTTTAAAATGTTTTGATAGGTTTTTGAGTTTGGCTTTATCATTTGTTCTTTTTATTTGTTACCTAGTCTCATTAAGGGAAAATTCCATCTGCTGTATAGTTAAAAAAGGAAATTTGTGCAGTTAAGGTTTTATCTGATTGCATTTTGACGTTGTTTACTAGGTGTTTTTACATTTAGATAATGTGTTTTTTGCCGTTATAATTTAGTTTTGCTAACTTTGGTTTTTTTTCTCGAATCTTTTTATTGGCAGATCTTGTGATTACTGTAATGAGGCATGGCATTATGTAATTCAATTAGTAGTTTTAGTGGGAAACGATTTTTTAAAACATATGATTGACAATTAAGTCACAAATGTACATCAGCTCTGGTCGGAATTTCATGTGCGAACGCACATTAACGAGTCTCCTTTTTCAAATAGGCGCCCTTACGGTTTCATTTTTAGATCACCTAATTAGGTGTTGATTACAATCATAATACTAAAGGTTCATATAGGAGAAAATATGAAGTTCATAAAACTTGCATGTGTTTATTTTTTCTTGCTAATACGATAATTCATTGAACTCAAGAATTCAGTTTTTGGTAATGCAAATATCTCACCAAATTATGACGTTTCATTATGACAGGATTTGAACACATCCTTTAAAAAGTGTTTCATTACAGGCACCTACCGGTACCAAATTCTTGAGTAAATTTTCCCGCTTTTGTATCTGGTTTCCAATCATGCATCATAATACATTGTAAAATTAGACGATAATTAATTATCTCCCTTTTTCGCCTCGATTTTTTATAAGATAATTATCCACGATCTTCAAAAAGAATTCGGTAGAGTGTCGCAGGCACGGATAATGGAAAAACTAGCAGAAATGGGGTCAGGAGGCAAGGTTTTGGAAATGACTGCCGAATATTGTGCGGATACCCTAGTGATGAAAAAATTTGAAATCTTGCAAGAATCTTGCAAGAAATCTTGCAAGGGAATGCATAGTTCTTCCATTTTGCTTGCAAGATTCTTGCAAGAATTGAATCCATCTTGCAAGATTCTTCCTATAGGCGACAATCTTTTGAAATAAGGAGTTCGGAATCCCAGCTCAGATATGTCACCAGTAGAGTCTCAAGGCTAATATAGTGTTCATTTCTCTTCCTGATGTACATAAATTATCTGCCAAATAACATGCAACTCAGTCAAACTTATAAGTTGACGACTGGCGATGACTATAAGTTGCAATTGGATAATTCAAAATTATTGACTTCGGTATGCAACTACCATAAAACGAATGTCCAATCTTGAGCCTAAAAAGCAATTAGGATTTCTGTATCAAAAATGAAAGCAAGTCTCATGCGCTTGAGCACAAAAATATCTAGGAACCGACATGATTACCTGCAACATGAGTTGGCATAAAAATGCATTAGAAAGAGAATCAAATGCGTCAAAATCCCTCTGGTTACTTAAACGGACTATCTACAATAAGACATCAACAAAAGTAAAGGTAAACATATACGTAGATTACGTGGTCACTTCGACTTACAGAGTTTTGAAAAAAATACAAAAATTGTCACAAAGTGGTTAGTTTGACCTATTAAGATTTAACCTCATTCTCCTTATTTTGACTTACAATCACAACGACGGCAGGTACCACGTCAGCATCAACCATTTTTATTAGATTCTATGAAGACGCACGTACAGGGCAACAACGAAACAGTGAAAATAAAACTTCCAAAAAACGTTAATCCTAGCGACAATAAACCATCAAACAGTTGCATTTTTTGGTTCCAGTTCAACAAAAATTATGAGTCATTGATCTCTTCTGGCGATATTTCTGCAGCAAAAACGGTAGAAACAACCCATGCAGCTGGATAATGCTATGCTTTTGCAAAGACCCAATATCAAAATTGTATCATTTATAAATTGAAAAAACAAGGTTTGGTAACCATGTATTTGTTGCTAAATCGTATACTATTATAATTACGAATGCTAGTTTGATTAATCATTTTTAATTGGTCAGTAAGTTACTGCCACTTTCCTTTAAAATAGGCTCAAAATTGGCATCGACTGATACACGCTTGTAATCTAAAATCAGCTCTTATGGAAGCGCTAAAAAATCGGCGAACGCAAAGGAAGCCGAAGTAAAAGTAAGCCGACAGAAAAGCAAGCCGAAATTTATGTATTAGTTATGTAATTTATCAGAAATAATACATTATTAGCCGTTGCAATCAATACTGCGCGTAGTATTATGGTGCATAATGTATTCCAATGCACCAAAGAAACAAAAATACGTCAATTTTTAGACATCTAGTGGGTACGGGCCTCAGCGGTCCGCTGTCCATGGCCATGCCTCTCATCCGCTGTGGGATGTAATCCGGAAATCGCGGGTCGGTTATCGCGGCGAAGCCGCGACGCGCGCGCCCACCGGCCCGCCAGGGGCAACTTAAAATACGGGTATCCCAAAATTTTTCGGCTTACTTGACCTCATTTTCAAAATTCGGCGTGCTTGCCTATCGGCTTGCTTGACCGCCACCTAAAAAACCATTTTTGGCATTGCGGTATTTTCCAATCTTCCAAACATAGCATAATTTCTTCACCGCAAAGATGCTGTCATTTGAGTGCTAATGTTGGTCAAAGATGTCGTCATTTCAGAGTTATTTTGGGTGTTGTTTTTTGTAGTTCAGAATTGTTGTTAGCCATTTGTTGGTCTTGATGATTTAGAGTGTTAGTTGTATGACGTCTTCTCCGCTGAACCATGGTCTTTATGTAAAAGAAAATTGACCAAACGTTAATATTTTTGTTTTTTTAACTGTTTTTGTTTTTAAATGGAAATTGTTGCTATTGTTTCAACATGATAATAAATAGTTTTTTTGATAATAAATAGTTTTCTCATGATAATAAAAAAGTTTTTTAGATAAATAGTTTTTTAGATCAGTTTTAAGATAAAATAGAATTTTTAGTCTACTTACTTTGGAACTGTTACGTTACATAAAATTTTTTAATTGTCAAGGGCAAACTGGATAAAATTGGAAGCCAAAGTTAAACGATAGAAACGTTGAAATTTAATAATTTTCCTGATGATACCTATAGTTCTCTCTGTATCTATGTCAAAAACTGAACAACTGGTTTTCTCTAAAAATTGTAATTGTTTTTTTTTACTCTTAGAAAAAAATGAATGATTTGAAAAAGTTCCTCGAAACAATCAGCTTAGTTCAGCGAACCACAAGATGTCAGGGGGCAAAATTTTGTATTTGTTCCGACCCCACTTGTGGGGGGGGGAAACTATATACTCAAATGGGTTTTTTTTGTTCAGTCAATTTTGGCCGATCGATATATTCATCGCAGAGAAATGTGAGTGGTATCATTAAAAAGCTGGTCCAGCGTAGAATTCAAAGTTAAATTTTTTTTGATTTTCGTTTTTTTTCGAGGAGTTATCGAGGATTGAATTTTTGTGTGAACACGGGGTATTTGTTCACTTTTAGGGTGATTTTTCTTCAAATTAAGATATTTTTTTAAATAAAAAATAGTATTTCAAACTTAAATTTCTTGCCAAAAATGAATCAATTTTGTGTATCTAATAGACTAAAAGCCATAAAATAGACTAGTTCTGTTCTCATAGGGAGCTTCAATATCAAAAAATTTCGAATTTTCAAGAGCTCTTTTTTATAAAACTTTTCTGCTTTTTTTTGCTTTTTTAAGCCACCCAGAGACAAGTCACTTTTCATATCGAGGTTCCCTTAATAAAAAATCTCCTTTACAGTCAAATGAGGGCCAATGAACAAAACAAATTTGTTTTCAAGGAATTGCTCAAGTTTTTTTTTAAATTCGACTTTGAGTTTTCGTAATTTTAAATGAAGTTTTTAACTTCGTTTTGAGGTTTCACTAATGGCATAGACTCATTGACTAACAGTGCAATATGTTTTGTAATAAGATTTAGGTGAGCATATCTAGTGCAATAAGTGGACAGCTAATGGCTGTTATGCCTTTCAAAATAAATTTTCGAAAAAAAAACTTTAACATTAACAAAACAAAAATTTATTTTCGTGAACTCTTAGCCAGTCTCAGGATTGACAGGTCTACCTTCCTTCTTACTGCAAAAAAAATTAATTTGGGTAGTGGTTTTATCTTCTAACTATTGGTGATATGATCTCAATGCCACAAGATATTGAAAAAAAAATTTAAAATTTTTGGATATTTTCGCATTATTGGTTTCTTTTGAAATTTTATCACATTATCCTAATATTGATAGCTCCCAATGCCTTCAAGAAGATGTTCAATGGATTAGAAATAAAGTTTTCAAAGAAAAGTGTATGGATTAAATGGCTTCGACACTTTCTTCTCGCATTTTTCTACTGAATTTTTTGTTTTAGCCTGTATTTGTTGTTGTTTTCATAGACATAAGACTTATTGCGATGTGTTATTGATTAAACATGCATGAAAAACATCCTTGTCCTCCCGTTGAGGCATAATGGAGCGAATTTATTGACTTCCGTTGAAAGCTATTGAATTTAAAAGCTGTTAAGACTTTAAAAACAATTCTTCGAAAAAATTTTTCGAACATTAAATTCTCATTAACTTCACATTAACTTGTCGTAAAATTGACAGCTTCTATTGGCTTCTAGAAGACGTTCAATCGATCAAAGACAAATATTTCAGAGAGAAGCTTATGGTGTCAATTGGCTTCGATCTTTTCTTCTCGCACGTCTCTACTGAATTTTTGGTTTTTGCCTGGTTTTGTTTTGTTTTCATAGTCATAAGACTTGTTGTTATGTCTTATTGGTCTCCTATGCAAGACAAACATTCCCATACTCCTATTGAAGCATATTTAAGCCTATTTATTGATTTCCGTTGAAATTGATTGAATTTAATGTCTGTCAAAAATTTATAAATATTTTTTCCAAAATTTTCTTCAACATTAACAAATTTTTTGAAAAATTTTCGTCAACTGTTAGTCAGTCTCAGTATTGACCGAACCCACTGGCTTTCTACTGAAACTAAAACAAATTTCGTTGAAGGTTTTATTTTCTAGCTATTAGTTATATGACTTCAATAACACAAGAATTCAAAATTTTTTTGAAAATTTTTTTTTGATATTTTCGTTTTATTGGTTACTTTTGAACTCTTATCACACAATCCAAATATTTTACACCTTATCCAAATGAAATTCTGATCCAATTGGCTTGGAAAAGACACTCAGTGGATCACAGATAAAGTTTTCAGATAAAAGTCAATGGTTTAAATGGCTTCGAAATTTTGTTCCCGCACTTTTGTACTGAATTTTGGTTTTCGCCTGTTTTTGTTGTTGTTTTCATAGTCTTAAGACTTATTGTAATCTCATATTGATTATCTATGCATGATAAACATCTTTTTTCTGCCATCGTGTTTTTTTCTGAGCTTAGTTATTGACCTCCGTTAAAAGCTTTTGAGGTTAATGGCTGTTAAGACTTTAAAAATAGTTTTTTTTCGAGATTTTTTTGGAACATTAATCAATCCTAAACTCTTTTTTCGTGAACTGTCAGTCGGCCTTAGTATTTTTTTAGATCCTTTTTTTCTAGTGCAACCAAAAATATTCTGGTTAGCGGTTTTATCATCTGCCTTTTAGTTTTAAAACTTCATTGCCATTAGTTTTCACATTTTTTTTTAATTTTTCGGGTACTTTTTCTTTTTTTTGGATCCTTTTGAAGTCTTATCACATTATCTTATTACTGATAATTCCCATTGTTTGAAATGAGACTTTCAACGGATCTTATTTAAAGATTTCAGAGAAGAAATTATGATTTATATTGCTTCGACACTTTCTTCTGGCACTTTTTTTACTGGATTTTAAGGTTTTTGCCTGTCTTTGTTGTTGTTTTCATTTTCAGTAGCATGTGGTAAGGTATTTAAAACCAAATATGAGTGGCCGACAAACTTGTTTGTCCATGGAGGCATCATTTAGCGTATTTAGTGGATTCTGTTGAAAGGTAATGAAATTAATGGCGTTGATACTACGAGATTTCTAAAAAAATTCGTGGTTCTAATGTATTTGTTCATGTTTGATTTTTTGAAGCTATATTGATAGAAAGAAAAAATCCCATTGCTGTTAAAAAATTAATTGAACCTAGAAAAGTTTTTAGTGAAAAGTTCATTTATTATTGCCTTCGACACTTTTCTCGCTCAATTTTTCTCTTGAAATTGGTGTTTTTGCCTGTTTTTATTCTTTAGGTAGCCGTAGATTGCTGACAAGTCTCTTAGGCTTGTAATTGAGGATGTATTTAATGATTTTACTCGAATCAGTTAGTCAGTTTATAGCCTTTATTCTTAAAGTTTTATGATATACTTTTTCAAACATTTTTCAAACTTTTCAGTTTGTGGAGTTCTTTTCGTCAAATTTTAAAATTTTAACTTATTTTCACCGATGAGAGATCACATCCACTTTCTTGTAATCCAAAAAATAACATATCTACTGATATTATTTGTCACCGATGCTTTGTTTGTTGGACATTATGCGTTTTTTAAAACCTTTTTTTGAGTGGTCATTTTTAGCGCTTCTTTTGCTCTTCTTTCAGAACAATCGCGTAGTAACAGATCACAAGAGTGTATAAACTTATTTAATCTCTCAGTATAATTCCTGCAGCTGAATTAGTAGAAAATAGAATTGAATTAAAAATGCTTAATATTCAGATAATAGCTAATGATTTTAATGGTAGCAATAGCTTGTGTTTTCGATCATTTCTAATTTTTTTTTAAGTTTTTCTTTAGTTCGTTTCTGAGGCTTAAAATACTCAAACACAGGGCCTTTTGGTTTTGTAGTAACTTTTGGTAATTTATCGCGGATTTTTTAGTTAAAGCTAATGATTTTTAAGACTTGAAATTTCTGGGTTTAAAAAACATTGATTAAATTTAGAATTTCGCCTCATTGACCGTTCTCTTTGTTGACTTGTAACATAGTTTCATTAAGAAATCTTTCCGTCCGCTGTATAGTTAGGAGAATTTAAGTTTGAGTTGTTAAGGTTTTATCTGACTGCATTTTGACGTTGTTACTATGTGCTTTTAAATTTAGATATTCAGTTTTTTCCGTGAAGTTTTTGTTGTTTGCTCATTTTCTGGTTGGTTTTTTGTCTCGTAGTCTCTTTAAGGTCAGATCTGATTGGCGCTGTAATAAAGCATGGCATTATGTTATTCAATTAGTAGATAGGCTGCGTAACGATTGTTTTAAATTCAAACATCTATTTTTGTTATTTCTTCACTTGGTTGACAATTAAGTCAAAAATGTAGATGAGCTCGGGTCGGAACATCATGTGCGAACGCACATTAACGAGCCGCCTTGTTTTGTTTGATAGTTACTGATCATCTGAGTAAATTAAATAGAAGAAAAACGTTTCTTTTTGGCACAATTCAATAACATCAATGAAATAACGCTAGTTTTATGCATCAGATCGATGTCAAAAATATTTTCAGTTACAATCCCTGATATTAGACTGAATCATTGCATCTACAGAAGTTTTGGTTTTGACAGTTTTTAGGTGCTGAAATTTGGTAATTAAGTCTGAGTAGCATATTGGAGATGCATCATATCGGAAGAAAAAGCAATTTAATGTTGAGAGTTTTCATGATTTATAGGTCGTGTTGGTGGTATAACAATTTTTTCAATGATTAATCCTCAGAAATATTGGAATGAGGTTCATCTCTTCAAGCTGGAATCATGACAATAAAAACATTTTTAAAAATGTAAGATTTTCATGGAATATTTGAAGCAATCAAGCAAATCATTTTCGAATACAAAACTTTGTCAAAACATTTGAGGAAGCGAACGCCCTAACTGGTTTAAAAATGTCTCCCAATGATACACATTGAGAAACGTTCTAACGAAAACAAACAGAATGAGATTGTTTAAATGAGATTAATCATTTTTGTTCGCAAAATTTGAAAAATTTGGATTTTGTGAGTTTTTCTAATAAGTAATGAGCATATATTTCAAAGCGTAAAATTTTTGATTCAGTGAAAATCGAATGGTTATCTTGTATCGAATGTATTATAACATTATGGCAAATCTTGCAAAATATTTGCATTCAACGCAAATAACGTAACAGTTCGTCTTACATCTCTCAAGAAGTATGAATTATGTTTTTCAGGGCGAAACAATTCAGCAAGTACGGTGGTATTTCACTGTATCGGTTGAACAAATAATTAAACATTCATCAGTTACTCACTACTTACATATTTCACTACTTTAACGCAGTTCAAGTAACAGTCATTATTTGTTTCTGTTACTTTATTTAATTTGAACATTTTTGTATCTTTGAATAAATCCACGTTTGTATCTTGCTACATGAAGAGTGGCGAGAAAAGACAAGAATGGAAAAAATGGTCTAATCAGCTGCGCAGTACACTATGCGGAGTTATGCAAGTATTGTAATTGCAACGAAATTGATTAAAAACAAACTCACAGGGTTGATATCACCCTCTTGAAGGTAACCAATAACTCGTCCTCGCCTCGTAGTTTGATAACTTCTCGTTGGTGATGAGAACCATCAGGAAACCCTAGTGATGAGTGGATTCAAATCTTGCAAGATATCAATCCAGGAAAAAAATAATAAATCAGGCTAATAATTGTTTAGAAACCACCTTCGAAGCAAATTATTGTTTATTAAACAAGTTACAAATCTGAAATCCATGGAAAAGTTTTTTAGCCAGCATTCAAAATGTTGCAAGAATCTCGCAAGAATCTAGCAAGTTTTTAAGTTCTGAAAAAACAAGGCGGCTCGGTAATGTGCGATGGCACATAAGGTTCCGACCCCGCCCATCCACAATTTTTGCATAATTGTCTACCAAATGAGGAACAGATAGAAAAACCCAAAAAATATTTTTTGCGAATCCCAAAAAAGTCCAAGACTTTTTCAAAAAATTCTGTATGAACGATAAGATAGCCTCCAAAGCAAATAACTCAGTGGAGTAAAAATTGATGCATTAGATTGCTGTAATATGTCAATATTAAGAAAGCGAGTCAAGACGAACAGCAAAATCAAACAACAACAACAACAAACATTAATTACATCAAAAAATTTATGTCCCTCTTAAAAATTAAATTTAATAAAAAAGTCAACATACCGTCAGATCAACCTAAAACTAAACAAAAATAACTTATAAATCACCAGAAAACATATGCGACCAGTCCATAAAAGGTTTGGTAACAATTATACAAAAAAGAACAAAAACAGTAAAGTAAAAAAATTAACTTATTTTTTTGAAACAGTTAACTTCAAAGTAATGAAAACCATTAGAAATCAAGTAAAATATCCCTAAGGTTTACGATTACCAATGCTTCTATAGACGGGCATTAAGACCTGTCCTTATTCATTTTTTAAAGCGGCTAAAAAGAACAACAAAAAAACAAACAAAATTTCAATTGAAACTTGCCAGAAAACGCTGTCAAAACCGTCAAGCAATATTTTGGCCCTCAAAATATATTCGATTGCGCTTTCCTCAGACAGCTATAATGTATTACGTGGCCATTCATTAGTAAGACTAAGTAACAAGTAGACAAAAAGGCGAAGTGCTAAAGTAATACTTTAATTTTTTTTGCGAAACAAAATTACATTCAATGTCATGAAAGTCATTAATTACAAAAAAAACTATTTAAATAGGGTAGTTTAATCATGAAAAAGAAGCCGTCGAGACGTGCAATTATCCAGAATATTTCTTGCATCTACAAAAAGAACGTCAAATATGACAAAAATCAAATTAATTTACTTTTTTTTGTGAAAACCCGTGTTAAAGCCAGTAAAGTCATAACGAATTCTTTAAAAAAAATTGATTTTGGGACATCAATTTTTTTTCACAACCTCACTTGAACCCATAATGTCATATTTGACCTGTAATTAACTAACGAGATTCGGTAACAAAAAGAAACATAAAAAGAACAAAATTGCGAAATTGAAAAGTTTTTTTTTGATTTTGGAAAACGATTGTTTTCAAAGTCATGAAAGCCATCAGCTATCTACGAATATCAGAATATCGGTTCTTCTATTTTTCCATGAAAAGCCATTGAAAGCTATCACTATACAGGAAATTCATACGACCGAAACGACAAAGTATAAATGACAGTTAGACAAAGTTTAAAAAATTCAATTGATTTCTTCATGAAAGAGGCGTCGAGGCCGTTAAAACGATGATGTATATCTTTCACAATTTTATAAGTGCCTTATTTGGAATGCTAATAATGTGACATGAGAACTGTGATAATGTGATAATGTGACAAAATTAGAAAACGTGAAAAACTGGCAAATATCAAAACAAACAAAAATCTGATATCTTGTAGTATCAAAGCCAGAAAACAATAACTTCAGGCTTAAAACTGCAACCGAGAATAAATGTTAAATCAGTAGAAAGAAGAAGCATTCTTTCTTTGCAAAGAAAAAAATAGAGGAAAAGTTAATTAAGCCATTATTTATTGAAAAGTCAATTATTTAAAAAAAAGAAACGACCATAATCTTTCAAGTAAAAAACTAAATGCATTAGCTTTGAGCTGCTTAGTAAGCGAATTGGTTGGACCTATCACTCCTGAGCTTTGATTTGATATGTTCTGTTCTTTATTATTTAAAAAAGGTCTTTTTTTATAAAAAAAAAAGACCGACTGATTACAACCCGATTTTTTTTTGGATTGTAACAGTCCAAGAATGGCCCAGAAACTATCCCTGTTAATGCTTATTGTCCGTTAGGAACAATTGATTTTTCGAATGTTGTAGATATAGATAATTTGTTATTTGAAAACTCAAAATAGATTCTGCATTTTTGATAATCAACGAGTAAAGTTAGCAAAAAAGGCAAAGTTTTAACTACAGAGCACTCTCAGCGGACTCTGAAGTAGAAATAGCCCCCCTCTAAGTCTACAAAGATTTTATGAGTGTTGTTTGGGGGTGTACTGTTGGCAAATTTAATCAAAGTGGACTAAGGTAGCTTATTTCGTGCTGTTTTTGATGAAAATGGCTAAACTTTGAAATGTTTATCCAGATTTTTTGTCCAAAAAAATTAAATTAAAACAATCAACAATGCTTGTTCGTCTTCAAAAATAAAATAAACGACACTATTCTTAAACATTATAGCAAATTTTAGCGAAACTGACGAAAATTTAGGCAAAAATTCCGGAAAATGTGAATAAAAACAACGTGAATTCACTCTACTTTTCTCAGAAATTTAAACCTCGATAACTCCCTGTAGAAAACGAAAATTAAAAAAAAATCTTTTTAATGCCATATTCTACGCTGGACGAGCTTTCTAATGATACCAGTCTCAACTCTCTACGATGAATATATCGATCGGCGAAAATTCACGAAACAAAAAAAAACCCATTTGAGTATATAGTTCCTCCCCCCTCAAGAGGGTCGGAACAAAAATTGGAGTATTTTTGCTGCTAAAACTAACTTAAAACCAAGATTCTTGCAAGATTTTAAATTCTTTAACTTCTAGGGAATATTCATTCAATCAGTGAATTTGAAACGAGAGGTGGTGCAGTGTTAAAAGCTAGGAGTAGCCCCAGACCGTGAGCTAAAATTATGCTATTTATGTACATTCAACTCCATTTCAGAGGAGAAATTCCTAGAATGTTGACACTATTCGCAAAAACAATTGGGTTTAGAGTGTATGGTGTGTAACTGTGATTGGTTGTTTAGGGCTGTACGAGGGGTGTGCCCTTGAGTTCACTTTTACACGTGATCTAATGTACTTCCTGGTACAGAGCTACATCCCCGCCATCATCATAGTAGTGCTCTCATGGGTCTCCTTTTGGATCATACCTGACCGGGGAAGAGCCACAGTTGCCGAAGTTGCCACTTCCAGAGCATACATTGGGGTGACCGGAGTCCTATCCATGATTCTGGTCATGAACACCAGCAAAACTGTCCTCCCGAATGTGGACAACTTAAACGCAGTGGATGTTTACTTTTTTGTTTCTTTTGTTTACGTTCTGGCAGCCTTAGTTGAATTCATCACTGTCCATTTTCTGAATAAACAGAAACGAAAGTGGCTTGAACGAAGACAAAGAATGAAGTTTGTTCAAAAATCAATTGTGATCAGTCCTGATTCCTCGAGCGAAGACGAGTTCCAGCTACAAGAGACATCTCTGACAAACCGTACGCATACTCGGCTCTCGACGACGTCTTCTAATGCTACCCGGCGCAGTATGTCTTTGGGCGGAAGTCAGCGCCACCGATATCCCAACATATTGTCACCGGAAAACTGCACTCCTTACCAAACTGGAAAACGAACTCCCAACCCCGGAGTAAAGTTCATGCCTCCCCAGTATCGTCCAGGAAGACATCCTATATCCAATTGGAGAGACAATGCTTCACCTCAGAGGTGTCCACCCCAGTTGGTATCCCCAGGGGGGAGCAGTGGAGTGGGGGTAAGTGGGGGTGGTCGAGGAGGGACAGGAGGGGGAGGGGGCGAGAACAGCCTTCTAGTGCCATCGAGTGGAATCGAACTTCAGCTAAAGCCAGTGCACTTCGATCACAATACTTACTACACGGTACTCTACTCTATATTGATGTCTCCTGAAAATCAGTAATAATTTATCCAGATTTTTGCTAGTTCGAACAAACCAGTCCAAGACAAAACAGTCCCAAATCTTTTTGTTATTCAAAAGTTGCAGTCTTCATAGAAAAAGTTAAGAAATTTATACGAAAATATTAGTGGGGCTTACAGCATAAAATCCGCGCGAGATAGGTGCGCAACAAATTGACTTTTATCTGACTATTAGCAATTCGTAAAGAGGGAAAATATATGACGGCATTCAATAAATTTCGTTTTAATTCCTTTTTTAATTCCTTTTTTGCAAATGTTGGTTGTGTAGTCGCAAGCAGTTCTGTTTCAGAACTGACAACTCATCTCGTTTTTGAAGCTTACAAATGTTTCTGATTGGTTTTGATCCAAACAGTCCGAATGACAAAATTTTGCTCTTGCTGCTAAAAAATTTTCTTATCAGAACAGAATGTTTAATTGTTTTTTAGCAGTGCTCCTACACAACTACAGACTGCAGCTCATCTGAGGCAGAAGTGTGGAATAAAAACAACCTGCTGCCCACTCCCAACTTTCTAGCCGAGAATGACCCCAGAAGTCTAGCCGAGCAGGAATGCGACGAATCCCACCACGACAACATGCATGATCATGAATGGAGCGAGACGGGGGGATACCACAGCAGCAGTAACGCCGTCACCCCCCTCTCAAACAGCACAGACTCCGATCAGGGTAACCACTCCAGCGCCGCACCCGGGCATTACCCCTCATCACGACGTGGAAGTTCCTCCCGCAGGCCGGCTCGCCACAGCCACCACGGAGCTTCCCACAGTCAACGATCGGCTGCAAGTGGGGGGTCTGGATCAGAGCGGGACTACAGCGGGAAACGTCGGCGGAATCGGAGATCTCGGAAAAATGGCGATAACCACAAAGAATCAAGTTTCGTGAACTGGTTCATGACAACTGTGGACGTTGCCCAGATAGACTATTACTCTCGAATTTGGTTCCCAACCTCGTTTTTGATCCTGAATCTGTTCTACTGGATCACTTATATGAAATTGGGAAAGGATGAACAACACCTCGTTGGCGAATAGTATTGAATTAATCAATGCCCAATGATTCTCATTTGAACTCAGATGTTAGACTCCTTAATTTGCAATACCACGAATGCTGTAAATGCCTCCTCCTCATTTGTTTGAAATTATTACTTTTAGAGACAGCACATTTGATATCAAGTTTTCTCCTGAATTGTATGCTAAATCAAAAAGATCACTCACTGCCTTCCAAACAAGTCGATATATCCTTTTTAAATTGATCTTGAACGAAGTTTGAAGCTATTATTGTAGTCGTGGCCGTTTCGAAATTTTGTTCTAAAACGTTCTTTCGCTCACTTGAGTGAATTGACTTTTCGCTTTGAGAAACAGGCTAAACTGAAAAGCTCGAGGGTATCAAGTCACTGTGCATCCCTCTAAGAGCTTTCGTAGGATATAAGTGTACAGTTCACCGAAGTTACCGATTAAGCAAACTTCATGGCATGAAGGAAAATTCGGAAAGTTTGGACCCCCACAATTGTTTTGCTCACTCTTGATGCAAACCCTTACCTGCCGTTCGAGGGTAATTCCTCCCGCAGTATTCGGTTACCTTTATGTCCTCTGCTCAAGTGGCTATTATTTAGACGCTATTTTTGTTCTTTACGAACTATGGCCAGTTTGCAAAAAGAAAGGGCAAAGTGATGTTCTGCGATCTTCTGTTTTTTAATCGGTTTAGTGTCTATGAAACAAAATACTTGGACCGAGCATCTCTGCTAATATTTGAGATTACACTGATCATAGCAAATATTGAGTGACAGAGCGCTGATTGGTGGTAATTTTATATAAATTTTCGTTTTGTTGAGTTTCTAAAAACATTTTTAACTATGTGATTTTGAATTTCAGAACATACTTTTATACGTCCCTGTTCTACACTCAATTTAAGAAACCAACGCCGGTTTGAGGCTTTTTTGCGCTGAAAAACGTTGATTAAAAAGTGCAAAGAATCAAAAACCTTATATAAAACACAAAAAGTTGAGTAAAGTTTGCTGAATTAGAGTAGATGAATGTTGAGCAGTTTTGCCGCATAAAATTCAGAGCCTATCTCAAAAAAACAAATTGAAGTTTTTGCTGTGCTGAGAAACCACCCAGATCTTTCAAGAGTAATTTTGCAAGGATCTTGATGTTCTTTTTAATTAAACTCTAACAAATTTTCTAGCTATCATTGTTGAGCATTCTTTATCACTAATGTTTGAGAGTGTATCTGAAATAAAATGTATATGTCAATTCCTCACGTGTATATAACTACTGAACAAAAATTACGTGAAAAAAACAGCTTTATATAATATAGATACATAGAAACATACATACATACATACATACATACATACATACATACATACATACATACATACATACATACATACATACATACATACATACATACATACATACATACATACATACATACATACATACATACATACATACATACATACATACATACATACATACATACATACATACATACATACATACATACATACATACATACATACATACATACATACATACATACATACATACATACATACATACATACATACATACATACATACATACATACATACATACATACATACATACATACATACATACATACATACATACATACATACATACATACATACATACATACATACATACATACATACATACATAACATACATACATACATACATACATACATACATACATACATACATACATACATACATACATACATACATACATACATACATACATACATACATACATACATACATACATACATACATACATACATACATACATACATACATACATACATACATACATACATACACATACATACATACATACATACATACATACATACATACATACATACATACATACATACATACATACATACATACATACATACATACATACATACATACATACATACATACATACATACATACATACATACATACATACATACATACATACATACATACATACATACATACATACATACATACATACATACATACATACATACATACATACATACATACATACATACATACATACATACATACATACATACATACATACATACATACATACATACATACATACATACATACATACATACATACATACATACATACATACATACATACATACATACATACATACATACATACATACATACATACATACATACATACATACATACATACATACATACATACATACATACATACATACATACATACATACATACATACATACATACATACATACATACATACATACATACATACATACATACATACATACATACATACATACATACATACATACATACATACATACATACATACATACATACATACATACATACATACATACATACATACATACATACATACATACATACATACATACATACATACATACATACATACATACATACATACATACATACATACATACATACATACATACATACATACATACATACATACATACATACATACATACATACATACATACATACATACATACATACATACATACATACATACATACATACATACATACATACATACATACATACATACATACATACATACATACATACATACATACATACATACATACATACATACATACATACATACATACATACATACATACATACATACATACATACATACATACATACATACATACATACATACATACATTCATAAATACATACATACATACATTCATACATACATACATACATACATACATACATACATACATACATACATACATACATACATACATACATACATACATACATACATACACTCATAAATACATACATTTATACATACATACATACATACATACATACATACATACATACATACATACATACATACATACATACATACATACATACATACATACATACATACATACATACATACATACATACATACATACATACATACATACATACATACATACATACATACATACATACATACATACATACATACATACATACATACATACATACATACATACATACATACATACATACATACATACATACATACATACATACATACATACATACATACATACATACATACATAAATACAAACATACACACGATACGCAAGTACATACAAACATATATAGTAATATGCATTTATATATATATATATATATATATATATATATATATATATATATATATATACAACATAAATTTCTATTTATGGTAATGAAAATTGCTATTTAAATAATTTTTACGTTTGATTCAGAAATAGGTAAAATTTGACTTAAAAATTTGTTCAAATCTTTTCGTTCTAAACGTTTTCTTAGTTGTTATTTTTTTATTATTTTGCTACTTTTTGCAATGTTTGTTCTCCTGATTTGCTTTTGGTCTGATTCTTTGGCTCTAATGATTTTTTCAATTGATTTGTTGCGACTTCGTTTAATTTCTGCCGAAGAATTTTTTTGAAAGAAAGTCAGCGTTAGGCGTATTCTTGTTCTTTTCGATTTTTTTTTGTTTTCCAGAAACTTCGTTCTTGTTCAAGTAACTGTTTGAACTTTTACAAAATTGAACTGAGTTCCAAGTGATCAAAGCTTGGTGGCCTTCTGGCATAATATTCAGGCGCGGTTTGAAACAATTTACAGCACTCTGATCTGCTGAGAAATTATGCAGGTTTTTGAAAGTTCATTCACTGAATTTTATACTCCTTTTTATTGACCTGGAAAAAAGTTCATGGAATTTTTGAGGAACCCTTTTGCCTTTTTATGCCCCAAAGAAAAGAACCGCGGCTGGAGTGGCTTTTTATCGATAATATTTGGGAGTATGTTTGAAATGGGATGTAAAAGTTATTATCACGTGTGTCAAGCGGCTCAATGAAATTAAAGAATAGAAAAAAGACAGGTTTTATATAGGTATGTTTTACCAGCAGCAAATTATGTTTTTTTTACTGCAGGGAGAGCAAAACTTTTGTTCTGCATTTTCAAAAAAAGTTTTTTTTCCAATTCTAACTTTTTGGTCCAAGTAATTTATTTACAGATGATTGACTGGATGATGATGTTTGCTGTTTGATGGTAATAAAAACTTTTAAATTTTGTTCGCCATTTTTCCCCATGCATCTAAATATATATTGTTTTTGCCTTCAAGTGATCTTCGTTTACCATATTTGTTGGTTGAGCTCCCCAGAAAAATTTTTGTTCTGACAACTCTTCAAATTTTCTTGAAATTTCATCAGATTTTCGTTTCCCATTTTTCATGCTTCCTGCGTGTTTAGCAGGATGAAGCACAATGAAGTGAAAAATTTATATAACCTAACCATGAGTTGGATATGGCTGATGTTCTATTTTATTTCGAATCAATTTCTGAAATTTCCAGCTATGCTATCTTATTTTTTGATCGTTGTTCTAGAATTTTTTGCTTGCTTGAGCGACCTAACTTTTTGCACTGAGAAACAGGATACACTGGTAAATCTCTTGGGTATTTAGTCTCTATGTAGATTTCTTTGAGTCTTTGTAGGCTCCTAGTGTAAAAATCACCAAAGCTTGTGAAGAAGCAAAGCTTCATGTTTTGAACGGTTATTTGAATTTTGGTAGGCGTGGACATTCCTCCTCCTCCCAATAATTTGCCTCCCTTTACCCCAAATCCCTTTTGAATCGACTAAACGAACAAAATTTACTGGATAAATGGTAGTTACTGGTAATCTAATAAACTCCAAATGCCTCAACTAGATCGAACCAAAACTTAATGAGACTTTGAAAAAAGTACATGAAAATTTTATTTACAATAACGACAATTAGCGAGAAAGCTTTCGTTTTCATATAAAGAACCATCGTTCGTTAGGAAATTGAAATCATTCTTTGTGCAAATTTTATTAGCGATCACTCGACCGTCTTTCCGGGGATTGTTGCTTCGATCCCCATCTAGCGCGAGCTTTATATTCCCGTTTTCGCTGTTCACATTCCACTGGATGGTTATTAAAATAGGTACAATAAGTTGGGCATAGGCAAGAGGCCTCGATTGTTCAGATCAGTTGTAGTTAAGTGGTACCGCTCGTGTAAGATTGTGTTGGCGTAAAAAGACATACGAGGGGCTTTTCTAAAAAAATTTTCTAAAAAATGAAAAATGCGCTGAGAAGCGTATTCGAAATTTTTAGCGCACCAACAATAGATAGTATTGCGCCGAAAAGTTACAAAAAATGTGCTCAAAGCCGCTGAATTTTCAAAAAAATGGCGTTGTCTGAGCTTTGAACCCTACTTTTCGGTCCCATACGCATCACTTAATCCACTGCTTTATTGATTCCTGGAACTCTTCCTGCTTAATTTGATTTTATATTAGTAAACAGTTTTATAAAAATTGAGCTGAACTAAAGTAAACTGTGGAAGAAATTCGTTGAGAATTCAGAGCACTTATTATCCAATTTTACCGCATTTCAGCTTCTTTTTCCGTGCAGTTCTTGAAAAACGTTATTTATGTAGCATCAAAATAAATGGTGCGAAACTCAAGGATAAGTGCTAGAAAGCGTTGAATTACACTGAAACTGTTAGAGAAAAGCGCTGAAATTTGAACGCGTTTCTTAACAAGTTTCAGCGTAATTCAGCATATTACTATGCATGGATTTTGAGCTAGAAGTTTTTGAAAAATTCAGTGCATTTATCCATTTCAGCGCATTCAGCACATCTATTACACAATCATAGCCTGTTCAGTCAATTTTGTAGAAAAAAATGCACTGAAATAATGCACTGACACGGCAGTGATATCTGGACCCGGGTAATGTCCTTTAGCTCACAAACAAATTTCAAATTAAATATGGCGGTTAAGTATTACTTATTATGACCACTTTTTGAGAAACGGATAATACTCCCTGCCATAAAGGCCCTGTAGATAATTTGTTTGAGTCCTCTTGGCCCTAAATCTTGATCATTACTGCTGCTGAAAGTACCGGTTTGTTTTAGTTATTTTAGTTATACCGGTTTGAGTTATTTGCACAGCATTCCGGCAGATGCTGGTCCTGTTGTGCTGCCCAAGTTTACACCAATCCAATTGCGTCCAATCCAGTTTAGCCAATTGCGCCCCATTTGACGCTCAATTATTTAGAGTAGGAGATTGCGCCGCGTTTGCTAGCTTTCTTAAGTAAAAATTTAAGTTTTAAGTTAAGATTAGGGAGTTCGCTTCGCGAATTACTAGTTCAGTTTCTGAACTCATATTTGAAGAGCAATTTGCAAAGTTTAAATACAACTTAAAGAACACATATGAAAGAGTGAGATATAATTTACAGCTTTTAATCATAACAGGAAGTTAAGATGATCATTAGTTGATCACGCAACGAGAATAGAACTTAGAATTTGTTTATGACATGAAAAGACAGTTTCCTGTCCAAAACATGAAACAATTGAAGATCAGATCAAATCTTCCAACTAAAATTTTTTAAAGGTAAAGTGAACTAAATACTGCACTTAAATAAAAAAACTGAACTAAAAAACGAATGGTTATTGGTACTAATATCTAGTCCGTATGGCATTTCCCAATTGTGGAGAAATGATAAGGTTATGATACATACTCCATCACTTGTTATATAATGAACAAGTCTTAATTTATTACTTAAACATAAAGATCATAACCATGAGTTGACTGTATGTTTTCTACAATTGTTTGAGTTTGTTGGCTCTACGAATTGCTCTGCTTTTTCTTGTGCCTTTTGTTTCTTCTAATTTAAGAGTATTTAGAATCCGATGTGTTGCTAACTCGTAGCGTTTTTCTCTTTACCTAAAATTAGTGTCAGTTGTGGTGCAGATGACGCTGACGTGGCTGGCTGGACCGGGGGCAATGCGACTGTTTGATCTGGACTGAAGTTTAGGATCTGCGTTATGTCAGGTCTGTCTTTAAATGCGTCATGATACTTTCGGTTGCGTTTTGTTTATGCGCATTTTGAGAGCCCTTGCTACATTGCTTGCCGTGGTTATGCACGATATTGCGGAGGAATTGACACAAACATTGTCTGCTTGTTCTCTTGACCGTTTAATTGTCTTTCTGCCAAAATATTTTTGCAATAAATCCTTTTTGCGATTCTGAAATTTCTGTTTCAAAGTCTTTTTGTTTAACTTGGGTAGACTTCGCTCGGCATACTGTGCCAGATCTGCTGATCGTTCAATTTTTTTTCCAAATTTTGCATTGTCAGTGTTTCTGACTTTAATCTCCGGTTTATTCGGCTCTTCAATGACGCTGGCATTGGTGCAGAGATCTCCTACAGTGCTACTGGTTGCCAAAACTTCATTAGATCTTTCAGTGTTCTTTTAGTGTCCTTGTGCCATTTTTTTGGGCTATTTTGAACTGCACATTAAACTCTGTCCTGGGAATTGGCCGTGCAATTTCTTTCGACTCCTAGACTACTGTTGCCATCCTGCATTCCCTGCTGCTGAGCGTGTGCTTTTGCGTTCGCGGTTTTTCTTCTTCGATATCTGAGCGCATTTTGTGTCTGCCCTCTGTGTGTCTGGCAGGAATGAACGTCTTAGGATTGTATCGTCGTCCAAATAATACTTTATTATTTTTTGTTTGACATTTTTACTGTTTTGTTTAGTTGTAACTTTAGATGCTGATGTGCTACACTTTGTGCCAAAATATCCTCAAATGGTGATACATTGTTTGTTTTTTGGTTTCTGATTCTCATTTCTTTTTAAAAAAAATTGTATCTGTTAAAAGTTAAAAATTAAAGTTCTTGTTCAAATGAACTTTTATGCATTACAATTTTTTCATAGTTTGAAAGAGACGTTCCACAAGCTCGATTGCCCAATTGTCGTGTGCAGGAGCATATATTGTTTCAGTGTTAATTTCTGAACAAAATTCTTCAAAATTGTTCCTGTAAAGCACCTAGCCGGATCTAATCTAAGCTTGATCTTGGGACTCATTGATTATGTTTATATATATATATATATATACATATATATAAATTTATATATCTAAACAAATATACATATATACATATATATGTATATATATATATATATATATATAATATATATATATATATATATATATATATATATATATTATGTGTATATATATATATACATATTATATATATATATATATATATATATATATATATATATAGAAACCTAATGATATTTGTACCGGATGCATTATTTACTATTTCTATTCTGGGATATTTAGATCATCTATCAATGTCTGCTAAGAAGTTTTGTTTTTTCTTTTTTTCGTTAGGAATGGAGTCACCAAAATCTATTTGTAATTTTTCAATCGGTTCAGAACAATTACCTAGTGGTAACTATTTGCTATGTGGAATCACTGGTTTTAGTTTCTTACCTATATCCGAGTAGGATCCGCATTCACCAGCTTTTGCTAGTTTATCGCGATGGATATAGGGCCACCAAAGGTTTTGCTCTAGCGATAGCATCGCGAAGGTGCCAGGATGTGTCGAGTGGATTTCCTCGAGTACTACGCCTTTAATTGCCTTTTGTATGGCAATTCTCTCATCTAGGCAGAGTCAGCTATATTTCACGCTCATGTGTCTGCAATATGAGTGAATTTGATGATTTTCTCCTGTAGTCTGGCTTCGTCGTTTCGTATTACGCAATCACGAACTTTTTTCAGTATTGAATCCTTCCCTGTCAAAATGGCAGAAATTTTTCGCTGAGTATATTTTTAATTTTATGTGTCAATTGTTAATCTTCTGCCGTATTCAATGCACTAGTTGGAGCGGTTGTAACCGTCGTTCAGGTGTTATTTGTACCGAGTGTCGTATTTGTTGGTGAATTGTCAGAGATTTTTACTCGAGATTTGGTTAATTTCGTGGTTTCTGATGCTTCTTGTCGAGGCATTATCGATAATGATATGTCCAAATTTATTTTTCTATGATTACTTGTGAGAGGTTTATGGGCAGAAAGCGAGGTAATTTTGGTTGCCCTGGTTTTTATAGTCAAAAATTTTGGTTTTTGCGCTTAATTTAGTTATTTTGTGGCGATTTGTTGATTTGGTAAAAAAATGGGCTTACTAGGCTCTCCTAATTGTTTACATTCTTAGTTGTGTGACTTTTGTAAAGCATTGGCAGTGAATTTTTAATGGAATGTGATCTATTTAGTTGCATGCAGTCAAGTGCAAATTGTGGTTCTGAATCTGATAGGAGCAATTGCGGTGCGATTGAAGTAATTGAGTTGTAATCATTGCGTCTATATGGTTGTGTAATTTGCGAAGCAATTGACAATGAGAATTTGACATTTGCGATTCTTTAATTGTAAAACTTTGCTTTTAGAGATAGATGTTTCCAGTGCACAAGCCTTGTTTAAATTTGTGCTGGGAGTATTGTGTTTTAATATTGTGCTAAATTTTTGTGAGACTGGTTATTTAGGTTCATTGATCTGTTCAAATGAATGTAGAACTTTAGAGATGGTTGCGACATAGTTCTCCGAGTCACTGTCATAGTTTGAATCGTATATTTATTCGTACAGCTCTCTAGCTAGTTTTGTAGTTTACTGATTCTCCTTTGTAACTTTTGTCAGGTGTTGACTCGATTCGGATGACCATAGTTTGTTGAGATGGCGATGTTTTCGATTAATGTTTTTAGTTTTCTGCCCTTCGTTGCAAAATGATTGAAGATTCCAGAGTTGTTACATTTTTTTCCAGTTTTGCGATAATTGCAGGTCCAACGCTGTCCGCAATTTCCAGAGATTCTAGTAAATTAATCTTGATTAGAATTAACTGCGTTGCAATTGTAAATTTGTGTTCGTTGTTGGAAGTTTGTTGTGCGAGTACAATTTTGGTAGTTGTTAATTATTTTCACAGACTGAGTGTTGTTGTTGTTCAAACTTTCTTTGATTTTTTTAAAAAAAAATGAGCTCCGATTTTGCTGTTAATTGTTATTTCATATGCTTTGGTTGGCGATAGTGTTTCTTTCAGTAATTTTTTCTTTATCTCAAAATCCAAGAAATTCAGTTGTAGACTACATTTCTCAGCTTGTTGAATGAATCTATCGTAGAAGCTCTCGACCGATTCTCCTTTCTGTTGTTCTGAAGAGAAAAAGACGAATCTGTCGTATGAATTCTTACGGGTTTTTTTTTTGAAAGAATCCTCCATGACTTTCCATAGTTCTTTCATTGGTTGCTTTTCAATAAAAAAATGTTGGTCCTCACTTTTAAGATTTTACGAACTTTTGTGCCGTTGCAAAGGTAGAGGAGTAATGTTTTCATCACAGATATCCCATGGTTTGTCACCACAAAGGATGCCGATTTCATCGATTTTCTTGCATCTGTTCTGCCACGCTACTTTAAGTTGTTGGCTGCAAATTTTTCGTTCCCTTTCAGTTGTTTGTGTGTCGTTTTCAACAGGCTCCTTGCATATGGGTTCTGATGGGTACGTAACTCCTGAAAGTGGTCCGTTTAGACGAGTTTCAGATTGGATTCCCTCTTTTGCTAAGGGAAATAGTTTCCTTTGTTGAGTCCATTTCTCCCATGACAGAGGTGGTGTGATTGTTGCTTTTTCCCATGAGCCATCTATGTGAAGAGGTTTTTTTTCGCATCGTCTGCTGACTGCGCCATGTTGTGCTGCCGAAGTTTAGACTTGATCCAATTGTGCCGCGTTTGACGCGCAATTATTTAGAGCAGGAGATTGCGCCGCGTTTGTTACCTTTCTTAAGTAAAAGTTTCCGTTTTACTTTTAGATTAGAGAGTTTTCGTTGCGAATTACAAATTGAATTACTGAACCCATTTTTGAAGATCGATTGGCGAACTATAGTTACAACTGAAGGTTAGCAGCACAAATGAAAGAGTGTAGTATAATTTACAGTTTTTAATCATACCAGGAAGTTTAGGTGATCATGAGTTGATGTCGCCACGAGACAGGAACTTCGAATTTGGTTATGACATGAACAGACAATTTCCTGACCAAAACATGAACAAAATGAAGATAAAATCAAATTTTCCAACTAAATTATATTAACGGTAAAATGAACGAGATACTGATCTTAAAAAATGAAACTAAACTAAAATACGGTATTGGATATTGGTACTAATATTCAGTCCCTGTGACAGGTCCAAAAGCATTCTTAATTGGAAGGTTGAAAGCATGGCAATGTAGTAAATGTAATCAAAGTGGCAAAAACAAACTAGTTTCTTCGGTTATTATGAATCTCAATCTGGCCCAACCTACAGTTTTCTAAGTACTATTTTGATAAACTATTCTGTATTAAAAAACTGATAACACGAAACAGACATATTTAGAAAGATTTGGAAGGATAGAAAATAATTCTTGGAAGACTTACATATCAAAATTTTTTGTTGAGTTCTAAACGAAAGTGACGAAATGCTGCATATCGTTTGCTGTGGATTACTACTGGAACAACTAAAGCACTTTAAGTTTTTCTTCGCATCAAAATTTTTTCACTTGTTCATAGCAAGCATCATGAAATGTTCTTATCTGCAATTATGATGATCTAATTGGTCAATGGGGCATTTTGCTTTCCATTTTCTTGGAATTTGGTTTCTGCCGTGAGGGATTTCACTGTTATTCTCTAGCAATCAGGTCTTCAAAGTTGTTGAATTGTAGGGAAAATTATGGTGCTGCTGCAATGTATTATGCCATTAGATAGTTGTGTTTCTCAAATTTTTTTGATTCCATGTAAATTATGTTTACTTTGCTAGAGCTGATGGAAAGTTGCCAATGATTTCATTGGTCTTCATTGGTGTAGGAAAAGACCCAGGGAAATGTTCTCTCAAATTGATTGGTCGCTTTGTTACTATTGCAGCGTGGTTGAAATGATTGCTAATCTTGTGACTATTCAGTAACAAGCAGTAATTAGTAGGCACAGTTGGCAAAAGACAGCACATGAAACAATATAAGTCACTGGATTGCGAAAAAACGCACAAAAACAATGATAGCCTACTTTTGCTTCGCGGCTATTATCAGTAATTTGTTAAATGTTAACATAACTGGCACCTATAGCAACAACGGATCAAAAATGAAGCCAAGAAAATTACTTTAAATTAATTTATACCTTATTGAAAGTTTTCAAAACTGAAGTTCCAAATTGTTTATCAGATAGTAGAGTTTAAAATAGGCCTCGATAAAATTTATGTGTAGTATATGATGATATTTTGAGCCGGTAGTGGGGCAGTGCTCTTCAGAAGAATAAGCAGTTTTACCAAAAAGAACGAATTTTGTGCCAGTTTTCTTACCAAAGGCTCATATTTTGAAGAATGAATCAAAATTTGGCTTCAATTTCAACACAATAAGTTCAACAGCTACGCGTCATTTTTGCAAAATCAAAACAACTGTTTTTAGTCACACTTCAATTCACTTTTAGCAAAACCAAATAAATGAAGTTTAGGCAAGTAGTTTCAAAAAAGGGGATCGAAACGTGAAAATTGCTCGCCATTCCTAAAAACTGCCACCTCGAAATCTCCACGAAAAAAAGAGAAGATTAAAGGAAAACTCTTCAACTAATTATTTGACGGGTTTTCGAAGGATTTTAACCACAATTCTCTACGATAAACATATTGATCGGGAAAAATCCACTGAACAAAAAGTGGGTAGGGATTCGGTCGGGGCAGGGATTGGAGTCAGATTTTTTCCTAAAAACCAAGTCTGTATCAGAAAATTTGATAGTTGTTATAAATACGTAAGTACTCTCATTGGTTCTGCGCTAGCACTTCAACGGATGCAAACTATTACAGACAAAGAACATAAAATTTGTATAAAAATTTTATCATTTTTTAAAAAAACTTGGAAGGTCAGTGGATATTTACGGGCATGGTTTCACAACAGATTTTACTTGTTTGCCTTCAAAATTTATCTATCAAAAATTATCGTTTTGATTTTTTCATCTTTTCAAAGTTATTGATTGAGCATTATCTTGTTAGTAGAGCTGATAAACATTATTGATTAAATGAGGTCACAACATCTTAAAAGATTACAGTTTACAAAATTCTTTGTAATATGATAAATCAGCAAATTTTTCGAGATTTTGAAGCCACAAAACGAAAAAGATGAAGATGCCACGGTACAATTTAACTCAAAATTGTAAAAAGATTTATGGAAAATTTGTTTAATGACATTCTAGCCCATGCCATTTTTCTGAATAATTTTCAACTTTAATATATAAGTACTAAGAGGTGAGAAAAATGGTGGAGGGAGTAAAGAGACAAATTTATGTATTAAAGTAGGTGTAGTCTTTTTTCATCATATTTCATCAGTTTATATCTATGTAATTCCCAAATAAAGCCAAATTTTCAAAAAATTAATCTAATTTCAACAATTTTGACAATAAACACCCAATGATTTTAATTTTTTCTCAAATTATAATCAATAATCATCTAAATTACACAAAAATTGCCAAATTTTTAACCTAAATTTCTCGAAAAAAAATCCAATTTTTACCACATTTTGACAAAACTCACCCATACCTTTCACAATTCAATACATTTTCACCCAATGCATACTCCTTGTTACAGCTAATTCTATCAAATATAAAAAAACTGAACTACTGATTGCTTTTAAAGTGAACGCAAATGCCTCCATTTTTATAGCCAAGATTTTTTGAAAAAAACACCACAGTTTTAGCCAATTTTACCCAATTGTCAACATTATTTACACAAAATTTCCCCCAAATTTCAATATTTTCCAGCATTTATTCAAATTTTTGGAATATATAAATTTTAAAAAATCTCTTTTTTAAACACAAAGAACTCAGATTTACTAAAAAGTACACAAAATCTGAAAAGGTTTGCTCAATTCTGAATCTTTGGAGCTATCGGAAAGACATCAAAATTCAAAAAGAAATCTATAATTTTTAAAATAAAACCAAATATGCAACCACACAGCTGTTATATTTCTGCTCTGATTGCAGTCAGCTCGTTTTCAAACAATTAATTTTGCTAACACAAAGTATATGTTTTTTATTCAGAAATTTTGTTGTTTTACAAAGGAAAAGCTGGGTTAAATTAGTTTCTGAGAAATTTATGAGGAAATCTCAAAATCGTAGAGGGCCATAAACGCATGTAAACGAAAAATAATCCAGTCTAATCTAAACTTGTTTATTCATTTTTAAGTCTTTCTTCAGACAACTCACACTTCTATGCATCTTTAAAGTCCCGAGAGCTTGCGTCATTAAAAAAATTTCTCTTAATATCGAAGCAATTGCGTCAAAAAATAGTCGATATGGTAAAACTCCGATTGGACACAAGTATAATTTCAATTTAATGTACTCTTTCATTTATCGTCAATTCAGAAACAAAAATTAAACAAAAATTTACTCGTTTCCGGAGATATATTCAATCTTGTTTTCAAAACAGTACTAAATTGTCAACCTTAAAACCTCCAATGACTGTTCTTTATCTCCCGGATCTGCTAATTTACTTCCGATTACATGCTTTTTTTAACCAAAAATAACAAAACAGTGCGTATATTTCAAAAAGGTCCCACTGCCACATTGTTTTTTTCCAAATTCCAATTTATATCAGCCGATAGTAGGTTCTGGCAGCATAGTTGCTGCGCGCCATTCTAACTCTTTTGTTTAGTTATTCTTTTTTGATCTCAAAAGTTGAGCAAAGTTTACCCTAATTAATTAATTGTACCAAAATTTTACGCAAGTTTCTCCCAATTTCTTCAAACTTTATTCTAAAATACGCAAATTTTATGCAAATTTGACCAAGTTTGTCCATTTCTGAAACTGAGTTGCTAACAGATGCTACCCTATCATGAAAATCATCAGTAAAAACTTACAGAAATTTTAAGAATTCTTCATGAATTTTACAAAAGTACCATAAATCTGGCCAATTGTACTCAATCTTCAACAAAGTTTATCAAAATTCTACAAAAAGTACAAAAGTCTATCTAATATTATCATTTTTTGCATTATTTTGGCCCAAATAAATCAAAATATTTCAGCTTTGAATAATGTTGTCGAAATATTGCACCCAAAATTCAACAAAAAGTAACAAACGTTAACAATATAATACTAGGTTTAAAAAAAAATTTAAAAAACTTACTTCTTTTGCTCAAGTTTCATTCTATTAAAACCACAAGTTATCAGAAAAAAACAATAAAAACTCAAGCAGTTTTCAAAAATTTACCAAAGAGAGCCAAACTTGGTTTTATTAAGAAAAGAATGAACTAAGCTTCTTTTGTTGAGAAACAATGACAATGACCATGATCGGAAGCGTGACGCAAAACTGGAATGAATGAGCAAAGGTGTCAATAATTCAGTTAAATATTGGTGGAATACAAGAGGAGAAAACACTTGCTTGAGAAGTTCCAAGAAAAAAGATTAACAAAGCATGCAACCATTTGGGATTATCTGCACCAAGTTTTACACAATATTTTTTTCCAAGTTTTACACAAAGTAACATTTTTTTTAAAAGATACATTAAAACTGTTTAGTTGCACAAAATCCTCTAAATGTTTACAACAATATATTCTGATTTCAAACGAGGTTTATCTACAACCTCGTGAACTTTTATTTTTCAGAAGTTTAAGAATTTTGTCTTTGAGAGCGGGTGTTGAGTCTCTGAATAATTAATTTTGTTGACGCAAAAACTATCTTTTTCTCCGAGGCAAGTATTTGTTGTTTGCAGGAATAAAAAAAAATCAAATTTTAAGTCTTCAGGCTACATAAAAAAATTAAATAGTTATTCTTAATATTTGATGAGGCCACGTTTTATGCTAAACAAATCAATTCTAGGTCAAATCAAGCATCAAACTTAGAATAGCATGACAAGCGATGTCTAATGCTACATTCTATCGAGGCCATATTGATTGTTCATTTTCGTCAACATTCATATTTAGCAACTATTAATAGTATGTGAATATCATATATAAGGTGAAAATTAGCTCGGTTTATATCAAAATATGCAAAGCAATTGTACGGCTAAGCGATGTTGCATCAGATTCCTTGCTATTGGTTTGCGAAACAGCCTGTTACTGATAAAGAATATTCCACAATTTTTGTACATGGTTAGCAATTTAACCAAGACATCAAGTTTGAACTGAAAAATTTACGTTATGGAAAATTGTTTACACTCCGTCAACATCTTTATCTACAACCAGTCATGGGTTCATATTTGACATGTGAAAACCTCGTAAATAACAGCATAGAAGGAGCTTGCAGAACTATTAAAAATCAGTTGAAACTCTTTTTTTTTGTTTTACCAAAACGACATATGGTGCGTATTGAAGCAAAACGCGTTGAGCAGTAAATTAGAAGCTATCGGGTCTCGTTTCTGTAGGTAATATTAGCGATTGTGCAGTATAATTTGAATTTGACCTTCGAAAAGAGAATTAATTCCGATAGTCTCAATTTTTTCTTCTGAGGAACAAGTTCCTAAGTAAGGAAAACTTTGCTTAAAGCATAAAGACAGTTTCTCTTACAGGCTTTAGCGAAACTTATTGCAGTTTCAATGTTGGTGTTGTTGTAAATTTGAGAGGAACAACTTGTTAAAGAGGAAAGCTGATTAATTAGTTATCAAGACTAACTAAGCAACAAGTAACCCAACGGTAATCTACACTTTAGCAGTTAAATTGAATCACAAAAATTAACTGCAAAGACATATTATCCGGAATGATTTGAAATCACTGACAAAAACTGGGCGCGGCATATAGTTTTTCTAGTGTTTGACAGGAGAGCAACCGTTATAATGTTTAAAATTTCCAGATATCACGTGATTGAACAATTTCGATTTTTATTGTCATAAATCGGTTGTATTGATGTCTTTTCTCATTGCAAACAAACAAAAGTCACGTTTATTGTCTTTTTTAATTTTAATTCCATTTCGTTAAGAGTGTTCTATCTTATAAAAGCTTCATTGATGACACATCTAAAGTTTTTAAGGAACTTGTCGTTTGTAAAATCTCTAGTGATCTTGTCAATTCAAAACTGGAAGTAATGAGCAAAGTGATCAATAATTGTGAAAAATATTGCTGATACACAAGAAGAGAAGACACTTGGTTGAGAAATTTAATTAAAAATGACTAACAAGGCCATCGCCATTTGGGTCTTCTGCCCAGTTTTTCCCAGTTTTTCACAAATAAACAATATATAAAAACAATACAAAGAAAACTTTTTAATTGCACGAAATCCTCTAAATCTTTACAACTAAAATCTGAATTGAAAAAAAGTTTACTTAAACCTTGTGAATACTGAAATTTGAAACGTTTTAATAGTTTTGTTTGTGAGAACGGGTATCGGGTTTTTGAAAAATTGATTTTGTTAACACAAAAAACGTTTATTTCCAGGGAAATTGTTGATTGTTTGAAAGACTAAAATCTTAATTAATTATTTATCAAGACTAATTGAGCAACAAGTAATGCAACGGTAATCTACAGTATGACGGAATACACAATCTTCATATACGGGATATACGGGATATATTCAATCTTGTTTTCAAAACAGTACTAAATTGTCAACTTTAAAACCTCCAATGACTGTTCTTTATCTCCAGGATCTGCTAATTTACTTCTGATTACATGCCTTTTTTAACCAAAAAAAAACAAAACAGTGCGCATGTTTCAAAAAAAGTCCTACTGCCACATTGTTTTTTTCCAAATTCCAAATTATATCAGCCGATGGTAGGTTCTGGCAGCATAGTTGCTGCGCGCCACTCTAACTCTTTTGTTTAGTTTTCTTTTTCGATCTCAAAAATTGAGCAAAGTTTACCGTGTTCTACGCCAATTTCAACAAATTTCACCGAAAATTGAAGAAAAAATAATCAATTGAAACAAAATTTTACAAAAGCTTCTCTCAGTTTCATCAAACTTTATCCTAAAATACGCAAACTTTATGCAAATTTAAACAAGTTTGTCCATTTTTGAAACTGAGTTGCTAACAGATGCTACCCTATTATGAAAATCATCAGTAAAAACTTACAGAAATTTTAAGAAGTCTTCATGAATTTTAAAAAAGTACCATAAATCTGGCCAATTGTACTCAATCTGCAACAAAGTTTATCAAAATTCTACAAAAAGTACAAAAGTCTCTCTAATATTATCATTTTTTGCATTATTTTGGCCCAAATAAATCAAAATATTTCAGCTTTGAATAATGTTGTCGAAATATTGCACCCAAAATTCAACAAAAAGTAACAAACGTTGACAATATAATACTAGGTTTTAAAAAAATTTAAAAAACTTACTTCTTTCGCTCAAGTTTAATTCAATTAAAACCACAAGTTATCAGAAAAAAAAACAATAAAAACTCAAGCAGTTTTCAAAAATTTACCAAAGAGAGCCAAACTTGGTTTTATTAAGAAAAGAATGAAATAAGCTTCTTTTGTTGAGAAACAATGACAATGACCATGATCGGAAGCGTGACGCAAAGCTGGAATGAATGAGCAAAGGTGTCAATAATTCAGTTAAATATTGGTGGAATACAAGAGGAGAAAACACTTGCTTGAGAAGTTCCAAGAAAAAAGATTAACAAAGCATGCAACCATTTGGGATTATCTGCACCAAGTTTTACACAATATTTTTTTCCAAGTTTTACACAAAGTAACATTTTTTTTAAAAGATACATTAAAACTGTTTAGTTGCACAAAATCCTCTAAATGTTTACAACAATATATTCTGATTTCAAACGAGGTTTATCTACAACCTCGTGAACTTTTATTTTTCAGAAGTTTAAGAATTTTGTCTTTGAGAGCGGGTGTTGAGTCTCTGAATAATTAATTTTGTTGACGCAAAAAATATCTTTTTCTCCGAGGCAAGTATTTGTTGTTTGCAGGAATAAAAAAAAATCAAATTTTAAGTCTTCAGGCTACATAAAAAAATTAAATAGTTATTCTTAATATTTGATGAGGCCACGTTTTATGCTAAACAAATCAATTCTAGGTCAAATCAAGCATCAAACTTAGAATAGCATGACAAGCGATGTCTAATGCTACATTCTATCGAGGCCATATTGATTGTTCATTTTCGTCAACATTCATATTTAGCAACTATTAATAGTATGTGAATATCATATATAAGGTGAAAATTAGCTCGGTTTATATCAAAATATGCAAAGCAATTGTACGGCTAAGCGATGTTGCATCAGATTCCTTGCTATTGGTTTGCGAAACAGCCTGTTACTGATAAAGAATATTCCACAATTTTTGTACATGGTTAGCAATTTAACCAAGACATCAAGTTTGAACTGAAAAATTTACGTTATGGAAAATTGTTTACACTCCGTCAACATCTTTATCTACAACCAGTCATGGGTTCATATTTGACATGTGAAAACCTCGTAAATAACAGCATAGAAGGAGCTTGCAGAACTATTAAAAATCAGTTGAAACTCTTTTTTTTTGTTTTACCAAAACGACATATAGTGCGTATTGAAGCAAAACGCGTTGAGCAGTAAATTAGAAGCTATCGGGTCTCGTTTCTGTAGGTAATATTAGCGATTGTGCAGTATAACTTGAATTTGACCTTCGAAAAGAGAATTAATTCTGATAGTCTCAAATTTTTCTTCTGAGGAACAAGTTCCTAAGTAAGGAAAACTTTGCTTAAAGCATAAAGACAGTTTCTCTTACAGGCTTTAGCGAAACTTATTGCAGTTTCAATGTTGGTGTTGTTGTAAATGTGAGAGGAACAACTTGTTAAAGAGGAAAGCTGATTAATTAGTTATCAAGACTAACTAAGCAACAAGTAACCCAACGGTAATCTACACTTTAGCAGTTAAATTGAATCACAAAAATTAACTGCAAAGACATATTATCCGGAAAAATTTGAAACCACTGACAAAAACTGGGCGCGGCATATAGTTTTTCTAGTGTTTGACAGGAGAGCAACCGTTATAATGTTTAAAATTTCCAGATATCACGTGATTGAACAATTTCGATTTTTATTGTCATAAATCGGTTGTATTGATGTCTTTTCTCATTGCAAACAAACAAAAGTCACGTTTATTGTCTTTTTTAATTTTAATTCCATTTCGTTAAGAGTGTTCTATCATATAAAAGCTTCATTGATGACACATCTAAAGTTTTTAAGGAACTTGTCGTTTGTAAAATCTCTAGTGATCTTGTCAATTCAAAACTGGAAGTAATGAGCAAAGTGATCAATAATTGTGAAAAATATTGCTGATACACAAGAAGAGAAGACACTTGGTTGAGAAATTTAATTAAAAATGACTAACAAGGCCATCGCCATTTGGGTCTTCTGCCCAGTTTTTCCCAGTTTTTCACAAATAAACAATATATAAAAACAATACAAAGAAAACTGTTTAATTGCAAGAAATCCTCTAAATCTTTACAACTAAAATCTCAATTGAAAAAAAGTTTACTTAAACCTTGTGAATACTGAAATTTGAAACGTTTTAATAGCTTTGTTTTGAGAGCGGGTATCGGGTTTTTGAAAAATTGATTTTGTTAACACAAAAAAACGTTTAATTCCCGGGAAATTGTTGATTGTTTGAAAGACTAAAATCTTAATTAATTATTTATCAAGACTAATTGAGCAACAAGTAATGCAACGGTAATCTACAGTATGACGGAATACACAATCTTCATATACGGGATATACGGGATATATTCAATCTAGTTTTCAAAACAGTACTAAATTGTCAACTTTAAAACCACCAATGACTGTTCTTTATCTCCAGGATCTGCTAATTTACTTCTGATTACATGCTTTTTTTAACCAAAAAAACAAAACAGTGCGCATGTTTCAAAAAAAAAATCCTACTGCCACATTGTTTTTTTTCCAAATTCCAAGTTATATCAGCCGATGGTAGGTTCTGGCAGCATAGTTGCTGCGCGCCACTCTAACTCTTTTGTTTAGTTTTTCTTTTTCGATCTCAAAAATTGAGCAAAGTTTACCGTGTTCTACGCCAATTTCAACAAATTTCACCGAAAATTGAAGAAAAAATAATCAATTGAAACAAAATTTTACAAAAGCTTCTCTCAGTTTCATCAAACTTTATCCTAAAATACGCAAACTTTATGCAAATTTAAACAAGTTTGTCCATTGTTGAAACTGAGTTGCTAACAGATGCTACCCTATTATGAAAATCATCAGTAAAAACTTACAGAAATTTTAAGAAGTCTTCATGAATTTTAAAAAAGTACCATAAATCTGGCCAATTGTACTCAATCTGCAACAAAATTTATCAAAATTCTACAAAAAGTACAAAAGTCTCTCTAATAATATCATTTTTTACATTATTTTGGCCCAAATAAATCAAAATATTTCAGCTTTGAATAATGTTGTCGAAATATTGCACCCAAAATTCAACAAAAAGTAACAAACGTTAACAATATAATACTAGGTTTAAAAAAAATTTAAAAAACTTACTTCTTTTGCTCAAGTTTCATTCTATTAAAACCACAAGTTATCAGAAAAAAAAACAATAAAAACTCAAGCAGTTTTCAAAAATTTACCAAAGAGAGCCAAACTTGGTTTTATTAAGAAAAGAATGAACAAAGCTTCCTTTGGTGAGAAACAATCACAATGACCATGATCGGAAGCGTGACGCAAAACTGGAATGAATGAGCAAAGGTGTCAATAATTCAGTTGAATATTGGTGGAATACAAGAGGAGAAAACACTTGCTTGAGAAGTTCCAAGAAAAAAGATAAACAGTGCATGCAACCAATTAGGATCATCTGCTCCAAGTTTTACACAATCTGTTTTTCCAAGTTTTACACAAGGTAACATTTTAAAAAAAAAGATACATTAAAACTGTTTAATTGCACAAAATCTTCTAAATGTTCACAACAAAATTCTGATTTCAAACGAGGTTTATGTACAACCTCGTAAACTTTTTTTTCAGAAGTTTAAGAATTTTGTCTTTGAGAGCGGGTATTGAGTTTCTGAATAATTAATTTTGTTGACACAAAAAATATCTTTTTCTCCTAGGAAAGTATTAGTTGTTTGCAGGAATAAAAACCTAATTCTGTCAACAAAAATCAGAATTTGATTTTCAGAATTTGTAATTTGTTCTGTAGTTTCAGCCGTTTCTACATTATTATTACGATTACCTTGTCGAGAATTTCGTGTAAAATTAAGCTTTTTTCGACATACCTTTGCGAAGTGGTTGGACAAACCGCAAGGATTGCGTTTCTTACCCAGTGCAGGGCAAACCTGGCGGTGCGTTGTAGTCCAAGCCTGACCACATCCTTTACTATGACCAGTCGGTGCTGGATTGACTGCTACCCTGCCTGTCGGATTTCCGCGTGCACTCGCGCCGCGAAATCGATTGTAGGATTGTATTGCATTTATTGTATTGTCAGCAGCGCTGTTATTGTTGTTTGATGAAATCCTTTGTTGATTCTGATTGCCCATCTCCATATTTACGGCTATACTGAGTGCTCTCTCTGGGTCAACTGTGTCACGCAGAAGTTCACGTTGAATGTCGTCGTCCAACATGTTTGTGATGAAGATATCTCTGATTATTACCTCTTTTAGGTTTTCGAAGTCGCAATTTTCCGCCAATTCTTTCAATATACTGTAGAATTGTTCTACCGATTCGCTTTTTCTGCTTTCTTGAGAAAAACACATAGCGATTGAAAGTGATATTTCTTGGATGAATGAATTCCATCTCCATCATCTCCCAGAGCTTTAGGGTGGTGAGATCGTATATGTTGTCATGAGGGAATTTTTGTTTTAGGAGACGTCTTCCCCCTTTTCCGATACTAAGGTACAAGAGTGAAACACATTTTTGGTCGCACATGTTCCATGGCCGTTCTCCACACAGAACGCCTGCCTCCATCATTTTTTGGCATTTCAAGTCCCATTGAAGTTTCAATTGACTCTTCCTTATTTGACGATCTCTTTCTGTGTCTTCCGTTGCACCTTCAATAGCCATCTCATACTTCGGTTCAGCTGGTAGTCGGACAGTTGTTGGTTTTGGTTGTAGAAGCGTATCTAGTGTAATGTTTTCTCGAGCGAGAATAGCAAGTTTTACTTGAATGCGCCACTTTTCCCATCTTATTGGGGGATCCGAAGTAGGACGTTCCCAAAATGGTTCTATCGACAGTGGCGTTTTTCGAGATTCACGAGCTGACTGCGCCATGTCATACAGATTTGATTACTGTATTCCGAGTTGATTTGCGGTGGAAAATTACAGAATTTATCGATTAGATTTATTGGCTATTTCGCGGAGCGAATTCGCTATTAATTTTGTAATTTATTAATCCGATTTTCTGAGTGCAGTAAATATGTGAAATTGTCGGCACGAAATTAGTTTTATCTACCAGACTCGTATTTCGCTTTGCGAAATTTAGCTTAGAATTGTTCGATACGAATTAGCGCTTTAGTGGAACGGATTTCAGTTTAAAAGAGAGACAACTGAACTTGAATTAGGCAAGATGAAATATGAGGAAATTAAAGTTAACTAAATCTGAACAACAATTTGATCACAACAAAATATCTCTAAACGCGGCAACTCAAATCACAAGACTTCATGAACAGACAGGGTTTTCAGACACAGTATGTAAACACAGGAGAAATTGGAAATGAACTTAAAGTAAATGATAAACAAATTGAACTAAATTAAAATTAACTTAAATTAAATAGATTTGGTATACCCAATTCAATAGCCCCTTTTGATACAATGTCCTACTATACCACACAAGTCTTTTAAACTGAACAAAAAATTGAAATACCATTTCTTCCTTGCCAAGTTTAAAAAAGAGACAAAATCATACTACGCATTGGTGGCGCAACCACTTTTCTCAATTCTGAGGTTGGTTTTGTATTTATTGCTGCAATAGACTATATGCCCGAAATCTCTGTACATTAAAAACGCAAATCTGTTCAATTTTACAAAAACTGGAAGAGAAATGCAGTCTGTATGGAAGTGAACAGATCAATGCGTGCTCATTTCTGCTGAAACCAATTGTTATATGGCCCCATATATCAAAGGGAGACTATTATGAGGAGGAGATGGAACTAAAACTCCTCTGTTATGTTTCTGACAAAGATGACAACGGATTGAACCAGAATTTTGAACAACATCATGTTACAGTCAACCTTTTGAATTTGTGAAAATATGCTAAAAGCGCTGACTGAATAAATCCAGAGAAAGTGCATCAGTTATTGAAAGTAAATCCAAAGAGTCAGCAAGGAGAAACTAGTTTACCTTCCCAGGTTGAGGCCCCAACCCAAATTTTTGTCTGATCAGACTTTCCAGACCCAAGATACGTCTGATCAGACTCTCCAGACACAAATTGTCTCTGATCAGACTTTTCAGATCGCAGGCGTTCTGATCAGACCATCTTCAGAACATGGTCCAGACTCAAATTCAGACCATTGCCCATACCTTAATCAGACTATGATCAGACTCAAGTGCGCTCGAAGAGGTTATGATCAGACCCAGTTGCGCTCGAAGCATTTATGTTCAGACCCAGCTGCGCTCGCAGCCATTTATGATCAGACTGAAGCGCGTTCGATACCAGTTCTGATCAGTCAGCAAGAAGAAACTAGTTTACCTTAGTCAATACAAAACAGTTTTTCATAGTCAATGAAAACTGCATCCCGGGTCGAGGTATGAGCGGTAAAAGGTGCAAAAAAATGTAAGAAATGCGATGAATGCGGTGAAAGATGTAAGATTTGCAGCTTTTAGCGTCCAATGCGGTTAATGCGGTGAAAAATATATTCACAGCTAAAAATTGCAAATCTTACAAAGATTTGCCGCTAAAATCACGAAATGTTTTTACTTTAGAAAAATTTGCAAAAAGTTATCTAAGAATAGCAGTGAATCCGGTGAATGCGGTGAGAAAAAAGTATTCAGCGCTAAAAATTGCAAATCTTCAACGCTAAAATCACTAAAGGACTTCATTTCAGAAAAATTTGCTACATAAGATGTAAGAATAGCGGTGAATCCGGTGAATGCGGTGAAAAAAATTACTGCAAATTTGAGAAAATAATGCTATTTCATTGGTTTTTAGTTGAACATAAACAAATAACTTTATTTTAATTTTACCGGATTTTAATTGGGTCAAGGTGGTTTTCAAGGTGAATTGGGGCAAGGTGAGTTCCACTTCATGCATAAAAATCTTTTTGCAGTGAAATTTCGCAAGACTTGCGTTTTTAGTGAAGAACTTTTTAATTTTACCGCTTCTTGTTGTTAGCCGTAAAATTTTTTATTTCCCCGCTTTAGCGGTGAAAAAAAAATCACCGCTAAAAATTGCTAATCTTACAAAGATTCAATTCATATGTTTTACATAATTTATAGGGAATCTGATTTAAATTCAAAAATAAAAAAAATAGAAGGAAGTATGAGGTATCGCAGTGGATGAAGAAATTGCTGACATGCAAGAGGTCACAGGTTCAAACCCGTGTGCGGGATTTTTTTGGAAGAATTGAGGCAAATGCGGTGAGAAAATTTTCACCGCTAAATTCACCGCAAATCTTACAAAAATTCACCGCATTCATCTCTAAGGGATGCGGGAGCTTCAATTTTTACTTTCAACGCCATTCATGGCAATTTTTACATTAATTTTCAGTCGAAACTTTACACGGGATTGCTGCAATAAGTAGTGAGAAAAATTAGTAAGCTCTGACTGTACTCCTTGATTGATCAGTTGGCTTTTGATTGCATATAGTCAAAATTAAAAAAAATAATTTCTGAGATGACTTACCAGATAGTTATTTTTCTCAAATTTCTTCTTATGCTCAAGAAAGAAATAAATTTTTGTAAGCTTATATATTGATACTTTATTGCCAGAATTGTACTACCTTGCTTTTTCTTCCGAACCAGTTCACAAAAATTGCAGGTTTGATTTTTTCGTTTTTTACTGCATCAATTTCATAAATCTTTAAAAAGGGTAAAATTGCTTTTTTCAGGAATATAATTGAGAAATGTATCTATAAAAAGTTAAATATTTTTGAAGAAGTTTTCAAAAAATTATTTTTACATCATCTATTTTCTGAAAACTTGTTGCTTTGGAGACTTATATTTTAAATAAATCTATTTTCAGTAAATATTTTTGTCCAAATTTTTTTGTGATATTTTATTTTTATGTCGTTTTGTATTATGATATTGAAACTGGTGAAAACTTCAATTTTTTTTGACTTTTTTGCAAGAATTGGTAGTCATAAAAAAAGGTGAAAGACATGTTTTGATTGGACTCTATTGTACTTTGGCCATGCTTTTATGGGCCCCGACGGCAGTGAGATTACCTAATAAATTTTCTCTAAGAAATAAAAATAAAACAGCTTTTCTCTTGTAAAACTACAAAGGCTTTCTGTCTTCAAAGCTAATTGTTCGTAAATGCGGTGACTGCAATTAAAAAGACAGAAATCTAACAAATGAGTGGTTTTCTGAATAAGTTCTGTAAACTTTAATAAATTTGTAAAATAAAGGTTTTTGTAAAACGGAGTAGGCGATGAGCATAATTAGATAAAATTAGAGTAAAAATCTGAATGTTTTTTATGAAATAGGTCTGATTTGCATACATTTGTGTCAATGTTGGATGAAAATTGTGTATTTTTTAAATATTTGGGTAGATCTTTAGATATCTCCACTGAAATTGGACGAAAATGCTGTAGTTTTCCTGCAATTTGGCTAAACATAAAAAGATTTCGACTAAATAGGTTTGAAATTACAAAAATGGGTGTTTTTTTAAGTTTGGCAAATTGGGTAATTTATTTGAAATAGGGTAAATAATTGCATGATATCGGGTAAAATCGTGGTAAACGTCAGGTTGTTTTTGGTTTAAATTTGGTAAAATATTGGTAATTGTTGTACAGCGTTTTAGGGTAGTTTATTATTTTGTGGTACAATTTCTTTCCAAAAAATAAGGGTAATAATCGGCAGATACTGATTATTTTGGCTAGAAAGACATTGTTATTTTGGTGAGTTTTCCAAATTTGGGTTCAAAATGTTAAAAATTGGTAAAATTTAGTATGTTTTTTTTTGAAAATTTTGTTGAAATTATAGAAAGTGATGTTTAAAAATGGTCGGATTTCGAGTAATTTTGATATAGTAAATTAAATTAATTTTTTGAAAGTTTGAGTAGAATGGCTGCAATAACAGTTAAAATGTTTAAAGAGTGGACAAGAAGTGGGCAAAACGGATAAATTTTGTTTGAAATTTCTGGAAATTGGTGCAAATGGAAAAGAGTTTTCATAATATGAATTTTGTTATGTGAGTTTGCGCATGTTGGCTTGAAAAATTTTGCTAATTGCGCAATAAGGGGTACCCAATTGTGGAGGAATGTATTTAACTGAGTTCAATATTTGTTTGTTACGTTGGGCACATGTTCAATCACACAGGTTAAAACATGGTTTAAATCCTTCACAACTCTATAAAAATAGGCAATAGCTAATCCCTACCCAGAATGGGGTGCGCGAAGCTCTGATCAGATCCAGACCAAAATTGGCCCTGATCAGGCCATCCAGACCAAAATCTGCTCTGATCAGCCGACCTAGTCCAGAATTGGCTCTGATCAGACAGGGGGTACCAGACCAACTTTGTTTGCGCACGGGGGGTGCTAGAAACACTTCGGTCGCGCATTAGCGGTACCCTGACTGACACCTTTAACTATTGAAGTAGCAGTAATCATTGGTATAATGTATTATTTTCAGAAATATAGACATCATTTTATGTAAATTTTTTGGGGGGTTTTCAGTAAAAAAATGTTAGTTTCAAACAAAACAAAAGTTTTTCAAATCAACAAAAATTATCAAAAATTAGTCTTTGTCGTGTTCTCTGATATTTATCAAGAACAATTGGGAAAAACTCCACAAAAAGCAGTCTCACGAAGGTTAATTGTCTCTTCTTTTTTCGGGGACTGGCCATTTTTTCGGCGGGACCTCTGGGTTCTGAGCAGACTTTCCAGACTTTATAAATCTTCAAACAAAGTTTCATGCTATGTAAATTGGAACATCTTGCATGCGTTCACTCAATCAATTGATAAATAGGTACGTCTTTATACCGCTGCTCCCGTCCATATTTTAATCATTTAAATGATATGAGACCAACTCAAATCTGTGCTTAAATCTGTTTTCAATGATTTGAGACAAAACTTCTCTGTATTGCAGAACAGGCTGTTGCATTTTTCAACAGAAGGAAAATATCTGTTCAATGTTTATCTCAAATGTGTAAATTTTTATGTACCTTTTTATGTTTGATTTGCAGTCGTTAAGTCTAAGTAGATTGGAATCCCAGTAGCTATGTTTTTATCCTCCAACCCAAGTGTCCAGAACGTCCAAAACTCTGATCTGACCATCTTCAAGCTCACACCTGTGCATTGTATGTTTGAGTTATACGGTCTGAAAAAACTTTTGTGCACCATTTAATCTAAACAATGGTCCGATCAGAGGTAAATATGAGCGCACATTAGACTGATCAGACATTACTTCTAACAAACATTTTTTTTCTCATTTTTTAAAAATTCCAGTGTGATAGCTCTAATCGGAACAAAAGTGGGCCAACTGTCCCTCCCCTTTAGTATAAATTTTGCCTGAAAGTAGGCGAAGAGTTTTTTTATGGAAAGCTGTCTAAGCTCATTCATCGAGTCAGATATTTGCACTAATGGTATAGCAAATAAATTATTTTCTCAACACTCGGGTTTCTATTTCGTTGGCAACACTCTTAGGATTAGTTTTTCCTTAATTGGATACACTTTCGAAAACATTACTTTTTCTGCAACGATTATATCAAAGAGGAGGCTTTCTGGCGCACTTCGAGCTCACACGGAGTTTTGAGCGCACGATAGTCAGATCGCAGAGGTCACTTCGTTCTTAGTTGGTCGTTCTCAGAGGTCACTTTTATCTGGGGCAGTCTGATCAGATCCTATTTTGGCTGGCACTCAACCGGGGAACCCATCCCATCCATATATTCCATATAACCTCAACTCATTTCACAAAATTGTCTCCTCAATCGCCTATTCTCTCTTTGCTCCGATCTTTGATACTTCACAATCTTTTAAAAGGCTATATGTTCCTCCTTATTATTGAAGTCATTGTTTTCTTCATTGTGGCTCACGGAGAATTTTTTATGTCTATCTTTCAAACGCTAGCCGTTCGCAACAACATATCAACGTAAACTTAGTCAACAGAAGTCGGTCTTGTACACGATGATTGTTGAAGACGCCGTATGACTTCCTTTTCGGAGCAAATCTTCGGGCCTGAACTGACAACGTAAGCGTTTGGGCAGATGAACCTGCCTAAGGGCTACACCGCTAAATTTTTTTGCGTGTAAATAAATTAATTGACTGAAATATCAGTTCATTTGTTTTGTCTCTCATCATTTTATTTTTGGATTTTGTTTTCACTATTGGAGTAGGATTTAATTGTTTCCTGTTTCAACTCACCGCTTTTTAATCAGTCTTTAATTTTTGGAATTATTTTTTAAAAGTAAAACATTAAGGGAGCAGAGAGAGATGAGAGATTTAATTTCTGTAAGTGATTGAATAAGACGCGCAATTAGTTGATCTGTGCTCGGTCGGATCGGGTCTGAAAAATGTTAATGAATTGGAGATGATGCGCAGACTTGGAGTTTCCGGTTGGTAAACTATCCTGAATTTAAAATGTCATCTGCTTAGCCTCAACCACTTTTCAATTCTTGAACTAAATAGTTTAGGATGTCTACAGCGGATCCCAGGTTGAGGTGACATCCGGAAGTGACCTCTGATCAGACCAAGTTCAACGCACACGGTGTGTTCCCAGACCAAAATTACAGGGTCTGGGATTTGGTTCGAGCGCACAATAGTATGATCAGAGGTCACTTCGGTCTGGGGATGGTATGATCAGAGGTTACTTCGGTCTGGGGATGGTATGATCAGAGGTCACTTCGGTCTGGGGATGGTATGATCAGAGGTCACTTCGTTCTGGGGATGGTATGATCAGACGTCACTTCGGTCTGGGGATGGTAAGATAAGAGGTCACTTCAGGATGGTAATGGTCTGATCAGAGGTGGATTCAAGCGCACATTAGTCTGATCAGAGGCCATTTCGTGCTGATTTTTTTTTTTCGATTTTTTTTACCAAGAGATGTTGGCTCCGCCAAGAGGCAACAAAAAGCAGCATTTTGATCAGAGACACATCTATAGTCTGATGTCTTTGATCAGAAACAAGAGGGTACAGCGGATAGAACATGCCAGTTCCCTTATAAGGAAATTTTGCTTAACTGTAGAATACGGTGTTTTATATGAAAAGCTGTCTAAATTCATCCATTGAGTTCGAAATATGCAATAATGTATACTAAATAAATTTTTCTCAGCAGTTGGGCTTTCTTTTCGTTAGCATTATAACTTTTAGAAAGGTCTTTTCTTTAGATGAATTTAAAAATGCAAACATCATTTTGTATGAAATGAATATATTATAACAAAATTCGTGCGGTGAGGTGATTTCGAGCGCACAATAGTCTGATCAGGAGTGAATTTTGAGCGCACATTAGTCTGATCAGAAGTGATTTTGAGCGCACAATCGTCTGGACGATGGTCTGGGTTTGGTCTGGGCCATGGTCGCACAATCGTCTGGACAATGATCTGATTTTGGTCTAATCAGAGGTCCTTTCCGTCTGGAAAGGTCTGATCAGAGAGCGTTTCGAGCGCAATTAGAGCGCTCACGGTTTTTCGAGCGCACTTTCGTCTGATCAGAGGGTACTTTGTTCTGGGATGGTCTGATCAGAGGTTACTTTCGTCTGGCACGGTCTGATCAGAGGTCACTTCGGGATGGCACCTCAACCTGGGATATTGTCTGCTCAGACGTGACACGTGAAATTTGAGTGATTTCCAAAGGACAAGTTCCTTCTCTTAATTTTGCAACTCAAGACTAGTTGACACCATTTTTTATCAGATACTTAGCAAAACAACAAATGGTTTTCTCTGATGTATCTTTTCTTCTCAAAAGAACAAGAAATGGGGAGCAGATATCAATAGCATAACAAAAAAATAATGAAAAGTTTCCAGGAAGATGTACAGAGAGAGAATTTAAAAAAAAACAAGTAGGCTCAATAATGTGCGTACGCACATAATGTTCCGACCCCGATCAATCGCACTCCTGGCTTAATTGGCTACCAATTGAAAGCGAAAACTTCCAAAAATTTACATATCGTTCAGTGGAACCTGTTGTTAATAGGACTGCTAGAAAATACAAAAACAAAAATCAAATAATAAACATTAATTACGATCAAAACTCGATGTCTATGCTAAAAAATAACAAAATCAAACTCTCATCAGATCAAAACTAAACAAAAACATCAGCTATACTTCATTAGAAAAGATTTTGGACCTGTCATCAATGCAACTGGGTAACATGTCGACAAAAAAGAGCAAAAAAGTGCGAAGCTCAAAAATACTTTTCTTAAGTTTTTAAAAACAAATTATTTCATATTGATTAAAATCATTAAAAAATCAGGGGCAACACTAAATTGTTCATTTATATCTTCATAGAAAGCATTTGAGGACTGTTATTCTCCAGTATAGGTCATACCACTACAAAAACAAAGACAAATAATGGCAAAATAAAAAAGTTCATGTAAAATTTGCACGAAAACTGCAGTGAAGCAGTCAAAACCATAAAACTGTCACTAAAAGCATCAAAATTTTCCAATTGCACAATATTTTATTGCCGATGGGACGTACAGTTAAAGTCATAAAATGGGAACTACAATTAAAGCTAATTTTTTTGCTTGGAAATAACTCAGTTGGTTGAAATATCCTTTCATTTGTTTTGTCTCTCATCATTTTATTTTTGGATTTTGTTTTCACTATTGGAGTAGGATTTAATTGTTTCCTGTTTCAACTCACCGCTTTTTAATCAGTCTTTGATTTTTGGAAGTATTTTTTAAAAGTAAAACATTAAGGGAGCAGAGAGAGATGAGAGATTTAATTTCTGTAAGTGATTAAATAAGACGCGCAATTAGTTGATCTGTGCTCGGTCGGATCGAGTCTGAAAAATGTTAATGAATTGGAGATGATGCGCAGACTTGGAGTTTCCGGTTGGTAAACTATCCTGAATTTAAAATGTCATCTGCATAGCCTCAACCATTTTTCAAGTCTTGAACTAAATAGTTTAGGATGTCTACAGCGGATATTGTCTGCTCATACGTGCCACGTGAAATTTGAGTGATTTCCAACGGACAAGTTCCTTCTATTAATTTTGCATTCAAGACTAGTTGACACCATTTTTTATCAGATACTTAGCAAAACAACAAATGGTTTTCTCTGATGCCTTTTTTCTTGAAAGAACGAGAAATGGACAGCAGATATCAATAGCATAACAAAAAAATATTGCAAAATTTCCAGAAATATGTACAGGGAGAGAGTTTTTTTTTTAAAAAAAACTGGGAGGCTCGTTAATGTGCGTGCGCACATAATATTCCGACCCCGCTCATCCGCACTCTTGGCTTAATTGCCTACCAAATGAAAGCGAAAATTTTCAAAATTTACATATCGTTCAGTGGAACTTGTTGTTAATAGGACTGCTAGAAAGTACAAAAACAAAAATCAAATAATAAACATTAATTTCAATCAGAACTCGATGTACATGCTAAAAAAATAACAATATCACACTCTCATCAGATCAGACCTAACCAAAAAAATCAGCCATACTTCATTAGAAAAGATTTTGGACCTGTCTTCAAAGCAACTGGGTAACATGTCGACAATAAAGAGCAAAAAGGTGCGAAGCTCAAAAACACTTTTATTAAGTTTTAAAAAACAAATTATTTCATGGTGATTAAAATCATTAATCAATCAAGGGCAACACTAAATTGTTCATTTATGTCTTCATGGAAAGCATTTGAGGCCTGTTATTCTGCAGTATAGGACATACCACTACAAAAAGAAAGACAAATAATGGCAAAATAAAAAAGTTCATGTAAAATTTGCACGAAAACTGCAGTGAAGCAGTCAAAACCATAAATCTGTCACTAAAAGCATCAAAATTTTAAAATTGCACAATATTTTATTGCCAATGGGACCCACGATTAAACTCCTAAAATGAGACCTACAATTAAAGCTAATTTTTTTGCTTGTAAATAACTTAGTTGATTGAAATATCCGTTCATTTGTTTTGTCTCTCATCATTTTATTTTTGGATTTTGTTTTCACTATTGGAGTAGGATTTAATTGTTTCCTGTTTCAACGGCATTTTAATCAGTCTTTGATTTTTTGGAAAGATTTTTTAAAGTGAAAAATCGAGGGAGCAGAGCGAAATGAGAGATTTAAATTCTGTAAGTGACTGAATAAGACGCGCAATTATTTGATCTGTGCTCGGTCGGATCGTGTCTAAAAAATGCTAATGAATTGGAGATGAAGCGCAGACTTGGAGTTTCCGGTTGCTAAACTATCCTGAATTTAAAATGTCATCTGCCTGGCCTAAACCACTTTTCAACTCTTGAAATAAATAGTTTAGGATGTCTACAGCGGAAATTGTCTGCTCATACGTGCCACGTGAAATTTGAGTGATTTCTAACGGACAAATTTCTTCTCTTGATTTTGCAACTCAAGACTAGTTGACACCATTTATTAACAGATACTTAGCAAAAGAACAAATGGTTTTCTCTGATGCCTTTTTTCTTGAAAGAACGAGAAATTGAGAGCAGGTATCAATAGCAAAACAAAAAAATATTGCAAAATTTCCAAAAGTATGTACAGGGAGAGAATTTTTTTAAAAAAACAGGGAGGTTCATTAATGTGCGTACGCACATAATGTTCCGACCCCGCTCATCCGCACTCTTGGCTTAATTGCCTACCAAATGAAAGCAAAAATTTTCAAAATGTACATTTTGTTCATTGGAACCTGTTGTTAACAGGACTGCTAGAAAATACAAAAAAAAATCATATAACAAACATTAATTACGACCAGAACTCGATGTCTATACTAAAAAAATAACAAAATCAAACACGCATCAGAGCAAACCCTAACAAAAAAATAAGCTATACTTCATTAGAAAAGAATTTGGACCTGTCCTCAATGCAACTGGGTAACAGGTCGACAAAAAAGAGCAAAAAGGTGCGAGCAAAAACATATAACCAAACAAAAAAATGTCATTTGAATTAACAAAAGCGGTTGAGACTTTTAATTAGTGAGATTCAGTTACAGGGTGACAAAACTGAGAGCAAAAAAGAGACAGCTGAAGATATCTTCTTCAAAAAAAATTAATTTGAAAGTGATTAAAACAAATAGCTATAAATTGAAGCGTTCGAATTGTTTCAATTATACGTCTTGAGAATGCAATTGGGACCTATCATTAATAGGCATAAGTCGTAAAACAGTAAGAAGAAAGTCAAACATAGGCAAAGATAAAAAAATCCACTAACTTTTGCGAGAGAACTGTGTCTCAGCCAAAAAGCATTAAATATTCAACAAAAATAATTAATTTCTTCAGATACGCTTCTGAATTGTTCCCAATTATCCTGTTTGCCAATTGGATCTTTCAATAATTCTTGGTCACTGAGATAATTCGACAAGGAAGGAAAATGATCTATGTACTGTGTTCAACTATGCTCAAAATACAAAAAAAAATAGAAAACTCGTTGTTTCAAGAACGAGAAATATTCAGATATTATCTAAACGTTCAGAACACAAATCCATAACTCCGAGAAAATGGGTTCTCCTGTTTTTACTGAGACTACAACTGAAGTTGAGATGAGTAAGATAATTTACTTGAAAAGTTCAAAAAATCATAAGACATTTTCTTAAAACAAATGAACGCATAGTCATGAGAGGCATTAGATAACAACTGAAAACAATGTCTAGGTTGACTTTTTCTTCTCAAAAAACAATTGCTTCTTTGATCGGGGAGACGAAGATATTGGACTACAAAAGGCATTACAAATGACCGCAAAATATAAGATTTCCATAAAACTTTACGAAATCAATTGGTTGGCCATAGAAACCATGAGCTTACCTCAGAAATCAGCGGGCCTCCATCATTGGGCTTTTTTTTGTAAATAGAATCTGGCAATAATTGAGTCCTGGTTTGATATTCTTGGCAATAATTTACATAAAAAAATATATAGACATAAATGCGGAAACATTTTCATAAAAATAGGCAGCGCCCCATTAAAATCAAGATCAAGATCAGCCCTCATAATGCTCCGTGGCTACAAATACATTCATTTGTTCAGGTGGTTACGATATAGTTCGATTTTTGACACAAATTTCCACTATATCAAATAATTCGTGAATTTTGTCTATTTATCGAGTTTAGAATTGCTAAAAACTCGCAATATTATAATTCCAGAAGACTGTTAAGCCCGGTAGGGGTACCTCTATTTCCCTTTGAACTTAAAAAGAATATGAGTGCAGTTTCAAGGTGTTCACTTTCATCAAATTTGAAGAAAAGTGGGCTAAAAAAGCATATTTGCTCCCATTTTTGGCGAAAGAAAGTCAAAATTATGAAAAAATAGTACTAATTCTTGTCATAAACACAAATGGAACAATTTAGCACCCCTACCCTATCTTTTGAGATAAAATAAATTACACTACCGTTAACAATTTCAACATATTTCACAAAAATTAACGAAAATTTGGAAAAAATATGGAAATGTGAAGTAAAACAAGGTAATATCGTCTGCTATTCACACAAATTTAAACCTCGGTAACTCCCTTTAAAAATTGAAAATCAGAATATCTTTTTAATTCCGTATTCTAATCTACGCCAGACGGGCTTTCTAAGGATACTACTCACAACTCTCTACAATGATTATTTCGATCGACCAAAATTGTCTGAACAAAAAAAACCCATTTGAATATATAGTTCCTCCCCCACTAAAGTGGGTCGGAACAAATACTCGACCGAGATATCAAGGGTAAAACCACGACGAACAGTGCGAGTCTAATTACAGCTCATAGGTTGATAATTACGATGAAACGATGGCCACCACAACCTATAGATACGAGCATTAAGCATTGATGTTAATAAAGAAGTTGGCCAGCAAAATCGACATTTCATAAATTAACGCGTTCTCAATAGCCGAGTCTCTATCAGCGAACCCGAGGAGCGAGTTCTCCAAACAACCAGGCAAAGGATATGAGAATCGCAGCGCAAAAGCCACAATGAAGAAACTGTGGTTTAAAGGGGAAATGCAAAAAACAAAAAAAAACTTTATACGAATAGGAAATAAAGTTACTGTTGTTGCCTACCCATCAATTAGCAAAGATAGGTTGAAGTGAAAAAATGTATCCAGAAAATTTAAAATTCATTGCATCAAAAAGTAAATAGGATCGATATCAATGAAAACAAAAAATGATTCAACGGTAAAATACAAAAGAAACTACAACTACCAGTAGGGTTAATTTTACAGCTCATGTAAAGATGTTGCATGATATCAAACACAACCAATAGATATTCCTTCTAAATAGATTTTAAAATCATATTGTCAAAGCGATTGGTTTCATTTCAATGCCATTGATATTTAATGATTGCGAAAATTGACGTACTAAATTTGTTAAGGTTGACGACGACATACAATCATTGAACGGTAAAGCTTCGCCCGGTAATCTTTGCGTCTTGCATCAAACAGCTGTCGATCCAAAAAAAAAAAACTATTTGCATCTCGTATGATTGTCCAAGTAATGAACAAATAGCAATTGAAACTCCATCACTAATAGCTAGAATTGGCTAAATAAAGCTGCCACTGGGATATAAAGTACCAACTAACTTGCAATCTAACTTTTAAAAAATCAGAAATAATTTTAAATGGAAGAAATATCAAAATATTAACTTGAACTGCATATCAAAGTTTCACTTCAGCAATTAATGCTAATGTCAAAGAGGATCAATCGAAGAAGTTATCATTAGATTCTTAGGTCCCAAATAGTTCAATCCATTTTAGTTCAATAAAAACAAAGCACGGCCTTGAGATTTAAGCAAGGCATGTGTGTATATGAGTGCGTGTGTGTGTGTGTGTGTGTGTGTGTGTATGTGTGTGTGTGCATATGAGTGTGTGTGTGTGTGTGTGTGTGTGTGTGTCAAACATTACATAACAACGCAATAAAAACACCTGTTTACGTGGATTTCACGGTTTCACGGCACACCTAAAGGTAGCTGGGGCATGACAGATACGGCCATACATGATTGGTGGCCATAGATGAATCAAGACATCCTCTCAAATAGTTTAGACCTACTATTCTTTCAATTAAATGGTTGGTAATGAAATTTGTAAAGTATTTAATGATGAAGTCTATTATTGAGGACCAGTCTAAAGGGAAAAAGATTAAGAAATGTGTTTTTTAGACTACATTGACTCTTTTCAAACCTGTCATTTGCTCGAGCGTTTGAACATGCTAATGGAATGAACAAGCGGAAATGTCTTCAAAAACCTATCCTTTTGCACGTCGTTTCACGCGCAAAAAGATTAAATCAAGCTATTTTTTTTCATTGAGTTAGAAAAGATGACAAACCATCAAAGAAAGCAAAAAATAACAGAGAACTGTCTGATGATAAAATCTAGCTATAGAAGTAAACATACCATTTATTGCCTTCGGAGGTAGTTCTCTCCAAATATGGTGCAACCTACACAAAACTATCTCAAAAAATTTTGAAGAATATATTCTTACAGCATAAGAAGAATATATTCTTACAGCACTAAATACACTATGACCAGAGCCAAACGGATCCTTGGCAACAGAACAAACTTCACAATCTATTCATGACATGTACCAAGATGCCTTCAAATTTGCCCTATCAAGAAGCTGAAAGTGCTTCCAAATCAGAAAATGATTAATAAAATGATATAAAACTTACTGCAGAGAAATTTTTGAACTATGTTTATGTTAGTAGTACTGATAGCCAGTACTTACTGATATTAACATTTTGCTGTTGTTAAAAATTTGCGGAAATTGCTCCCTAAAAATAAATTTCCCTGCCAATAGTTTTACCAAAATAACAACTGAAAAGAAAAAGTTGTTGGATTTTTTGATATAATGTTAATTTTGTTCCCTTACTCCTCGCTTTTGCTCTGCTCATTTCCTTCTCTTTGTCAGCATTTGTTGCTTACCAAATCTTTATGGTGTGTGTTCTTCTTCTTATACGTCGCTCTTTTCTCACATTTTTATTTTGCACTTCGCACTTTTTTTCATATTCAAATGCAGTGTTTTTTGCGATTAGCCCTTTAGCTTATTTTGAAAGCAATATTAGCTTAATTCAATGTGATTCTTGCATTACAAGGTCCTATTAAGTTCACATTCTCGTTGTGAAGTCTCTTATTTCAATCAAATTCCTTTATATTATTTTGTAACGACATAAAATCTCATCAAGATATTTGAGCCAAAAAGTGTTTCGTAATGTAAAAATTACAGTAGTCGAGAAATTGCATATGTGAAATCTCCTGTTTTTTACTACCCTCAAATCATGAGGAGCATGGATGATACATATGGACTGATATGAAAAGAGCTGTATTTATGTGGACTCATATATAGGTATATATATATATATATATATATATATATATATATATATATATATATATATATATATATATATATATAAATGTATATATAAATATGTATATATATATATATATATATATATATATATATATATCAATTTATATATATATATATATATATATACATAAGTTTATATATGTATATATATATATATATATATATATATATATATATATATATATATATATACATATAAATTATATATACATATAAAATATATATACATAAATATATATATATATATATATATATGTATATAAATATATATATATATATATATATATATATATATATATTTATATACATATATATAAACTCAAATCACAATCAAAATTGATTCCCTCAAAAATCATATAGTCTTTTGCGTTATTTGAACTATATGTTTTGAATGAAAACTGTCTTTTCCCGCACCCAATACATTCTTTTTAAAGATTATGTCTTTTATAATATGACAGGTTGAGACATTAATTTCCATTAGAAATCAGCTCAGTTTAAGCAAAGTAATTGCTCTGGATTTTAAAATGCTCAGATAATTTATAATTTTAGAGGCTCAGTAATTTGCGCACGCACATAATGTTCTGACCCAGCTCATACTCATTTTTGACTTAAATTGCCTGCCTAATAAAGAAGAAACGCCTTTTTCAAAGCCAATGATTAAGCAACTATAAATATAAAGTTAGGTCAACTTTAAATTTATAGTTTAAAAAGAAAACAAGAGTCCTGTAAAATATATAAAATCTCAAATATTTATTGATATCTTGTAGTAACAGTAGTAACAACGCTGAGATAAAAATAAGTGCATTAAGTTATTTTTCACTTGACACGGGCTTTGACCTGTCTTTACATAGATTAAGCTACAAATTGACCAAAAAACGTTTTAAAGTAGTAATGCTCAAAAATCCAAATATGTTTTTCAAAACATATGCTTCAAAAGTCATAACAGACAAAGTTTCAACAAAAATAGTCGGATTATGTTACCACAGCTCAGGAGGCCAATTGGACTGGCTATTAATTAGACTAAGTAACAAGACAACAAAATAACAACAAAGTACAGGCGGAAGCAAAAACTTCACAACTAATTTTACGACATCACAATCTTCAAGGCTCTATATTTGTCGGATGTTATCTGAAAGAACTGCAAATCATCAATTGCATCTCCTCTGAGCTTTAACGTGTCTTCCATATAAATAAGACTACGGCGAAGGAAACCCACAAAGTTAACAATATAGAAATCTTGAAAATTATTTTAAAGAAATTAAATATTCGAAGCCATCAGTCAAAACATATAAATAACAAAAAATGTTTGAATCAACAAAAATACTTGAGACTTCTTATTAGTGAGATTGAGTTGCAAGGTTACGAAAATGAGAGCAAAAAAAGACAGTTGAAAAAATCTTTTTTAAAAAAATTAATTTGGAAGTCAATAAAACAAATAGCTATGAGCTGAATTGTTTGAATAGGTTCAGTTATACGTCCTGGGGAAGCAATTGAGATATATCATTATCAGGTATGTGTCGTACAACAACAAAAAGAAAGACAAATAAGGGCAAATGTAAAACAAAACTGGCATACTGTTAGTTCAAACTATTGATTCTAGTTAGGAGAATTTTGCCCTAGTGACGGACGTTTGATTATGTCTGCCTAAGTATCTGTCTATGAACCAGATTTGTGGATGAGCGGGGTCTGAAAATAATTTGCGAACGCATGTTACTCAGTTTTCTTGTTTTTATTTTGTTGAGGCAGAAAAGAGGAATCGGTATCTAGAATTTGGATCACTTTATTTGCGTCATCATCGTTTTTGCGGCATCATTGTTTTTAAACAAGTTTCAAAAATTACCATACCTTTTTCAAACGTCAGTAAAAGACAAATTAGACTCAAAGGCGGGGAAATGACGTTACTTTTTACTATACACAGCTGTGTGATTTGAAATTTATCAGCGAGCGGTGATAGTTTGGGCATGGATAAATATTGACAAGAAACTGACAAGGTAAAATATACAACTCCTCCTTTTAAATTTGTTTCGTAAAACTAATTGACTGAAGCCCTGTTGTGTGCATTTCCTCAAAAGTAATTTTCAATATTGCCTCATGGAGGTACATCTAGGCTGCTGGTGTATAAAGCCTTTGGATTACAAAATGCAAGCTTTTAAGATGCACACACGACAAAGTCAGTGAAGTGAAAGAAACTGCGCTTATTTCTTGTTCCTTCCATTTTTTCCCATTTTGTTCATTCAAATTGCTCTTGTTTTTGCTCAGTTTTTTTTTTCATTCAACTTGCTCTGCTGCTACTGCTGCTATACTCTTAGAGTTACACATGTGAATTGAGGATTAATTCTGGGGAAATTCTTTGTATTAGCGTCAGTTGAGCTCAGCGCTCTTACCTTTTAATACCTGATAAGCCATTTGATTCTTTGTCTCTCTACACGACCAACCCTCCCCTCACCCCCCCCCCCCCGCACACACACACACAAACACACAAGGAATACACCGACTGTTCATTTTACAGCCTGTGCGATCGGTTGCGACTTCTGTTCTCTAAATAACAGCATCCCCTTTTCAAAGCCCCGAAAACGGAGCGAGAGCGCAATAAGGTATGCATAGGGATAGGATTATAAATACACATTAATCTATAATTGTATTTAATACCGCACTCTCAAATGCACTACTGTCTCTTCTAGTTCACAACGGCGTCTTTCTATCGTTCACAAGCCACACGGCGTGAATTCCTTCTTTTTTTTTTCACTCGTTCGTGCTCTCTTTGTTCGCATTAGTCGCGCAGAAGATTGAACAATATAATGACTTCCTGTTTTCCACGATTGCAAACATAGGTAAGTAAGAAAGTAAGAGCAGGGGGTTTGAGTGGTAAGATATCACTAAGCCATACCGTTCATATAGTCGAAAATAAATTACTATAGCTACATCCCGTATCGAATTTGTAACTTAACCTCGGGAAATCTGAATTAATATGCGTATCATTGACAAGCATTAGTTGATACCGCCCCCGTTGGCAATTAGGATTAAAGGTATTATGATGTGAAATAGATACTTTGCTTATTTTTAACTGCATATTTGCATTAATTTTAATGGTAAAATACCGGATTTAGTGCGTAATTATACTCCCCGCCCTGTTGTGGCGATCCTGACTTCAGATTTTGTAACCTGATAGCTTGAAATTTGTGGGCCTTGAAATGAAATTAAATCTTACCATTATTACAATAGCAACATTTAACTCGAATTTTATTTTATTGAGTTATTTATTGAGTTCTTTTCTGAATTTTGTGAAAGAAATTTCAGTTTTTGTAAACTTATGTGATCAGAAACCTGACTCTTTTCTGCAATAATTTTTGCTGTGTTCGAAATTGAAATTAAAAATTACAATTAACCAGTGTAAAAATACCAACTACTATTGTTCATATACCAACCCTGGGGTGGGGGTCAGGAAAGGGGCAGTAGGCAACTCTCAATTTTTGATGCTAACTACTATGGCGGCTTATTGGGTCTAATGTTTGCCCAAAATGGAAGCTATTTGTGATGTAGTACGCACGTAGACGTTCTGCTCCTGTTCTGTTTTCCCTCATTTTTACGCCTTCAACTGCAGGGGAAAATTTCTTTGCATTTTTCCTTCGTTACTCTTGTACTTTAAAGGTAAAGCGCTGAGCCATAAATCGTTAACTGCTGTTGAATTAAATGTATTTTTTACACATGTAACTATTTTAAGCAAACCTTTCTACATTCTGTCTCTCGTTTTCTTTCACCACCACTCTTGTCTCTTCTCTATTCTCTCTTCTTCCATTTTTTCGCATTACAGAGGACATAGAATGAGAAATAAAGAGAGAATAAATTAACCAATTTTTGCTTTATCGCTTTATCCTAAGGGACACGCTCAGTTCAAACCACCTCCCCACCCCCTCCCATAACACTACGCAACACACTTCTCTTTCGCTTTACTAACATCCCTAATTTCGCTTGCTTTCTCTTGTTCCCATTTCTGCTTCAACTATTCCGCTCTTGCTCAAGAAAGAACACAAAGATTTTATACCCTCACGTTTCGTTCACAACCGCCTTTCGATTGGCCCAGTTCTCAACTATTCTTACCCTCTACACCATCTTTTTTCCGTTTGCATATATACAAATATATAGAAAATTAAAGAAAAAAAAAACGGGTTAAACGAGTAGTGTACGTGTGGGTATAGGGTTATCTATCTGTTAACATTTCGTGTTAATTGCCGGCAGGACGACTTTCGGGTCGTTTTATATACTAAATAACAGCTTGAGTTTACTCTTATAGAAACGCTTCAGCCCTCAGCGCTCCATTTAGAAACAGATCTACTTTTTTTACCATTTTACCTGAACAGGTACGAATCCACGATCAGTGTTTAAAAATAGACAAAAAACTATTGCGATTTCTCCTCTTTTTTAATTGGGAGGGAATAGGAGGGTACAGGGAATCTCTGTACATATATTATGGTAGATATTTTACGCTTTGGGCTAATTTATGCTTGACATCAGCCTCCAATTTGCTACTCGAGTGTTCTTATCCCCCTTAGGCTAAAGAGCCGTTCACTAAATAACTTATTCTCATACATCTCACACACACACTCCTATTGAATTAATTTGAAACACTCTCTAAAATTTTCATTGACGGGATTAAAGAAAGGTGAGTTCATAATTATCGGGATAAACTATCTTAAAAATTTCAGGTAGTTTCAGAGTAGTTATAAGGTAAATTTTAGACAGTTTAAAGTAGGACAAAATTGCCCTAACGTTTCCTGTATGTTACCTCGCTCTTTATGTTAAATTTGCTATAACTTTTTTTATGTCACATAGCTTTGAGTTAATAATGTAATGCCAAATTTCTAACTTTTTTAACAGCGCTATTTTAATTCGTCATTTTTTTCCATTAAACCGCTTCCTTGAACTTTTCTTGTATTCTTTTGCATGATAATATTTTGCATGACCTAAATAGAGGTTGGATTAGCCCTGCTTGCAATTGAAAAATATTAATTTGAATGAATACATCACAAGTTATTGATGTTCATATTCTACGGTGGGTGAGGTGAGATTTCGTTAATCATTTTTTATCAATTTGAAGTAATGTAAACTAAAAAAAACTTTGCAAAAAATAATTGAAAGGAAAATGGGGAATATATATACGCCTGGCTGTCATTGCTATTCTTCAGTTGATACCACAATAATTTTACGCATGCTAGAAAGACGATATAAACTCTAGATTCAAACAGTTGAAAGTACGCTTCCGTTTTGTGTTTCAAACAAATTTGGCATTCGAAAATCGTATCAAAGGTGTAGAAGATTTTATTTAAAAGATGTCGGAAATTCATCTTCCTCGTGGAGTTATTAATATTTTATACTTTCAAAGTTTTGCCATTTTGTTTCTGTTTTTGGATTTGTAATTTAGGATTTCCTTATGAATTCGTGAACTCTTTTGTTGCAAAATAAAATACTCGCTTTTCACTGAAAAATAGAAAGGAACTTTGTTCTGTTTAAAATTTTGTTTCAATCAGTTTTTTGGGTTTTCAGTTCTGGTTCAATGAAAAAAGTATACATAATGAAACATTTATGTTTTTATATTATTTAAAAAGTTGGATAGTTTTTGGCCCTCTTTAGTTTGAAATTTAGTCCTAAAAAGTGAACAGATTACCAGAATTCTACAAATTTGCAGACCTTTTCCTGTATGCTTTTAGTTTCAGGTAGTTTATAGATTGAAGAACTTATCTCCATATTCCTATTGAAAATGGCCTTGAATTGTTGCATTGGGGAAAACACCGATGACAAGTGTGTATCACGAAAATTTGTTGTGTATCTGGGAAATGAAATTGAGACTTCTTTATAATGTCTTCCTTGCTTGAAAATTAAAACAAACAATAAAATTTTGAGCACAAAAATTGATTACCCATTACAGGGACCTAACGGCAAGTCAATATCAATACTGGTTCAGCTCTATGATCTTGTCCCTTTTTAAACTTGCCAGTCTAAATGCAAGCGTTTGTCACGATCTGCTCTTCTAAATACAAGTCTTAGACAATACTTGGCATATATAAAAACGTAGAAAATTGATCGAGAAGTTAGCAAAAAAAAAAGCCAAAAGTTGCAGAAAATTAGCCAAAAAGGGTCAAAAATGGGTCCGGAAAATAGCTTTGTTGCCAAGATTTTCACAGCTACCAATATAAAAAATACTTTAAATTCAGTGGTTAAAAAATTCTCGAAATCTATTGTTGTAGTTTTTACGTTAGATTTTTGCCATTTTGTCTCTATGACTGACTTTTTGTCTTGTAACTGAGAACAAATTATGTAACATTTTCCGGAGTTTGCTTCCAAATTTGATATTTATCTCCGCTAATATATTTTTCAGTGAGTGCTCCAAGAATAGGTTTTTTAAGTTTATTGGTTGTTTGCTTGCTTTGCAATGCATGTTTCTGTGCCTAATAATTTTGTATTTTTTGTGCCCTCTCTCTTCATTTTTACCTCATTTTGAAACACGGACCAAATAATGTCAGGATATCTAATTTCTCTTGAAGCAACTAGAACTTTAGAAACTGGCGATTTTGATTCCATGCGTTGCCTATTTTTCTCTAATGTTTTATAAACATTTCGTTTCCATTGTATTTTTGAACAGTTTTTAAGTTTACAAGAAAACGTGCATTAATTGTTATAGAGTAGTCGAAATGCATTTTTTTGTTTCAAGTCTTTCGAATCCGTTGTACGAGCGACGGTGTTAGAAGAGTGTTTTTTTCACCTACTGTTTTGCTTTATGTGATATTTACATCGAGTTTGGTATTATAAATTTTTGAGTGTTTTTCACTAGTTGACATATCTCAGGAATCATTTGCACCGCATCGAGGAGGTATTCAATGCAAGATATGTAGATTTCGGAGCCTGTGAAATGTCAGGCAACTGATCCTCCTTCGTCAATATTATACATAATAACACTCTTCCAAGCTTTTTCCACTTTTCGGAATCTTCTATGCAGTCCATGGGATATTTTATCAGACAAAAATTTCATTAGTCGAACTTCTTTAGTAGCCATTAGGCGGTAATGTTCAACAAAATTTTTATCGATATTAGGCGAATATTAGGCAATTAAAACACTGAAAAACGATACCTCAAAATCCACTTGACGCTTCAAAGTACTCAAGTGTTCCTAACAATTGTCCTTGATTGATGAGGAAATAAAACACTTATCACTTTTACAAATTGAAATTGACCCTCGGTATTATGCGGCAAGGTAATTAACAAAAATTGTGACAGTTTTTGTGAGCTATCATAATAAAGAGATATTTGTTAGGCACACTTCAGTACTCAACAGCATCAGTTGCATTTTGAAGTACGGTCTATAAGTTTTTAATTGCTGTTGGCTAGATGTCCACAAAACCCTAATTCAAATTTTTGGCCTGATGGCTGCCAAAATGTGTCCTGCCTAATTTTCGCCTGATATCATACCCCCCGTTCAATTCATACCTTTGCGGGAGTTGTTTTGAAAATGACTGTTTGGATACAATCACAATCAAAATGGAAACAGGAAATGCGAATTTTGTTTCAACCTATTTTCACAGTGCGTCTAATAAAACCTTAGAAAATTGTGTAAGTTTACCACTTTGATTTTCAACGTCAATACCAGTTACAGATACAAATACACAGAAAATTTCCAAATATCAAATCTGCGGCTAATATGGGGCGTTGAAAGTTCTCCACTTCACAACTTCTTAAAACAAATTCGTCAGTTGAAAAATTTCTCTTGACCAATCAGCATCAGAAAATGAAAATGTTCATTTTACAAATAAACAGCACAAAGTTGGTTCATTTTTTCTATATTGCTAGCTTTGACTTTTATTACAAACTGCGAAGGTTTGTTTTTATTTTTAGGCTTCCTAACTGTTCAAGATTTGATATACTTTCCTAAGTTTCAAGATTTGATATACTTTCTATGTTCTGTATTAAGTTTTATTCAGTGTTCCAATAAGCTCCGTTTGTTGCCAGTAGGTAAGAATTTTGATTCGCCCGAAACTTTTGCTCGAGGTTGTTCCACTATCTGTTGCGATAGTTCTTTCGGCAGAACGTCAGCCTCCATAACATCCTGCATATAAGCTCAATTGAATTGTCGCCAACCCTTTATCAGACGGAATTGTACCTTGTGTCAATGTGTTTCGATCTCTTGTGAAGCACTGGATTAGTTGCCAGCTCCATACAACCATGGTTATATACTTCTACGATGTGCAGGGGTTCAAAATTTTGTACACTTGCTCTATAAAAACACCTCACAAGACGATTGCTGATTAAGTAAATGGGGCTAGACCATTGCGTGTGATACCTTAAGATGAAGGTGACAGTTTTTGTTGCTTCTGGACTTGCTAACTGGTTGATCCTAAAATATTTCCCAGCTGGAGTAATTGTTTTTTAACTAACCTTTTTCATTGAAATCATAACTTCAGTTTGCATCTGCTTCGATATATTGAGTACTGTTGTTAGGTGAGGTGAAAGTATTTCAAGAGGTTTTGTATGCTGCAGTTATCTCGGCACACGTTTGCCAGCATGGAAACGCTCAAAATCTGGGTAACTCATTTTGTGCCGTAAAAGATTCCTCATCCACGTGATCCTCTTGGATTTGTTTGGATTTGTTTAGGATTTGTTTGTGATTCACTTTTTTCCTCCTGTATTTAATCCACTAACACACTTGTCTGTTTTGCTTTGCGACACAAAATGAGGAACCAACTATAACACTTACTTCATTTGCATCTACACTAATTGAATGTTGCCCTGTGGCTTCTGGTGAGTGTCACTTTGTAATCAATTGGTCTCCAATAGGCTTGGTTGGAATCTTTCCTTCTGATGTGTTCTGGTTTACTTGTGGTTACTATAAATAATCTAGTGGGTTTTGGTCAATTTTTAGATATTTCACTTGTGCAAATTATTCAATGTCATATTTGTTGTGTCGTCTCTTTTAAATTTTTGACTTAATTAATTTTTTTCATTTCTTTACTATGTAATACAATTGTTCCAGAAAAAAACTAAATCATCAACCTTATTTAAAAACAACCAATTGTCTTTTGCGTTCGCTTCATAGTACCGACAGTTCAGTAATTATGATTGCTTGTGTAAAAAATGCTCAATTGGAAATTATATAAGTTCCTGAAACAAATTTTTTAGCTGTTCAATTCAGTTCTAAGAAAGACCATTTTGTTTTTCGATCAAAAATTTTTGATCGCTATAGCTGAACTTCTTTCTCTATATTTTCCTGTTGCTGATTTTGACAGAACTTTTAACTTTTCGAGTTTAATGGTAGGAGCTGAATTTTCAGAAAGCGCTTGTTCTTCTATTGCTTAACACTTTTAGCAACATAGCAAGTTCTAAATTTGTTATTAATGCTGTTGGAGTTTTCTTTGATTTCTTAAAACTACCGTCTGGGAAGAAAGTATTGCCTTTTTTAAACTAGATCCATAGTTTTGGTTTTTGCAAACTATCAAACTCTGTTTTCCTTGCTTGAACTCATTGTTTGAAAGGAACAGTATCCTCAAACAATTCATTTTCAATAAATTATCTGTGTTTGAGCTGCCTAAAAATTGTGAATGTTTTTTCCGTACAGTTCTAGAGATGATCTAGATCTATGCGTGTGTTTTTGGAAGTGTCTTTTCTTACCATTTTTCTGATTAACATTTTGCACTAAAATGACTAGAGTTTCATCTGAATATGCTAATGAATACAAAATTGTTTTGCCTTGGCATTGAAAACGGAATTTTTAATCGCGTCATTGTTTCTCAAAAAAGGCTATATAACCAAGCACATCCAAGTTGTCGCTTCTTTATTTTCTGTCAAAGAGTTTTTTAAGGACTGATTTTACATTTTTGTCTTTGTTGGCAATTTTTTTCTATCGTTGCAGTTTGTCTTATATATCCGACATTATAGCTTCTTTGCCAATTTTGAGTCTATCAAACTGCATATTGCAGCCTCTAAAACTATCTTATAATACGTTCTGCAGCAATGTTTTGCGCGGCTACCTGCGGAATTGTAATTCCTCGTGCATGAATGAGGACACCGTCGCACAGTCACATCGATGAAACCGTACACGTTGTGGAACTTTTGAGAAAGAAGCTGTTTTAGTTCACAATTTGGGAGAATACGTGAAATAAAACATTTTTAGGGAAAGATCAATCAATATTCGCAAAGTCAGGAGCAAGAAATAAAGAAGAAATGGTTTTAATTAGAATCCGAAAAATGAATACAATTTTCACATGTTATATTTGAGAAAGATCAGCCGAATCAGCCACATGTCAAAGATCAGCCGATTTAGGGACTTATCAGGTGGTGCGATTTCACCTTTGCAGGCGAAAACTTACTTCAACTGAAACATTTACAAAGTTTCACTGATCATTGAATCTTGGAGGATAACTATGTAGTTTTGACAAACATACAGCATAAGCCCTAGAAATCCGAAATAGAATCCGAAAAATGAATATAATTTTCATATGTCATTTTTGTAAAAGATCAGCCGAATCAGCCTCATGTCAAAGATCAGCCGATTTAGGGACTTATCAGGTGGTGCGATTTCAACTTTGCAGGCAAAAACTCAATTCAACTGAAAGATTTACAGCGTTTCACTGATCATTGAATCTTGGAGGATAACTATCTAGTTTTGACAAACATACAGCATAAGCCCTATTCACATTCTTCTTCTAATTTTTTTCTGCGATAAATTTGTTGTAAAGTGTTTATTTATATATTTTCAATTTGTGTTCCATTGCTTTGTTGATTTTTAATGAAGAAAAATAACAATTCGTAAGAAATGGTCTTTTATGATAATGGCTTAGATTCCGATATTGAAATGAAGGCTTGAAATAAACCGAAAAAAAAACTTGAAATGGAGAGGGAAAATATGTTGCTTTATATCACGAAAAGAAAAAGCATGTGAAAGAAAGACCAGATCAGCTCTGAGAGAGCCGTGAAGGCAAAACAATTGAAAAGCGTTAATTTCTAGCGTTCTTCTGTTTTTACAAAAAGGGATATCTACCAGCCTTTACATTAAAGCTTCATTGCCAGTTTTTAATTTAAAAAAAGGTCACTATGCCAGCTTTCTAAGTGTCACTGCCAGAATTCAGAAGATTAGCCAATCCTGATATAAATTTAAGAAAACAGATCGGAACCGGTAAATTAACTTTTTGAAGAAAGGCTAATGCATGTCTTACCTTCAAATCGTTTTTCTCAAGAACTGTTGCATGTTGGAAATATTTACCTTTATCTTTGAAGTTTATTTGTTTCATTCGTTTAACTTCCTAGCATTCATAAAATGAATTGTAGCTGGAAGGACTTCGGTGTTGAACGGCAATTCTATTATAGTTGCCTTGATCTATTTCTTGAAGAAATTCTGTTCTCAGTTATCTTTCAAGCAGTTATTTTTTAAAATGAGTCAATCTTTCGAGCAGATCATGTCATGGGTTATCATACCAATTTAATAGCTAAGTTAACTTGCAAAAATTTGTTCTGGACAATGCTAAGTGAACCTAGTTTTTAAGTGATCGTATCGTAGCTGACTAGAAAAAAAGAAGAATCACACGAAGGAGTGATTCAAGATCACTCCACCGAGTGCTTTTTCTTTTTTTTCCAGTCAGCTACGATACGATCACTTAAAAACTAAGTATATTAATAGGCATTGTCCAGAACAAATTTTTTCAATTTAAAAATCAAGACCGTACAAGTTATCGAACTTTAGAGAATGAAGCTGTTTTAGCTCACAATTTGGAAGAATAAGTGAATAAAACATTTTTAGGGAAAGATCAATCAATATTCGCAAAATCAAGAGCAAATATTAAAGAAGAAATGGTTTTAATTAGAATCCGAAAAATGAATACAATTTTCACATGTTATATTTGAGAAAGATCAGCCGAATCAGCCACATGTCAAAGATCAGCCGATTTAGGGACTTATCAGGTGGTGCGATTTCACCTTTGCAGGCAAAAACTTACTTCAACTGAAACATTTACAAAGTTTCACTGATCATTGAATCTTGGAGGATAACTATCTAGTTTTGACAAACATACAGCATAAGCCCTATTCACATTCTTCTTCTAATTTTTTTTCTGCGACAAATTTGTTGTAAAGTGTTTATTTATATACTTTCAATTTGTGTTCCATTGCTTTGTTGATTTTTAATGAAGAAAAATAACACTTCGTAAGAAATGGTCTTTTATGATAATGGCTTAGATTCCGATATTGAAAAGAAGGCTTGAAATAAACCGAAAAAAAAACTTGAAATGGCGAGGGAAAATATGTTGCTTTATATCACGAAAGGAAAAGCATGTGAAAGAAAGACCAGATCAGCTCTGAGAGAGCCGTGAAGGCAAAACAATTGAAAAGCGTTAATTTCTAGCGTTCTTTTGCTTTTAAAAAAAGGGTATCTGCCAGTCTTTACATTAAAGCTTCTTTGCCAGTTTTTAATTTAAAAAAAAGTCACTATGCCAGCTTTCTAAGTGTCACTGACAGAATTCAGAAGCGTAGCCAATCCTGATATAAATTTAAGAAAACAGATCGGAACCGGTAAATTAACTTTTTGAAGAAAGGCTAATGCATGTCTTACCTTCAAATCGTTTTTCTCAAGAACTGTTGCATGTTGGAATGATTTACTTTTATCTTTGAAGTTTATTTGTTTCATTCGTTTAACTTCCTAGCATTCATAAAATGGATTGTAGCTGGAAGGACTTCGGTGTTGAACGGCAATTCTATTATAGTTGCCTTGATCTATTTCTTGAAAAAATTCTGTTCTCAGTTATCTTTTAAGCAGTTATTTTTCAAAATGAGTCAATCTTTCGAGCAGATCATGTCATGGGTTATCATACCAATTTAATAGCTCAGTTAACTTGCAAAAATTTGTTCTGGACAATGCTAAGTGAACCTAGTTTTTAAGTGATCGTATCGTAGCTGACTAGAAAAAAAGAAGAATCACTCGAAGGAGTGATTCAAGATCACTCCACCGAGTGCTTTTTCTTTTTTTTCCAGTCAGCTACGATACGATCACTTAAAAACTAAGTCTAGAACAAATTTTTTTCATTTTAAAAATTAAGACCGTACAAGTTATGGAACTTTAGAGAATGAAGCTGTTTTAGCTCACAATTTGGAAGAATAAGTGAATAAAACATTTTTAGGGAAAGATCAATCATTATTCGCAAAAACAAGAGCAAATTTTAAAGAAGAAATGGTTTTATTTAGAATCCGAAAAATGAATATAATTTTCATATGTCATTTTTGTAAAAGATCAGCCGAATCAGCCTCATGTCAAAGATCAGCCGATTTAGGGACTTATCAGGTGGTGCGATTTCAACTTTGCAGGCAAAAACTCAAATCAACTGAAAGATTTACAGCGTTTCACTGATCATTGAATCTTGGAGGATAACTATCTAGTTTTGACAAACATACAGCATAAGCCCTATTCACATTCTTCTTCTAATTTTTTTCTGCGATAAATTTGTTGTAAAGTGTTTATTTATATACTTTCAATTTGTGTTCCATTGCTTTGTTGATTTTTAATGAAGAAAAATAACAATTCGTAAGGAGTGGTCTTTTATGATAATGGCTTAGATTCCAATATTAAAATGAAGGCTTGAAATAAACCGAAAAAAAACTTGAAAAGGCGAGGGCAAATATGTCTCTTTATATCACGAAAAGAAAAAGCATGTGAAAGAAAGACCAGATCAGCTCTGAGAAAGCCGTGAATGCAAAACAATTGAAAAGCGTTAATTTCTAGCGTTCTTCTGCTTCTACGAAAAGGGATATCTGCCAGCCTTTACATTAAAGCTTAATTGCCAGTTTTTAATTTAAAAAAAGGTCACTGTGCCAGCTTTCTAAGTGTCACTGCCAGAATTGAGAATCGTAGCCAATCATGATATAAATTTAAGAAAACAGATCGGAACCGGTAAATTAACTTTTTGAAGAAAGGCTGATGCATGTCTTACCTTCAAATCGTTTTTCTCAAGAACTGTTGCATGTTGGAATGATTTACCTTTATCTTTGAAGTTTATTTGTTTCATTCGTTTAACTTCCTAGCTTTCATAAAATGGATTGTAGCTGGAAGGACTTCAGTGTTGAACGGCAATTCTATTATAGTTGCCTTCATCTATTTCTTGAAGAAATTCTGTTCTCAGTTATCTTTCAAGCAGTTATTTTTCAAAATGAGTCAATCTTTCGAGCAGATCATGTCATGGGTTATCATACCAATTTACTAGCTCAGTTAACTTGCAAAAATTTGTTCTGGACAATGCTAAGTGAACCCAGTTTTCAAGTGATCGTATCATAGCTGACTAGAAAAAAAGAAGAATCACTCGAAGGAGTGGTTCAAGATCACTCCACCGAGTGCTTTTTCTTTTTTTGCAGTCAGCTACGATACGATCCATGCTTTTACAAAAAGGGATATCTGCCAGCCCTCACATTAAAGCTTCATTGCCAGTTTTTAATTTAAAAAAAGGTCACTGTGCCAGCTTTCTAAGTGTCACTGCCAGTGTTCAGAAACGTAGCCAATCCTGATATAAATATAAGAAAACAGATCAGAACCGTTAAATTAACTCTTTGAAGAAAGGCTAATACATGTCTTACCTTCAAATCGTTTTTCTCAAGAACTGTTGCATGTTGGAATGGTTTACCTTCATCTTTGAAGTTTATTTGTTTCATTCGTTTAACTTCCTGTCATTAGTAAACTGGATTGTTGCTGGAAAGACTTCCGTGTTGAACGGCAATTCTTTTATAGATGCGTTGTTCTTTTTCAAGAAGAAATTCTGTTCTCAGTTATCCTTCATGCAGTTATTTTTCAAAATGAATCAATCTTTCAAGCAGATCATGTCATGGGTTATCATACCAATTTAATGCTCATTTAACAAGAAAAGATTTGTTCTGGACAATGCTAAGTGAACCTAATTTTTAAGTGATTGTGTCGTAGCTGACTGGAAAAAAAAGAAGAAGCACTCGGTGGAGTGATCTAAGATCACTCAACCGAGTGCTTCTTCTTTTTTTTTCAGTCAGCTACAATACGATCACTTAAAAACAAGGTTTATCAATTAACATTGTCCAGAACTAATCTTTTTGTTAAATGAGCATTAAATTGGTATGATAACTCATGACATGATCTGCTTGAAAGCTTGACTCATTTTGGCAAATCGTTTCAATGTAAAACAAATTGATCTGTAGGAATTCCTGAAAGTTATGAATAGTGCAATCCTTTTTTTCTATTTGGTTGTTTCGAGTTAGAACGAATTGACAGATTTCTCATTACCTCATGTTCTTTGATAGATTGATTTTTGATCGAGAGAGGACAGTTTTTGATGTTTTCTTTTCGTAATAATTTGTGATATGATAATACGTTTGTCATTTTAATTTTCCGTTATAACATCGAAACTGTTTTGATTGGTTGATTTCTTGTAGGCTTGATCTTTGCATAGTATCAATAAAGTATATGCTTCAATTTATTATTCCAACCCACTTGTGGGGGAGGAACTATATACTCAGATGGGTTTTTTAGTTCAGACAATTTTTGGCCGATCGATATCTTCATCGTAGAGATATGTGAGTGGTATCATTAAAAAGCTCGTTCAGCGTAGTATTTTGTTCGTATTGTTTTTTACATGGAAATGCAACTATAAAACGATCAAAGCCCATTTGCTGAATTGGGCAATTTGCTTAAAGCCCATTTGCAATTTGTCACAAGAAGTTAGTTCAGGTAATATGAAAAAAAGAATTCGGAAGACTTCTCAATCGTGACATGGCAATACATACCAAATTGTAAAAAATAGAAAAGTACTTTTAAGCACTTCACAGCAGAAATTCACAAGAAAAAGAAAAATCATCAAGATGAATTAAAGATTGTCTGAAAAAACTAATACCGTTATTTTACTAAACAACTATTAAGTCTACAATTTCCAGATTATTAGAATGTGTACCTGGATGCAAGTTCAGTACGCCTTATACTGGATATTAGAAGCCTTACGCAGGACGGCCACTGAAAAAGCACCCACTAAGCCTTCCTTGAGAGTTACAAAAATCTAGTAAATAAAATTCTAACCTTGCAAATGTTAAAAGTCAGACAATTTTTTAAAAAATTTTTCAAGGTTTGGCACATTTTTTTTCCACAACTTTCAAGAAAATCTCCTGGTTTACATTGTTAAGGTCTTATTAAAATTTTTCAGAGAAAATGGTGTTTCAAGTTCTTGCCCAAATTAACCTTCTAAGTTCTGTAAGAGTTTTCAAGATTATACTTGTCTTTTCACTGTGTATCAAGTGTCAGTTCACTGGGTTTCGACACTCACTGGGGAGTTAATACACATAATTATCTTGATCAGCAGACATTTCTTGTTCAGGTTTTTTTTCAAATGTTTTCTAAAGTTGAAGTTTTATTTGATTGTAGAATTTATGTTTCAAATATTTAAGTTGTTTTTTACTTTTCATTTAAAAACTGCATGCATCTTGCAACGAAAATATTGCTATCAGCTGACATTAATATGAGAGAGTGGGACTATATCAAAGTGCGATTAAAAATATGTCAAAACGTCCTCAAATTTGTTTTTAACTTTTTCAAAAAATTTTGAAGCTAATAAAATTTGAATTTTTGTTGCTTTAATTAGCATAAATGAAGCGTAACCAATTTTAGGAGCTTTTAAAACAACAAGCTACTTGTTACTGAAAAGGTAATTTCCTGACACTTAAAATTAATTTCAAGCGCTCGAAGAAGCGTCTGTGAAAATGCAAATAGTCTTATTCCATTTATTTCACTTCCAACCTCCCTCCCCTGCCTTGGATAATGGTTTAAAAGACAATTGACGCATTGGGTGAAAAACAGGTCGAAACGTTACAGCTTTAAAACTGTTCAAAACAGAGAGATTAAACAAATCTAATGCCTGCTATTGTCGGCTGCTCATTTTATACTTAGAATACCTGATGAGGAAAATGGCTTGCTAAGCAGCTCATATAGGTTCATGGGGGGGGGGTATTTTTAATTTTAGTGGGATGTTTTTAGTTGTTTTATAGTCAAATTAACCATAATGCGTGCTTCAATGGACAAATTAATGCGCAAGCTGCATGAAAGGTTACATCTTGTTAGTCTGCGTTTCTAATATCCCAACATCCACCCCCTAGCTCCCTTCCTGCTCCCCCCTTGATTTTAAAGTGATAATGTAGAAACATTTTTGTTGATTCTCTCTCTTCTTTCCTTTTTTCCTTTATTTTTCCTCTCTCTTCGCTTCCTTCGTTTTCTCTTTGACCATTTACTTTGATGGAGCATTCGCAAAGTTGTTCATATTGGACAGACGCGTAGACTGTTAAAATATGCTGTCATTGAAGGCGCCTCTGCATAAAAAATAGTCTGCTCTTATGATGTTATGGTCCATCAATACATGATGCGCACTGCTGCATATGGATAGAGTGAATAAATGTCTTTAATGTAGATCACGTGGGGGCAGTTGGTTGTTCAGCAGTTATAGGTGAAGATTATGTGCTGCCTGCCCTGTTACTTCCAAACCCGGCACCCCTATTTCTGATACACATTTGCCCAGCAGCTTGGATGATAAGAAAGGAAGCAACTAGCAGTGTGGGAAGGGGTAATGGACAAGCATGGGTAGTGTGCACGGCAAACATACCGGAATTAATTGCGCTATTTCGTGCCATTTTTGTTACATATTCACTCTAAACTGCTCTCATAAAGACCATAATAAGACGGGGGAAAATTGCGTAGACCAAATAGCCCATTTTCTTTTTACCCGATGCCTATACGTTCGTATTTCCGTATTTGTTCATTCACCTTATTCCATTGTCGTGTACGCAGAATTTGTTCATAGGGTCTGAGGAAGCTGAGACGACATTTGATCCAATTAATTGAAACTTAAGTCCAATTTCAAAAGTACCCCTCTTTCCCTAAATCGACTTTTGTAACTCGACTAAAGGTATGTGGAATTAGTTTTGCCTGATTTCCTTATCCAAAATAATTTCACATTTTCTCCCCAGGAGGTGACCTTTTTCCGTAGATATACATTTTCACCCATTTTAATCATTTCTTGAGCTCATTTTACGTCCCGGGGTTTACAATTCGCCATTAACGAAACATCAAAACCAGGGCTGAATAAATTTTCGCCTTTAGATTTGATTTTCCGCCGTGTTAGCGATGTGTATCATTTTTGACGACAGGTCTTTTGCGCAATGCCGCGACTGCCGTGTTTTTATATAACAATGATATGCATGTAATAAGTATGTATGTATGTATGTATGTATGTATGTATGTATGTATGTATGTATGTATGTTTATCCACACGGTGATGCCATATATATGTGTAGTAGTAGTAGTAACAGTTGTAGTATTGGTAGTACATAAATGTGTGTTATATTTATGACATTGGATGTAAAAAAGACTTCTGCTCGTTTCTTCTCTCGCCTCTGTTGCTTCCATTTTTCTTCTTTATTTCTTCTTCTTCAATTCGTGCTTCTTCTACTGTTGCCTTGGGGGGTAATAATTGATAGTAATTTATGCACCAAGTCTCTTCTCCTCTCCCATCGCACCTTGCAGCCCCCCCCCCCCCCCGCCTTCACCTCAACCACCTCCCTCACTCTCCTCCAATATTGCATATAACAACTTCATCTCACAAACTCTTTCTGTCGCATTTTCCACTCCTTTGGCGGCACCCGCGAGACTCGAACAACGGTATGTTTATAAAAACAAGTACTTTTGTCCATGTATATCTGTCTGTTATCTAACTTGGTTCCAACTTTTTTGTTCATAATTGAAATTTTGTTTTGATCGCTCTTTCAAACCAAATATGAGTAAATCCTGGTCGAGTTCTGACGACCATGGTTCTTTTTTTTCTTGATTGCTTCTGCTATGATATTGTTTAAACCTGCAAGTGGTGGAACATAGCACCGCCTTAGGAGAAAAATCATGCAGCAGTATAATAATCATAAACAAAATTTGCATGAGTTTTGCATGATCTTGCAGCCCGGGTGGAGAAATTTTACAAAGACTATGTCAGAAAGGCGCTGAAAAGCTATGAAATTTTAAAATTCCAATGCAAAAACCTTACGTAATAATGCGCTGAAATGCGCTGAAACTTGGTAACAAATGTGCTGAAAAGCGCTAAATTGCCCTGAAAATATCACAAAGGGGATGGACCTCTGAGCTTATAAAGCTGGGGAATTTTTTGTAAGAAATGCGCTGAAGTATAGTTAATAAATTGAAAACCTTTCATTACATCCTGCTGAAAGGTCTGAGTTTTGGCATTTACTGAATTAAAAGTTAGAAAACAAAAGTATTTTTGTTGTGATATGTCATTTTTATCTCAGAACAATAAATGCTCTGCAAAAACATCACCAGCATAGAAGTTCAATTTCAAATTATGTTTACTTAAAAACTCAACACGCTATTATTTTTATATATTTCATGGGTTGAGCAAGATTTTTTTTTTAAGCCCGGTACTCTAAACATAATCGGATTTTTTCGAATGACATCTCGGTTCATTGAACTATACACTAATTTTGAAAAAGATACGAAAATTTTCTTTTTAAAAATTATTTTTTAAATACAATGAATTAACAACAGAAGCTTCATGCTAAATATGTCTGACTAATACGTTTCGAGATTGTGTAATATTACGAATTGCCTTTTCAATAGCTCAGAGACAATTGAAAAATAAAAAAAGTACTTTTGACCCAATTTACTAAATTGTGCATCAAACTCCATTGACTAATATTAATGAAAGAAATATTTGGCGCTTAGTTGAATGTATTTTTGTCCCATCGTTGTTGCACTGAATATAACCTTGTTGTTTTTGATACGAGCTGTTTTTGAGGGTGCTAGGAAAATTGGCCGACAGGGCGTTCAGCCGAAGAGGAAAAAATGAGAAATCTAGCCGACAGTTTTATTATAATTGGTAATAAAAGTCCATAATTGGTCCATAAATCAGTAGTTCGGTTGTGATAGATTCATATCAAGTCCCATGGTCCTCTGAGGCATGGCCATGGCATGGCCCGTGAGGCATGGCCAGATGCGGTAAAATACGGTCCAACCACGGAGAGACCTTCGTTACACTAGTTGATGAACAAAACTGCGGTATATTTGTCCGCTTACGAAATAGTGTTTTAAATTGACCAATCACAGCTTTAGAATAAGTTTTATTGCTCATTTTAATTAAATTGTCGGTTAAATTTCTAATTTTTTGGTTGTCGGCTAAACGCCCTGTCGGCCAATACGGTGGCCACCACTTTTGAGTTATAGGAATGTACAAACTTTTCTTGCATCAATTGTTTAGCATCACCTTGAAAAATCCTCACAAATTCGAATCTTACCACAGATTTTCTCTGGATATGTTCGATCGGGGTAACTTTTTTGCGTGCATCTCATGCTTCATGTTTGGCCCACCCACAAATTCTGGAGTTCGAATTTTTAACATATTTCAAATGCAATATAATTCCAATTCTTCCTTAATTTGTATCAAATATTCATTCCTATTTGTCACCTTAACACCTTAACTAAAGAAATCATTTTTTAAAAAAAAATCAGCATCCACAAAAATGAGCAGGCGTGTTAATTTTTGTTTCGATGATAAGTTTAATAAACCGTTTATAATCATCACGGTAAAGGTAATTTGCCTTATATATAAAAATTTTCCTAGGAAGAGACAAAGTCCTTTATGTCACAGTTAAGAAATGCATGCTAGAACCACAAATGATTTAATTGATTTCCAGTCAGAAGTAACTCACTCCAATTTTATTATTTTGTAGTGCAGCTTAAATCTTCAATAAAATGAATTGATTTCTATGTAATTTTTGAAATTGAAATTTTTTGTCGCATGGATTAGCTTCAAATGAGCTCTTCAATCAAAGACTACTCTGTAAGTTTTGTACATGAAAATTTGTACAGGTTTTTAAAATCCATAAATCCATGCGAGCCAGAGAAGCTCTGAAAAACCCAGGAATCTATGTTTAATGGTTTTTTCAATTCTTCAAACTGATGATTCAAACTACTGAATGAAATTGAAATGGAAATATTTTGAGACCTGGCAAAAAGTTTTTGTGACTTGGTGTTTCTCAGATTAAATATGTTCCGATAATTGTTATTTTAAACGTTTTTCGTTTTCAATAACAATATTTGGTTCTGTGAAAAATTTTCGTGACATAAAACAGTTGATTATTGGAGAAATCCAAGAAAAACTCAATTTTGGATCTTTTCTGTTTGTGCCTACAGTAGATTATCTATTCTCCAGTTACAGAGCGCGTGCATTACATAGTAAATCTTTATGTAAAATATGGCAGGTGAGCATGTGGTATTCAATCACTAAGCTTGGGGGGAGGTGGGCACAAACGGGAAAGATCCAAAGTTTTTTTTTGCCTTATAAGTTTTGTTTCAATTAATTCGAATGCTTTAGAAAATTTTCAATTTTGTTAATAGCTGAAAGAGGTTATTTTTTGTTGTTTTTTGCTATTCCCTGGAACATCCATGTAGCAAAAATATTTCAAAAATTTTGCTTAATTTTGTGAAAAAAAGAGTGCATTTTCTCTTTTGAAAGTCAATTTATTTATTCACATTTATTTATTTAAACTATTTTAATTGAAAGAATATCGGCAGTAAAATTACAATTTGCTAATTTGTGTTCAATGCAATAGGTATATTTAAAAAAAAAACGCTTTGCAGAATTTTTAAAAGTTTTAATTATTCTCAAAATTTTGTGCAGCTTGTAGCATCCATTTGAACACTGTTCAAATCAATTTTCTAAATCAAATCGATTCCTTTAGTATTATTTTTTTTAACTTTTCCTGTTTTTTGTGGGATCAAAATTACCCTTTAAAAACTTAGACAGCTTAACTCGGTGCTCTTTTTGGTCGACAGCAGTTTGCTAATAGTAAAATCAAGAATTTAATTTTTAACAAGAAAGTATGCTTTAAGCAGATTGAGATTCAACCAAATTTTTTTAGCGCCACTTTCGTGCGCAAAAATATGTACTGGGGTCTTCAATGTGATATACCCACTTCGGGGTTTTAGAGGGGAGACTAATCTTTTTTTCACGATTCAGTTGAGAACCCTTAAAATATTCCCTTGAAGTAAATTTTCCCTTGAATAAAACACAAGCAATGTTGAAACGTTACAAGCAAATGAAACAATGATACATTTAGGTTGCGATTGCATCTGAAAGTTCAATCACACAACTTATCCAACTTATTCTGAATCAAGATGGCACCTGCTGCATCTGAGGATAAATCGGAACCGGATACTTCTCTCCAAGCACAGCCACCCGCCAACCCCTCGCCCTCCAACCCTAAAAATGGAACCGCTGGCTCCGCCTCACCCTCCTCCTCTGAGCCTGAAAAAGAGAACCCTGCCATTGAAGGTAATATTTTACCTTCACGCAAGGTGTATACCTTGCCTGATTGAGGAAAGCGATGGAAGTGATGAAAAAAATTGAAGAAATTTTAGTGTCTTGGTCTTAGAAATCTTATACCAAAGATTTCTTGTTTAAAAACAAAAAACATGGATTATGAGGAAATACAGCATGCGGATTTTCTTGGTTTTATCGAAACAATCATTAGTACCCTCAGTTGCGTTAATCACCACAGGGCTCGGATTTTACTTAATAAATACATAAAAGCAACATTCTCATTTCTCTTATATGGTAATAATTGCTCATGAGGCAAAGGCGGCAAAGATAAAACCGCCAACATCTGATTTAAAATGCTCTCCCTCGTGTATTATCGCAAAATTTGAATTTGAATTTGGACTTGAATTTAATCAGAACAGCAGTATAAATATGTAAAATAATAGAAGTTACTGCCTGGCAGCCATCCCAAAGAGACTTATGTCTCATCGAGTGGGTAGCATAGAAGTATATTGGAGGAGACCTAACGCATGTAAAAAAAACGTATCTATTAAATTTTGATTTTCAGAAATGTATAGGAAAGTAAAATTTTTTGTCAAAAAATTTAACTGATAGCGGATCATTTTAGCTGTACTTTCTGGGATTACGTTATTTTCAGCGGCATAATTTTGAGCCAATCTGAGCTGTCGATGTAAAGGTTTTTTTCCTGTTTCTTTATGATATCGTTTGCTTGGTAAAATTCCTTTAGTTGTATTCCGAGTTGCTCGTCTAGCAAGAAGTTCTTTCTTATAAAAAATTTCTGATACATGCAGTTCAAATATGTTGAGCAATTTGCATTTACTCATTATTGATTGAACGGAATCAAATTTCCGTTTAAAAAAATGCTCGAAAAATTTGGTATTGCAGATTGAAAATTTCGTCCAGGTTTGCTTTAGTTGTACAACCATAAACGGTAAGACCATAAGTTATTACAGACTTGGCATAGCTTTCATAGAAAAGTAGTAACTGAGTTTTTGTAAGGCAGCATCTTGCTTTGTACAAAACCCCACAAAACAAGCTCATCTGTTTCTCTATTTTTTCAACATGAGATTTGTAATTCAGTTTGTGGTCTATAATGTCTCTAAGTACGTAACTTCGTTTACAATTTGTACAAGTTTACCTAGAAAATCTCTCTTCAAGTGTTCACGTTTTCCAAAATTCATGAAGCTGCATTTTTGTCCTTAATTGTCAACTTATGCTCTCCATATCATCCCTTTGTTTCCTTAACTTCATTAAAGACAAAAAAAACTAGTGTTCTGCTTTGCAGCAGATTAAATTGTAGTATCATCTGCAAACAGACTAGTTTTGTTTGACTTACAAACCTTCAGGAGATCAAAAATGTATATTAGGAAAAACAGTGGACCCAAGACTGGCACTTGTGGAACTCCATAGTTTAACTTTAATTTTTTCGAGAGACAGAATTTTTGTATTCAACGTTCTGATAACAATTCTCGAGAAAACTTTTCATTAAGTTCAAAAAATTCCCTCGGAAACTGTTTTTTTCGAGTTTTTTAATCATTCTCTTATGGCATATGGTATCAAATGCTGTTTTTAGATCAATGAAACATGTTAATTTTTTTGAATTTTGGTCTACCGAACTCCCTAAAATATCAGTAAAAGATTATTTTGATTATTTTAAACTTTTTAATGAAATGCATCATCCTATTATAAAAATTTTTTCAAACACTTTCGACAACGAGCTTAAGCGACTGATGGGTCGGTAAATAATGGGGTCAGTCTTTGAACCATTTTTGAAAAATGGTTTTATTTTCGCCAATTTTCTTTCCGAAGGAAAGTAGATATAAAATGAATGAGATGGAAATTTTTACGATATTGTTACTAATGCCATCATGACCAGACGATGCTTTGTTTTTCAGTAATCTAATAGAAGCTGGGATTTTTTTTCACTAACAGGTGACATAACAAAGCTGTTGATAATTTCCCTACCAAAACAAATATCAATTTGATTGAAACTGTAAGCTAAGTTTTTGCCTATGCCCTCAAAAAAATCATTGAATATCTCGGGATTGATGTTCAATTCGAGTAATTTTTTGTCAGTGCAAAATTCACTGAACGCAGAAAAAGGCTTTGTTCGTTTTGTCTTTTTGACGTTTTTGTCGTGTTATCTTTTTGTCGTTTTATAGCTTTGGTTGCAAGGTTGCGTTGTTTCCAATGCTTTTTATGGTTTTTTTTCTGAAGGATTTTCCAATCTTTTTTTGAAACCATTGTTTTTCTTTTTGATCATGTTTTTTCACTTGATTGGTCATCCATTGAGATTTGCGGATAGTTCCCAAGATTCTTAAAGGTGCAAATTTTTCAATACAATCTAGAATAATTTCGGTTAATTTTTTGATCTGTCCATCTATAATGTTTTGTCTCCAATTTTCTTTTATTTCATGAATCAAAAGAAACAAATAGTTATAAACTTTTTCACTTTCCGCCAATTTATTAATTTTTCTGTAAAAAATTTTTTGTGACATAATTCTTCTCAGTACTGTTGTTAGCTCTGATCAAAAGAGCATAATAGTCTGAAATATAAGTTCTATCCGTGTTGCAGGTAGGAAACTTGTCACTGAATTGAAAGACTTTAGCAGATTAAAAATTTTGCTATTTTGTGAGCACACAAAGTCAATGATGAAATATACGCAGACAATGTGATCTCTTTTGAGATTATGAATTGAAATCAATTAATTTTCAAAAAGATCTAAAAAACTAGAGATTGCAATTGTTGGTGAGCAGTAAATGACAGTTTATTTCGTAGCTCATGTTTTAAAGTTTTAAATATTAAGTCTTCCATTTGATCACCGAGATGTTTAACAGTCAATTCGACGTTTTCATTAACAAAAAATGCGCATCCTCCACTTTTTTGGCCGCTTCTATTATGAGTTACTATATTAGAAAAACCGTTGATTTTATAAAGTGTGGTCGGGTCGCTATCTGTTAACCATGTCTCAAAAAGCGCAATTACTAATGGTTTGTTTGAGAAACCTTCTGTAAACTCGTTCAACTGGTCATAATGGCATCGCAACGATCTTATATTCAAAAAAGGTAAAGAAGCGTCTTTCACTTTTTCAAGCTCGTCCTCCTCCATAGATACTTCGTTATACGCATTCATCGTCATTATCGAAGCCAGAACAATTAATTTTGGGGCAAAAAAGGTTTGTTGTTAACACTTTCAAGCATCACTCATCCCTCGCCATCAACATGAGTATAAGAAATCGTATTGAAACTCATTTTGCTGAATTTTGTTGCTGATGACTATCGACGAACTCAAAAGTCCTTTAGCGTAATGCATTACTTTATCACTCTCATCTGACATCTGACGAAGTTGATGAACATTAGCATTATCTGATACCCGTCTGATACAGTACTTATTTGTGTTCGTTTTCGTGCTGGTGTAGGCGGTGGTCTGTCCAATGATTTATAGTTCTCAGAAAACCTACATAGCTTTTTCGGGATAAAATTTTCGTTGAATTTGTGTTTTCCCTGTCCTGAGTATACAATTTCCTTCTTTCAAGTAATCATCAACCTCTTGCCTACAATTTAGTTTAAATGGTCGTACTTTCTCACGAACTTTTATCGAAACTTGTGGTTGACTGTTATTTGTCTGCGTTCTGAGACTTTTTTCAAAATCGTAGTCTAATAAAACTTTATCAGCTTTCGTAAGCGTCGCCTTCATCTGCACATTTTTCCCATTCAGAGTAGTTACAAAGCCAGCAAGAACTTTTTCCGTCCCCAATTCTGATTTTATTGACCGAAATATAGAAACTTAGCTATGATTGGGGGCGGCTCGTTGATGTCCACTATCCGTCCTAGTTCGTGACAGGCCACTAGGTCCCCTGATGTAAATTCCACATGTACCACATTTCTTATGAAATCGATAGCATCTGTGGTAACGTCCTTGTTTGTCAATAAAAGTAAATTTTGAAAAATACTATTTTTTTCTAAGTATATCTTTTAACATCATTCACTTTTTTCACGGAGGTATTAAACCTCATTTTGCAGTCGATTTAATTACGCGTCCTTAGTTTTTGAGTTTTCACATATCATAGCGTGAAACTCTTTTAATTCTGGGTCAAAGTAAGAACTCAACAGTTTATCCGTTAAATTGTTCATTTTGATTTCTAAACACAGATGCAGATACAAAAACACATAAAAGACAGCGTTCAAAACAATCGAGACCAGGAGACTGCTACCAACAAAAACAGAATTGATGATTGGCAACTGGCCACATTCCAGCAGAATTATAGATGTTTTTGTTGGTAGCAGTCTCCTGGTCTCGATTGTTTTGAACGTTGTCTTTTATGTGTTTTTGTAAACTTGACTCCGACAACTCAGAATTCAACTTAATTACGCAGACTTTTTCGTCCGGCATGGTCAGATTAGTAAAATAATCAAAACTTATAAAACTTGATCTAAAAACTTGATCAAAGACGATTCAAACGTACAAAAATAAATCTGATCGAAAACGATTTGATCGCACGGGCTAAAGTCTGAAAAGAGAAGACTTCAGACGCATGCAAAATGCGTTAGAAAAGACTTTTCACAGGAACAAATATCAGGTCAAAGCAAACTCGAACGACAAAAATATGATCCGAGATCACTTCGTACGCAAAGCAAAAAACCCCTCATTGTTGCAATATTTACACTTGCAAATGTAAACTTCAGCTTATTCACGACCCTTGTTAAAGACTAGGTTCATAAATGCATGTGGTTAATTGAGACACTAAGCAAATGCACTTCCAATTTGGTTGCAGTTTGGAAATATTGAGCAAACGTGACAAGATTGTGTCACTGTTGTCCACAACCACCGTCAAACTATCCACTCCGTCACTGTTGTCCACGGTTGCTCATTAATGATACCGTTGTCAAATGTATTGGTAACTTACCATTCTGAGGCAAATTTGAAAAAGATTTGCTTGTTTTCATGGTTGTGCAGACACTCAAGTACCATACAAATCATGAAAGATTGTCAAGAAAACCCTCCACTTTTTCAAGAAAATTTAAACGCTAAATTGTAATATTTGTGATGTTTTTTTCACACTTCTTCCCAAGAACAAGTCATTGTTTATCAGAATTTAGTCGAACCAAATTTATTCTTCACTGTATTGGCAGTTATTTTTTGTTTTGATTAAACAGCAATGTCGGTTTTGTTCTGTGCATAAGAGTTCTTGAGGGACATCGTGCAATGAATTTAATCTATCATTCTAAAGCAAAGAATAGAATTCACAGAAAAACTCCTTTTAAGAAGTTGGTGTGATAGCCGAGAGGTAAGGTGTGTGAATCACACGCCAATGATTGAGAGTTCAATCCCCTGCCTCCGTGAAGCTGTCTGTGTAAGGATAAGCTCTTACTTAACCATAGCTTCAGGTTGACCATAGCCTGACCAATGTTGGCTGCAATAATGGTACCACGTGAAAGTTTCCGACGCAAAAAAAGTGGCCAAAGTCACCAAAAAAGAGCACTGATGCTCATAAAAAGAACAGTCTGAAATGTGGGGAATAATAAGAAAAAGGGCAGCTGAGAACAGGCTACTGTAGGCCTAACGCTGTTCCGCTGCGATTGCGCAGGAACCAAATTATATTATTATATAAGTTGTTATACCAGTTGAAAACTGGTTATAATGAAACTATTTAACTGGAAAATTCATCCGATCAGAAAATTAATTTTCCTAAAAGTTTCTGTAGTAAATATGATTTTTAAAAAATAAATTCGTTGAATAAGAAACTAACTAAAGAAAAAAATTAAAATTGAAACAAGAAATCGTTTGAAACAAGCAAAAATAGTTTTGGACTGAAAGCGTTTCCTCAAGAAACAGTACGCTGTGAATAAATTGTCCTTCCCGTAATAATAGGCAGGGAATTTCAACCCCGTTTTTTATTTCAAACAGTGTTTTCAAAACATTTTGAGTTGGAAACCTTGAATTGTAACAATTTGAAGCCTATAGAATCAACATGCAAAATCTGGCGCCATTACTTTTGAATCACTCGACTGTAAGAAGACTAAATAATGCAGCCGTTGAACTCTATTCAATTGTTCAATAATCCAAAAAATCAATTTAAAAAATGTTTATATGAGTTTAATTTTCAAAAAAAGTTAGGACGCTGAAATAGTATTGTTTCTGTCGAGGTAAACACGTTGAAAATTTTTTGATAATGCTATTTCATCGGACATCTGTTTTGTTTGAGTTGAATATCAAAATATATTTTGGTAATTTTTCATGAACAGAAAAATGTACGGCAATCGTTCATATTTTTAATTTGCTAATCTTTTCGACCGAGCTAAAGCTGCCTACAACCTCAGAAAAACTTGAAACTTAGAAAAGAATTTTTGCACTTGAAATTTGTTTACATATAATAAAATTTTTAGGTATTTAAATTATTTTCTGTGAGATAAACCGAAGAAATGAGAACCAAATAGTTTAAAAGGAAGGGTCTGTCATATCTGAAGACTCTATGTTTTATAAAAGTGCATAAAACCATTTACAAAGAAAACTTTTTGGAGCAAATGATGGCGATTTTATTAAATCTGAACCAATTACATCTCAATATTAGACAAAATGAAATTTTAAGCAGCTCACTAGATATTTTTCAATTTGCCTAAATGTAAAATATAAACAATGCTCTTGAAAAGTTTTACGTGAAATGATTATCTGGATGGATTTCTCGTTATTTGGCAAATTATTCTGAATGGTTCCGGAATTGGGAAAGGTAGATAAAATCGAAAATTATTGAAGTTGATTGAAAGTTTTGTAATTTTTGACAACAGTATGGCATTAGAGCTGTGCATTACTAAAGCTAAGTTATGCCTTTAGAGTTATGGTAGCTATAGAGCAGAATGGCTTGTTAATTTGACTTTTGGTTTTAATCTTAATCTATTTGCTGCAGTGTTAGGCTATTTTTTTTTTTACAGATGAGCACACATTTCAGCAAAAAAATGTCATTCTCCAAATGCTAAGTTTTCAAAATGGTATCGAACAGCACAAAAATGGAAGCGTCCGACTGTAAAATAAGATCTGCTTTTTTTGTTCTGAAATACAAATCTTTGACTTAAGCTGGCAGAGAAAAATAAAGTGTTAAATGTTAAAAAATTTGGTTGAATGACACGTTTATAATAAAAAAATTTTTATAAGCGATTTTTTTGTAGAAATCATTCCTAGTAGAGAGCAAAAAAACCTGTCTATCGTTGTGATACAAAAAAGATACCAGATTATAATCGCCGATAGATCAACCATTCTGATGTCAAAAAAATTGAGTAATGAAGGTTTTTGTGAGAAAATTGGTCTTATTTAAACGTGGCAGCTGCTCAAGGATTTTTAAAATTTTTTGTCTCAAATTGTTACAAAGTGGTGACAATTTTAGAAGCTTTCCGATAACTATTATCCTTGCAAAGAGTTTCATAAATAATTGATGTGTTTACATTTAATTAGAAACATGTCACGGAGAAATTAAAATTTTCCGAAATATCTTTATTGCTTTATTTTGTTCGTTATTCACTTTCCAGTGTTTTGCAAATTTTCATGTGAATATTTGCTTATTTGTGATTCTTAAGGTATTATGTAAAGGTATTTTGCCAAAAAAAACTAAGCATGGCAACCATTCAAAATTATAAACTTTTCTAGTTCTTTTTTATATTCAAAAATCCTCCAATTTTTGTTCTGCTCTAAAAAGAAAACATTACCTCTAAGCTAACTTTTGCTGGTCGGCAACGGCAGAATTGATGAGTGAAGAGGTTCCTTTGGCGGACGCCAAAACTTTTGAACTATTTCCCAGGTTGAGTTCCCCGTTCAGAAATTGCCCATAGAGCCTTCCAATAATTACGTATGATTAGACCCATCCAGACAATAATCACCCATGATCAGACTTTAGCTCCTTTAAATTTGTTGTCTCGTTGACTGGGTTAATATTGGCCAATTTTTTAAAAGCCTTAAACGGTGATTTTCTTTAAAAAAACAGAATTTTAATAACCATTCCATCATTCAGAATTAGCGTTGCCATTAGCTTTTTATTTCAATTATAAGTAAAAACGGTAATTTATAACAAATCATCAGATTCTTAAAAGATGCAATGTTCCCCAAATTCTTTTAACTGTAATAACTCGCTCTCGAAAAATATGAAGTTCAAAGACTACTTCTTTAAAAATATTCTACGCAGCATTCATTTTCTTTGTTACAAATTACAAATCAACTGAAAAACCGGTTGAAATTATTGCACCCGTCTCCCCAGTGTCTGAACAGTAATAAGAACAATTCGACTCAAGGATTGCTTCTGGCTGACATAATAGATATTTTCTGTGCTATAGTTCCTAAGAGGATTTTGGAGAAGGCAGAAGACAACGTGCCTCTGCCCCACTATGTGACAGTGGGCATCATTGTGATAGTTCTCGGGGTTGTCCTCATGGGTCTCTACTTCCTGTGCTGTAAATTCCTAAAGAAGAAGAAGAAGGGCAAGAAGAACGAGAAGAAAGGGCTCCTGGGCAAGGGGGGCACCGGGGGAGATTTGCAGTTTGGGCAGCAGCCACTGGGGCAGGAGGACGATGAGGACGAGGCCGAAGAAGTGGATGAGAAGGAAAAGGAGGAATCGGAGGAAAAACAACAATTTCTTGGTTAATGCCATTCATGAGTTCCTGTAATCAAATATTCTGCTGATTTTCTTCATAATTTTAATTCTTAGCTTTCGTGTGGCGTTAAGGTTGGTTTAAAGAAAAGCGTAATTTTCATCGAAAAAGTCATGAAAAGCAACAACCTGTATTGAAAAAAAATCAGCATATTTATTATACCGTTATTAATACAAGCTACTTCAAAATAAATATATGTTGCGAGGTAGGTTGTCGAAATCCTAGTTACGCACATCTTTTGCATCGTGAAAGGTTAACATCTGGGCTCGATTAGGCCATGTCTTAGCTTTCCATGTACAAAATTGATACATTTTTTCAGAAATTTTGAATGTTTTCCACTATCAATCAATCGGGATATATGTTATATGATATAATGTTATATGTTATAATCTGGCCTATTGGCTCCCAGTTATAGACCTCGAAATTTAAAACGATACACGGTCTTTTCATATCTTCAGATTTAAACCTATAAGTGAGGTGAGTTGGTAAGACGGTGTATTTATTTTTGTGTAGGTAACTTGAACTACACAGTGGACTATGACTTCACCTCTAACCAGCTGACTGTGGGCATCATCAAGGCCACAGACCTGGTGGGCATGGACATGAGTGGAACTAGTGACCCTTATGTGAAGATATACCTCATGCCAGACAAGAAGAAAAAACAGGAGACCAAAGTGCACAGGAAGACACTCAATCCCATCTTTAATGAGAGTTTCCAGTTTAAGGTACTCAACCCAGTTGAACCTAGTAGTTTTATTTTACAATAACAAAGGACCCGGTTTGACTGAAAATTAGACCAATTCAAACAGAGAATACAAAAATGTATCCACTCTGGCCCAAATTTGCTAAATTTGTTCAAGCATTTATTCTTTTTGTTTCCCGCGTAAAACACAGGGGGTAGCTAATATGCACTTGCACAAAATTTCCAACCCCCAAATGCCGAACAATGTAAAAGTAGATGTGTCAAAATACTGTTTCTACCAATTTTTTTTCGCCTATACTACTGTCCAAAATTTTTTTTTCATTTTAAACATGAGCTGTTTCTGAGTAGATTTGAATACAAATTCATGAAAACGAAACGATTGGAAATAAATTTGCTGGTCTCCGAAATTTTTCGACCACCAAATAAGAAGAAAATTTTACGTTATACGCAAAAAATGTAGAAATAAAGTGAAACACTTTTTCATTTGTAAAAAAAAAATGTATAACAACCAATCAAAAGCCGAAAACAAACTGTCACATTTAAAGTTAGAACCGATTCAAATTTGATCAATCTAATGTTTGCAGTAAATTCCTCACTCACAGTACAGAAACAATAAATTTATAGAATTGTTTACCAAAATTTGACCAAAATACTCTTCTCGAACTGCTAGAAATCTAAAAATTGAAGCTTTGTTTTAATTTGATTTTTGAAATTATTCAATTTTTTTTGTTTCTTTGCAACACACGCAACTTGTATCATCATCAGATAATGGATTTGTCTTAAAAATTTTTTCTGAGCACCTATTGCCGTTCTGATCCGTTCTGCTCTCTTCTATCTCTTACAGTTTTAAGTTTTCGAAAAAAGCAGAAGAATTATGTTGTGTACTTTTGAAACTTTGAAACTCAAGTTCGTACAAAAATTTTACTCTGTTTACGACAGATGTGACGATAGAATCTATTTAGAGCTAATTCAAGAAAAAGTTTCTGTGGAGCAAAATATTGCATGTTTTTCATTAGGTAGAAATATCAGTGAAAGAAGTTTAATTTGGAAACAAAATTGGCCTTCAAAAATTGAGAGATTTTCTTTAATTCACCTTTCGGCTTTCAGGAGAATCCAGTTAGTTTGTAGTTGTTCTAAAAAACCTCCATTTAAAACATCAAAGGAAAATTAATTAGTTCTGAATAAAGCATTGAAGAAAAACGCTTTGTACCAAATTTATTAAGTATAGCCAAACCGTATAAACCATTACTCATACGGAAGATTGCAAAAAATGCACTTCTCTCTGGTATTTTCATTTCAGTTAAGCCCCAAAGTTTACAGAGTCAAAATATCTCGTATTGAAATTTCTTTTGGCATAGCCAACTTAGTGCAAAAACTAGCTGTAAATTAAAGGCGAATCGTTTCAAAATTGATTAATTTATTAATAGCCACACAGCAATAGCTGGGGCTATTATTGGCCTTCTCTTGGTTTTTTACAATTCAAAGAATTTGTATTGTATTGGGGCGCTGCCTTTTTTTTACGATCTGTTCACACATTTGCATGATTTATGATGTCAAATTGGAGCAGTGAAATTGGTCACGCCGAAACAGGAAGTGGAGTGAAAAAGCGAGTGGTTTTGCGACTTGAAATTTTTTCGCTCGAACTTTAAGTAGAGCGACAAAACGATGTTTGAACAAAAAATTGCTTTCTCACTAGTGGTTTTTTGTCCACACGCGGCAATTTCACTTAGATTTTGACTGTTTTGTCGATTTTTTTTGATCGATTTTTTTTTCTAAATGGTTGTCCCAATCGATTCATAGTTCATTCTAGGCCTAGTTTTTGGTTCGAACTAAGTTTCAATTTACCGTTTTTCTGTTTTTTTTTAAATTTTAATCTGATTCTTTTTTTAGAAATAGTATTTTCAATTCACTCGTAGTCCGTTCCAAGTCTAGTTATTTTGTTTAGTCGTTAAAAATTCTTTGAATTATACGTAAGGACTCGTCCTGCTAAGTTTTTTCTTTTCTTTGTCAAGATTTTTGTTACGAGCTTATGACGTCACAACCACTTCAAATCTGCTTTTTGTTCATTCGTTCATGAAATTTCAACCGAATAGCGTGAGTGACGTCATTTTTTGGTCTTAGTGGAGCGGGTTTTTTGTTCAATCGCGTGATTAAGTTCTTGGTCACACTCGACTTACCTCACTCCCAAAAATAACCTCCTCATTTTGAAATTGACTTTTATTTACTTTAATTCAAAGAGATAATGGGTGTGTGTCACTCAAAATGAAGGTTATTTGAGAGCAGCTAATAGAGGAAGCAATAACTTATACATATACAGATTCCTAATTAAAATATAACATTCTCAGCCTTCAATGAAAAGACTATTTTTTGGTCTGTGTTTTTACTGTTTTTGTAGACTGCAGATCTACGAAGCTATTGCGGCTATTTTCTGGCAATCTGCCAGCTATGTTTACACTTCTACGCGTACTTCTCTCTCTCTCTCTCTCTCTCTCTCTCTCTCTCTTCTCTCTCTCTCTCTCTCTCTCTCTCTCTCTCTCTCCAAGGAAAGTTTGCATTAAAATTTATGCATTAACAATAATAATTGTTGAAAAATAAATTTAATTTTCGATATAAGTAGCATCAGTGTTACGTACACAGATATTAATCGTCAAAATAAGCACTAAAAATTTCAATTCCAAATTGCTACGGTTGTGTAGATATTTAGTCTATTCTCCAACATTTTTCAAATCAAAAATGAAAATAGAGTGCACTGGTTTCTTGAAATCAAATTTAGTGTAAAATTTTGACACTATGTGGCTGCTATATGGCCATCTATGATCCAAAACGGCTTCCGTGTCACACTTTCAATAGATATGTATGCCTTTCCAAATAGTTTTTTCTTGTGTAAGTAACTATATACTAAATTTTTAGATAATAGAAAAATTAATTCTTGGGTTATGACACTAAGTACAAAGGCTCGAGCAGACAAAAATGCGTAGGTGACTATGGAGATCTTCAGCACTTCATACATAATACAGATAGATTCACCACATTTTTCTCTTCATTCAACTTGTGATAATTGGCCTGCTAATTGAATTTCATAAAAGTGAACTAGTTTATATAGTGCTTATTTACCCCCACCAAACTTTGGAGCAATCTAATTGGAACGCGCGAAAATTTGTTATAAATAAGCTTGATTGAAAAGCTGTTTGAACTGTTTACTTGTTTAGTAAAAAGGTCATTTGTTCACTTTATGACGTTTGTCTCAATAAAATAACAAACTGAAAGCTAATAATTATTACTTCAGGTTCTGTTCATAGTAAACAATCAACCTTATAGCTTCAATTACTAACCCTTCATTTTTGTTGTGATTGACGCAAGAAAGAACAAAATAAATCATTCGTGCAATATCTTTAGCTATAGGCTTACGCTGCTCTTCTGGTCATATTTTTATGCTTTGGTTGTATCCTGACCGTTCAGATGACTTTTTGCTCAAACTATTTAATTCAGTGACAAATAAAGTGAAACAGAGGCCATTTTTGGGAGGTCTAAGCGGTCGCAACTACTGTAAAAATAGACCAGTACTTGATTGGAACCAGCATCTCTTAATTGCAAACCACGTGTGCTAATCAATACACCAACAACTGATCTTAAGTTCTCGCACAATTATACCTAGAACATATAATACGGATATGGTATTGGAACAAGAACTCATATCGTTTTCTAGTTCAATTTGAATTTTAATTCTTGCAGTTCATTTTTGATCTTGACTTTAATCTGTTCATATATATAAACAGGATACTGTCCGTTCACGCTATGAACAATTTTAGTAATTCCGGTGTACTACGTAATCAACTCGTTATTACTTTTTTGCTGTTTCTGAACCAACTTGTATTTCATTTCATTCCTCTCAATTGGGTTCCTTCAACTCAGTTGATAATTCAATCCTAATTAAACACTCTACAAAATATTACCTAAAAATCAAAATATTAATTCGCGAAGCGATCTCCAACTAACATAGTAGTGAAATAGCGTTTAGGTAACCAGAATAGGCAAACGCGACGCAAACTTCCGCTTGAGTTTTGAAAACAACACTTGCATCGCAACATGCTGGCCTAGACAATCACATTGCAGATTGCTAAACTTGAGACTGAATAATTGGGATATAAATTCACTCTAACAAGAAGACCAAAACAACAGCGATTTAGACAATTCCCCTCCAAATACACCTCAGAGAATAAGATCTTTTCTTGGATCTGTTGACTCTTAGCAAATTCATACCAAATCTGGCACAACTTTGTCATTCACTAAAACAATTACTACGAAAATCTCATAGGTTTGTTTGGACTGAAAATCAAAAACAAAACACAAAAGACGGGTGGAAACCAACTGCATTTGCCTCTCTCTTTCTAGTTAGTACAGAAAAAGGTTACAGTGTTGAGGAAACAGAGCTCTTGGGAATTGTATGGTCCAGCGAAAGCTTTAAATATTAATTATACGGCAAAGACTTAACTGTAATTACATATCATCGTGCATTTATCTCTTTTCAAAGAAAATAGATCAAACAATAGGCTTTCACGGTGGATTGATAGACTAACTCCCTACAACATTACAATCGAATACATGCCAGGAGCAGAAAAAGGCTTAGTTAACTACATTTCTCAAAACTTATTTGCATAGGCAAAAAAGTTTCTCTATACGACGAACATTATGTAGTTGCAACTATTTCAAAATCCTGACAATTATTCAAAGACATCATTACACCAAATTTTCAGTTTTCCAAAATTTCAGTACAATGTTACACTGCAGTTTACACAATCAAAGTTCAAATAAAGATATTGCAGCACAATATACATCCCTTACAATAATCAAAACACCATTCAGTAATAAGTCAACGGCATCTCATATACCAGATAAAAAATCATTTATTGCCAATTACGTCACAATTAAACATTTTCAATAATCACTTATACTAAATTGACACACGTCACTTGCACCGCCATCGCAAAAACTACTTTACACAAACAGGTTCGCACTACGCATTAAGCCTAAAATTAAATAAGTTTCCATTGTTAAAATGAATTCAAATACCCTGAAAAACTCACTCACTAAAAATGTGAACAGTCTTTACAATTAAGACCAATAAGCACCGTATCGGAAACGAGGTCGACAAAACAACTATATTTACAGAACAACCAAATTTACCACGTTTTTTGCTTAAAACTTTTTTAGTAACAGTCATTCAAAACCGCATTTTGCTATAAAATTAAAAACGCCACAAGGAAGATCAGCAAAGAATTCAACACAAAGTCGAACCAGAGCAACTCTCAATTCTGAATTAAATTCAGTCAACTCTGCGACAAACACAACACCCGGGAAATATAATGCTTCCCGTGACACAACACCTTCCACCAAGACTCTGGATGCAGCTGAAGTTCATTGTCTGACTGACATTGTAAACTAAATCTATGGTAAGAAATTTTTAGCCATTCTTGCTGGTAAAGATGCAGTTACGATAGAAGTGGGAGATTGCGTCATCGGCATCGACAAAACCCGACTCAAAAAATCAGCCCATATATCCACTCATTGACAGATGTCTTTGCATCGACGAGTGTCTTGCTATACCAAGGGCAACAAGGGAAGCTCTACTGGAAGGCCCAAAATCAACACATCAAGGCAACCTAGCAATGATTTCGCTAGCACACCATTGTTGTTGGCCATATATCCACCGGGACACATTAGCAAAGGCTATAGGGTGCAAAGCGGGCAGATATAGTGGTAAGAATTTTAAAAACACTGATTCGGCGCAGCATATGGTTGCCAAGAACTAAGTGTAAAAAACCAGACGAAGAAGTTCAGATAGATTTTGGAGGTCTTGTTTTGAACAAAAAAAGAAAAGAACAAAACTTTCTAATGGTAGTCGATAGATGTTCTAAGTGCCTTGCCGTTGAATTACTAAAAGAAGCGTTGGGTTCAAACGTCATAAAGTTTCTAAGCTATATATATATATATATATATATATATATATATATACATATATATATATATATATATATATTTATATATATATATATATAAATATATAGATATATATATATATATATATATATATATATATATATATATACAATCACGGTGTGCCACTATAAATTAGAACAGTCAAAAATAACTGCTTGACAGGAAAAACATTTTAAGATGTTTGCACAGAACAAAACATTGAAGCAACTATGAAAGCTCATCGAAATAAGCAATTTAATCTGCAACATGTAGCAAATGCAGTTATTCAAAAAATAAGAAAAAAAGCGGAAAAACCACAGACTTACCCTATTCGAGAGATAGTTCTGCAGAAAGTTTAATACAACAATCTCTAATAAAGTAGCAAAATCAGATAGTAAAAATCTTAGCCCTAATAAATTAATTCATTTTTATAGTTTTATTTAGATGAGGATACATTACAGAGACGATGGTATCTTACCGATGAACATGGGGATGACACGGACTTTTGCAACAACTTTTAAGTCGAGAAGACCATTTGAGCCACAAATGTCAAAGCCTATGAACGTCAAGCACAAACGCAGGACGATGAGACCCGTTTAGTCTGGTCAGAGGGCATTTCCCTCCCAATCCACTGAACAGAGATATTTATACAATCAAAATCGCAAAAAATTAATGTAAATCGTAGACAAAAGCCTATTTGGATGGCCTCTGAAGAGCTTGTTCCTGCAATCACAGTCGGGAAAATAAGCTCGAAAACAAGCGTCATCAAAGACCCTGAAAATTGGAGAATCAAGAAAAGCAAACAGACAGATGACGTCAGCATCGTTTCTTCGCGCTCTTGCATCTCAATTTCCAGTAATGTTTCGAGAGCACTGAAAATGAGGATCCCAAAAAGAAACCCTAATCACAAAGAAGCGTTCCGAAATAGGCAAGATCTCACTCAAATACATTTCTGTCCACAACAACCAATCGCAGTGCCACTTACTCAGCCCACAGCCACATCGTCATCAGCTCTGCAATTAACACCAATGTTGCCAAAAAGTCATCGTTCGGCCCTGACAAATAGTGACAAATTGGACACCGAAACAACGTCTGTTAGACGAAGCAAGCACAAAAACAAGAAAAAGCAGCAATCAAAAAATTCAAACAATTATTGAAATGATCCATAGCACAGAAGGCTACAATTGTCCAAATCGAAAAAATAGCCCAATTCAATCAATCGTAATTAAACGTTTCTTCAACCTACAAATCTGAAGTGTTTATCGCGACGCGATCTCCAACTAATGCCGCAGTTAAAAAATTTAAGTAACCAGAATTGACAAACGTGACGCAAACTCCCGCTTGAGTTTTAAATACAGCACTTGCAGTGCAATCTAATCAACTAGATAGTAGAGCGTCTTGTCAGTCTATGTCGAGCTCTTTTTATGCACAATTTACAAAAAACTGCAGCAACCAATTGTGAAAACAAACTGTTACTAAAATACTGAAACAATATAAATACTAAAAAATAAGCTTGAAAACAAGCGTCATCAAAGAGCCAAAAAAGGCAGAAGTACGCGTCAAAATTTCCGACATAGACAATTTCGGAAAAACGACAGGCGATCAACAACAATCCAATGAAAAAACTCTGGAGCAGAAATTAACCAACCGCAAGAATGACGTGCTCAGAAAAAATTGGAGAAGCAAGAAAAGCAAACAGGCAGATGACGTCAGCATCGTTTCTTCGCGCTCTTGCATCTCATTTTCCAGTAATGTTTCCAGAACACTAAAATGAGGATCCCAAAAAGAAGCCCTAATTACCATGAAGCATTCTAAAATAGGCCAGATCTCACTCAAATAAATTTCAGTCCGCAACAGCCAATCGCAGTGCCACTTACTCAGCCCACAGCCACATCGTCATCGGTTCCGCAATTAACCCCAATAATGCCAATAAGTAATCGTTCGGCCCCAACAAATAATGATACATCGGACTCCGAATCAACGTCTGTTAGACAAAGCAATAAAAAAAAGCAAGAAAAGTAGCATCAACAAATTCAAACTATTATTGAAAAGATCGATTGCACGAAAGGCTACAATAGTCCAATTCGAATCACGAGCCCAACTTTTATCGGTACTTGCTCCCCTTGCAACCCAAACGAGCGTTGGACCTGAAATTCGTATCCGAATCTCCGAAGCCGTAGGGAAATGACGGTTTATGAAGCCGAAACGATATCGGGGCAATATCTCATATCGTTTCCTATTTAACTTTTTATTTAACTTCTGTAGGTCCTTGTTTGATCTGATTTTAATCTGTTCATATATATATATATACATATATATATATATATATATCTTTATATATATATATATATATATATATATATATATATATATAGGTATATATATATATATTTATCTATATATATATATATATATATATATATATATATAAACATATATATATATATATATATATATATATATATATATATATATATACAGGATACTGTATGTTCACACTATAAACAAATTTAGTATTTCCGCTGTACTACGTGAGCAGCTCTTGATTAATTTTTTGCTATTTGTAAACCAATTTGTGTTCTTCTGATTTTCGTTCCCTAAATCAATCCTATTTAAACGCTCTTCAACCCACAAATTTAAAGTGTTTATCGCGACGCGATCTCCAACTAACGCCGGAGTTAAAAAGAATTTAGGTAACCAGAATTGACAAACGCGACGCAAACTCCCGCTTGAGTTTTGAATACAGCACTTGCAGTGCAATCTAATCAACTGGATAGTAGAGCGTCTTGTCAGTCTATGTCGAGCTCTTTTTATGCACAATTTACAAAAAACTGCAGCAACCAATTGTGAAAACAAACTGTTACTAAAATACTAAAATTGTTACTAAAACATAATGATGAAGTCGTTTCTCCGCCATGATGCAGCTCGTTGCTCCAAAAATTTTTCGATTGATTAACCTCCCTCTGCAGTAAGAATTTTATAGCACTAAACTTTTATTTGATATTTTGCCATTGATTTTTGATACTATTTCCCCCCGCAAAATATAGTTGTTTTGGATGAAGTAACCGATATCTTAACGGAAGTTATAGCGGGCGATGCAAGCTATTTTACAAGCGGTAAGACGTAAGAAATGAACAGAACGTACAAAATTGTACAAAACAGACCGCGCAATTTTGCTGAAAGGGCCAGAAGAGTGAAAAATATAACTCAGGAAGGCCCTTAGACTGCCATAGTTTCCCTTGACAAGCATGCAAAATTTACACTTGGGTGTAGTTATTGTATACTTTTCCAAAATTCATAGTGTTATTTTTCCTTCCCCATTTTTTCACGGGCTTTCTGATAAGATGACTGGAAAACAAACGGTATGAGCCTCCAAAGCTATTTTTATCCAGTGAATCAATTTATCAATTTTTTGGTCTGAGGGAAATGGAGGTGGCAACTAAACAAAAATGTTTGTGTTCACAGCAGAAACACACACAGAAAAATACACAACCCCATACATCCAGCCCCCCCCCTCCACCAGAAATTCATACACACCAACCCACCCTTCCACCCTCACACACATACACACGCCAGTCGAACTCCAATGGGTATCTTGCATTTAAGGCACATCTTGGTAGATTCATGCAAGATCTTGCAACATAACCGACCGATGATTGCAGTGGACAGTCGATGACACAATTGAATATGAAAGTAACTATTTTTTGTGGCGATTTTTTCAAACTCATTTGTAACTAATTTATGCATATTGCAGGTTCCCTTCGCGGAGATTGGAGGTCAGACTCTGGTGTTGGCTGTGTATGACTTTGACCGTTTCTCCAAACACGACATGATTGGCCAAATTAAGCTCAACCTGAACTCGATTGACCTCGGACAGACGTTTGAGACAACCAAGTCCCTTAGTCCCCCCGATGACGACAAGGAATACCTCGGTACGTCCACTATTGATACCACTCTTTTTCACAAATTGGATTCCTCAATAAGGATGATGCTACTGTAGGAGCATGGGGTGGAGGTTGGATATGTTGTGTTTTTTTACACGGAAGACATCCTGAGTGGAAAACACTGCCTACGGGCTGATATTAAACGAGCTGAGCTATTGCCTAATTATGATTGAATAAAAACGGGAATTCATCTGGCCATGAGTAATTTTGAGTTCCAACGTACGGAAATCTGAACATTGGTCTGGACAAAGTTTTGATAAGAGGTAAATTTGAACTGAAGATATCGAAAATCTTATAAGGCATCGCTTTGTGTGAAAAAAACATTGGGCAACGGCCAGTTCGGAGTCGGGGCCAAGATCGCAAGATAATGGACAATGAAATGCAAAAAATCTGATCATAGGTGATATTAGATCTGGAACGGCCCGAGTAAAAGTCAGTTCTCTATGAATCATTATGAACAGATGTCTTTTGACACAGTTTTAGTGCCCTTTTGAATTAGACTTTACAAATCTCATGCGATCTTACAGCCTTATTTTGTATACCTGCAAGATAATATCGCCACTCTACCGTTTCTAAAAAAAATACGAGGTTTGCAATAATTGACAGGGTCGTATGGAACGTTATTTTTTAAAACTGTTAAGGTAAACACTCCGAAAAATTTACTCCATAATAACACTCCAAAAAAGGATAATTGCTGCCAGAGCTTCAATACTACGGAAAGACCAATAACTAACAGGCCAAGTTGACTTATTTGCGCGTAAACTTTTTGAAAACTTTAGAGCTGGTTTAAATATGACGGGAATAAAAAGAGAGCTGCACTGCTTGGTAAGTTCGAGCAACAGAACAAAATTTTAAGAGACCGTTTTGTCGTGTACGAATTAATACACTATGGACTAGAACATGACGGCTGATTCACTTCTGGTAGTAATATGCAAAATAAGCAAAGAATACTGAAGCAATACAGGCTGCTCTTCACAGTACTGACGCGAAAAGTTGGAAGCGTAAAAAAGACTTGAATAAATACTAGTGGGCTCCATGAATGACCAAGGAATTTATTCTTAGCTAGTCATAAGACTAGTGATAAACATTTGTTTTAATTTGGTTAGCACTAAGAGACATTACTGTTAATACTAAAAACGAGACGCCCACTGCATTTTTCCTTAAAGAACTCAACCTTAACTGATGCTTTATCCTTCTTTAGCCTCTTCTAATTAATTTTTCCATCCTTAAATATTTTCCTTTAGTTTAAACTTATAAATTAGATAAATTTATAAAGTACTTGGCGAGTATGTTGTGAGCCAGACAGAAACTTATACTAAATTGCAATTATAGTTGCGTATTAATATTTAATTCGGGTTGTCGTGTTGGTGACAAGCACTGAGTGAAAGAATAACTAAAAAATAACTAAAAATCTATTTTTCGCGAAATGACTTCTAACATAGCGAATTGCTTGCACATTCATAAGACAGCTAAGTATTCTTTCTCAATTTTCAAGCATTTTTAAATTGCTCTTTCAATTATTGAATTGTATTTGCTGACAACAAAAAGCAAAATTCATCGAATTGATTGTCCAACGAATATCATTTTCGAACAGTCAGATTTGTGAATTTTCTTTTTTTTTACTTTCACGCTTTAAGCAAAAAATTTAAAAATAGAAACAAATTGAAGCTTAGATTAGACATCCTTTGAGCCGCATAGCTGCAATTTCATAAAGAATTGCTACGTGTTTTATATGCAGAACCAAAAACTTGTTTATTATCTGATTTTAACTCATTTTGGCTCAAAATGCTTGAATAAAAATCTTGTTATTTTTCAACAATTAAATCAATAAATTTTTCTTGAGAACGGTTTTCTGGTAAAAGTTTTGGATATGCCACCCAGTTTTGAGCACTCATAATTTGATAATAAACGATTGTGACTCAGAAGAAACTTCAATAGTTTTCAAATCGACGTTTTTTGAATAAACAGAGAAAAATTGAGTGATTGAATTTTCCGCTTGTTGGTTAGCACTCAGGTCAGTCCAAAATTAATTTTGTGTTCGGTTGGGCTCATTGCAGATAAGATTTTCAACAGTCAGAAGTTTGGTCAAGGATTTTGACAAACGCCGAATGTTTTAATCAAGTTTAATCGAAGGCCGTCTAATTAATTTACTGGATTCAAATAATTTTGCATGATATTTTTGTGTTCACTTCTTCTAGTAATACGCAAATTAAGCAACAGATACTGAAACAGTACGGGTTGCTCTTCACAGTACTGACGCGAAAAGTCGGAAGCGTAAAAATGACTTGAATAAATACTAGTGGGCTCCATGAATGACCTAGGAATTGATTCACTGCTAGTCATAAGACTAGTGATTAACATTTGTTTTAATTTGGTTAGCACTAAGAGACATTACTGTTGATGACAAAAACGAGACCCCCACTGCATTATTTATTGAAGACCTCAACCTTAACTGGTGCTTTATTCATCTTTAGACTCTTCTAATTAATTTTTTTTATCCTCAACTATTTTCCTTTAGATTAAACGAGCAATTTATAAAGTACTTGGCGAGTATGTTGTGAGCCAGACAGAAAGTTATACTAAATTGCACTTATAGTTGCGTATTAATATTTAATTCGGGTTGTCGTGTTGGTGACAAGCACTGAGTGAAAGAATAACTAAAAAATAACTAAAAATCTATTTTCGCGAAATGACTTCTAACATAGCGAATTGCTTGAACATTCATATGACAGCTAAGTATTTTTTCCCAATTTTTAAGCATTTTTAAATTGCTCTTTGAATTATTGAATTGTATTTGCTGACCAAAAAAAGCTAAATTCATCGAAATGATTGTACAATGAATTTCATTTTCGAACAGTCAGATATCAGATATAACTTTGTGAATTTTCTTTTTTTTTTACTTTCACGCTTTAAAAAACTAGAAAATTTTCACGCTTTAAAAGCAGAAAATTCAAAACTAGAAACAAATTGAAGCTTAGATTAGACATCTTTTGAGCCGCATAGCTGCAATTTGGAAAAAATTGCTAGGTGTTTTTTACGCAGAACCAAAAACTTGTTTATTATCTGATTTTAATTCATTTTGGCTCAAAATGCTTGAATAAAAATCTTGTTATTTTTCGCCAATTAAATCAATAAATTTTTCTTGAGAACGGTATTTTGGTTAAAGTTTTGGATATGCCACCCAGTTTTGAGCACCCATAATTCGATAATAAACGATTGTGACTCAGAAGGAATTTCAATAGTTTTGAAATCGACGTTTTTTGTTTAAACAGAGAAAAATTGAGTGATTGAAATTTCCGCTCGTTGGTTAGCACTCAAGTCAGTCCATTATTAATTTTGTGTGAGGTTGGGCTCATTGCAGATAGGATTTTCAACAGTCAGAAGTTTGGTCAGTGATTGTGACAAACGCCGAATGTTTTAATCAAGTTCAATCGAAGGCCGTCTAATTAATTTACTGGATTTACTCGATTAAAAAATATGATGTTTGCAATAATTGACAGGGTCGTATGGAACGTTAATTTTTAAAAATGGTAAGTAAACACTCCGAAAAATTTACTCCATAATAACACTCCAAAAAAGGATAGTTGCTGCCAGAGCTTCAATACTACGGAAAGACCAATAACTAACAGGCCAAGTTGACTCATTTGCGCGTCAACTTTTTGAAAACCTTAGAACTGGTTTAAATGTGACGGGAATAAAAAAGAGCTGCGCTGCTTGGTATGTTCGAGCAACAGAACAAAATTTTAGGAGACCGTTTTGTCGTGTACTAATTAATACACTATGGACTAGATCATGACGACTGATTCACTTCTGGTAGTAATATGCAAAATAAGCAAACGATACTGAAGCAATACAGTTTGCTCTGCACAGTACTGAAGCGAAAAGTCCGAAGCGAAAAAATGACTTGAATAAATACTAGCGGGCTCCATGAATGACCTAGGAATTCGAATACTTTTGCATGATTTTTTTTGGGTTCATGATGTTTTTGGTAAAAACCTTTTTGTTTCACAGGTCAAAAGTCAGACGAAGTCCACCTAAAAAATTGGTAAAAGTTTGTTTAGAGATCGGAAAGCTATTTCATAACGAAAATCACAAAATCAATCAAAAATATCCTCACAGCTGCAATTTCATCGAAAACTAAAAAAAATTCTTTTCAAAATGATGTCTTGGGTCAAAAACTTGAATAATAACAATTAAAACAAGCTCTAAAGGATTGGAATAACATATCTGAAGATTGTAGTTCAGATTGAGCTAAAATAATTTCCAATTAAAAAGTTTCTTGAATCATTTGAAGCAGATTGTAAAGACCGGACGTCGTAAGTGGCCTTCAGTTGAAAATTTTTGAGTTTTAAAAACTCCAATTACATAAAGACGTTGGCATTTTTTATCGGTCTAAGAACTGTATCTATCATTCTGTCTGTACACTATTTTACAGTTATGTGAATAAATAAATTGTGTCATACTTTCCGGCCGGAAATTCAATCAGCGGGTTTAAGAACTTCTAAGGCAATATGATCTCATCAACAGGTCGCCATTTTCTGTACCTAGCTGTTTGTTTCTCCTATCTTAGAAACCTATAAATTGTTAACACGATGATTGTGATGATTGTTGCTGCTTTTATGTTAGGTGACCTCTGTTTCTCTCTCCGCTATGTACCCAAGGCAGGCAAGTTGACAGTGAACGTGCTGGAGGCAAAGAACCTTAAGAAGATGGACGTGGGTGGGTTGTCTGACCCTTTTGTGAAGATAGAGCTGATGCAGAATGGAAAGAGGCTGAAGAAGAAGAAGACAACCATTAAGAAGAGGACTTTGAATCCCTACTTCAACGAGAGCTTCCTCTTTGAAGTACCTTTTGAACAGATCAGGCAAGATGATTATACCAATATCGGTTGAGGTTTCTGATCATTTTCACATAAATAAATTAAAGAGTTGAAGGAGCGGAGTACAATCGAAATGAGTAAAAATTATTGTAATTATTGGGATCTCTCCCGTAATGAGTGGAGGGCTGAAGAAATTCCGCTAAAAGTCGTTTTGAGCGGATTTACGACAACGAGCAAAATCTGAAAAATTCCCCTCATTCCACTCAGAATTCAGCCCTTTCAGTTAATTTGTTAATAACATTTTTTTTAGCTCATTCCACTTTTTCTAACGGTTTTTCGCCGCTCGTTCTGCTTAATCTTAACTTTTTGTGTCCCAAATCCGGTAAAGATACAAGCAAATTCAAAATTTGCAATGATGCAATAACTGTTGCAACTCTGGGAACTAAATCAGCTACATCCACCATTTTCAGTTTTAAGTTAAAGAAGAAGAAACTAATTGTGGCACAAGTTTCATAACCAATTCTTAAATCATACAAAACTCGGAAAACTTTTTCGGCAAGGATATCATGCAGAGTAATCGGAGAAATTTGACAGTCTCGTAACAATAGTGGACCTCATATTTGAGAAATAGTTGTTGTTGTTTTCGGTTCCTGAAAAGTAACTAGAAAAAACTACAAAAACTCATAAAAAGTAGTTCCGTTAATGATATATATTTTACTTTTTTTTCACGGACAACTCAGACACATTTGATCATTTCAATTGTTGTCAAAGGTATTTTCACTATTTTTCCCAACGTAGGTGAAAATCATATGTACCAAAACGAATGCCTTTAGTTGATAGTGTGTTGTTGTTTGAAACAATTCTTAGCCCTGAGTCCGAAAGCAAGGTGAATAATTTTAGAAAAAATTAGATTGTTTTTTTTTTCTGGAAATGCTTCTGTTACGTTTTTAAACGTTCATGTCAGCTATTTGGTTTAATGCCATCGATAAACCAGCAGGTTAAGATTTAATAATGAAGCCTACAGCTGGTTCTTTAGCGCGTTTCAAGTCCAGAAAGTTTAATGCTTTGAATACGTCTTGTGTTCACCAAAATTGCTACCATTGGCATCTTTGTCGAAAAATTGTAAAAAATTGATATAAATTGATAATAATAATAAAATTAAATCAAAAATGAACTATTTGGGGGATGGTAAGGAATAATATAAATTGAACCTCAAATCTCGATTTCTTTTCGAAATAGTCGTTATTGTTGATGAACTAAAACAAACACGTTGTCTTTGACTGGAAAATTGCTAAGTGCGCAAAAAATAGTTTCTTATCGAGGAAACCACTTGGTTTTTCATCCCATGCTCCAAAAGTTCTATGTAGGTGAGTGATTGTTTTTCACTGGTTACTTTTTACAAGGTAATTCTAATTTTTAGAAATTCTATTTTCTAGTGTAATTTGAAATATTAAATAATTTGCATGATTCAAATCAAGCTAAAGCAAAATTTTGTTTCCTCGATAAGAGGAACTTTTCATTTCTACAGACATCAAATCTCAAATTTTTGAAAATAACAATGAACGTTATACAAGGTGACCGAACACGACAAAATGTTACTTTTCTTCATTTTTATCACTTCAAAAACATTTTCGTTATTCAGTTGATATACGCTAGATCTCAATATGCTGCTTCATTTACACATCATGCCTACAATTTTTTTGCTACAAAGATTTATCGTATTTTTTGCTGCAGCATAAGCGGAATGTTTGTCTTGAAAGGTGAATAGTTAACTTTCAAGAGCCTTATAAGTTGAATGGTTAAATTGTAACAACTTTTAGGTCAAATGGTTGACTTGTAAGAATTGGCAAGTTTTTGGAAGAAAAAGTTACAAGGCGATGCATCACCACAAGTTAAACATTCAAATTCCACACGGTTATTTTTGTTTGGTTCTTAATTTGCTCCTACGCTCAAATACAAGAATTTTATTTCTTGGTTATTTGGTTCGAGGTCTGTCAAAAACACAAAAAAAATTGCTTTTAGTTTTTTTAGTTCGCTCAACTTCAAAACCGGCTGTCACTAATTTTTTAAACTGGCAAACTAAAACTAGTAGAAAACAAAACATATTATCTAAACCATTTCTCATTAAGAACTTACGAAAGCATCGTTTCATTATTTTTTTTTATAAAATGCAATACAATGTATCTACTCATTTTGCAGCGAAGACGTTTCTTGTAACGTTTTTTAAAATTTTGAAAAGTTTAAAAGTTTTTTACACAATAGAGGTTCTGTTTTGCGTTCTCTGATATTTACCGAGTAATTTTTTCAAGTCTTCTGGGTCTCCAATTTTAAGCATTTTTTCTATTTCTGATATTTTTTTCACCTGAGCAAACGCCTCTTTTAAACAACTAATACTTGAAAATTTTGTTCTTTCGTACAGTGAAAACTGTATATGAGAGCTGGAGAGAGACTTTCACAATGATCATACTACAAGATAAGTTTTACACTAAGAATTACTGCACCAGCTCAAACTATGACGTTAAGAAACATATAGAAATATATATATTTAGACCGTGCAATCTTGATCGTGTTATAAACAAATTTTGATTTTCTAGGCCTATAAATTAGTGAAAACAAAATTTACATCGGTTTGCGCAAACTTTGATACAAATGTTTTCTGCTACTGAGCATGACATTTTTCAAATAATCTGCTTATTTTCTAAGCAATTTGGCACTGATTGCTTATAAAAGTTCGAGCAGAACCAAGAAAGTTTCCATGAATTGTATCCAGTCTTAATAGTCCCTTGACCACAGTAATACATAAATCATCACTCTTTTATTCAAAGCACAGAAGAGCTCGATGCCATGTCATTGCACTCGAATGTTCTTTTAGGTCCATTTATAGTCAAAAATAAACAATATTGGCCTAGCTCCACTCGCGGTTGTATCTAAAGCATTGCATACGCAATTTTAGTCGAGCAGTTTTCTGGAGACAGCTGGGACTGGGGGATGCAGTTGCTTGCGATAACTTTCGGCCAAAGCATTTTATCGACAATTTCATAACAACATGAGCTCAATTCTGTAATTGATTTTATTGTCAGAAAGGTTTTTTGGCATCATTGCAGTTCTTCAATGGGCTCAGTTTTACAGCTTGTTGACTAATTATTTAAGTTACTTGAAACTCCCTTTCTTGAAACTATCCCTTTTCTTCCGTGCTCAGTAGCAGCAATTTTCCAGACAGTCTTGGATCTGTGTGCTTGAAGTATTTTCCTCCGATAAAACTATTAATAATAGTCTAAACAATCTTATTGCTGTGGAATTTTTCTGTGTCTGAAGTTACCCCGACGACGCAGAAATATTTTACATGGTATGTTTAGGATTTCAATTTATAGCAACGACCGACAGCAATGCAAAAAAGATGAACAAAAGCCAAAAGATTAGAGGAAGCGTGTTAATATGCAATTTCCTGGAAAAAATTATTTATCTGTTTTTAATGCTTCGTTGAGTAATGTATCGTACTAGACACAGGAATACGTTATATCTACCTACCTGGAAAAAATCAAATACTATTATAATTTTGGTTCTGCTTTTGCTTCTGCTAAATTTTAGCCTAGAACCAAAAATGGCAAAAAGATCAATTGAAAACTGTTTCTTTTACTTTTAGCAAAACAGAGCTACGGATTACAGTCTACGACTATGACAAGCTAGGAAGCAATGACGCAATAGGCCTAGTACACGTCGGCTACACGGCAAGTGGGGCTGGATTACGTCACTGGACGGACATGATTAATGCACCCCGCAGACCCATAGCCCAGTGGCACACGCTGCAGGAAATTGAGGGGGGTGACAAATGAATACCCTACTAGTTGCTCACCAAGCTAACAACATCCACACAACTTCAAATCAGATCCAGAGCTAGCCACACATTACCGAATGGGTTGTCACTATTTCAAAACAAATTGATATTTTATCAAAAAAGGAATCCTTAGTTCCGTATTTGGTCTTTTAATTAGGCCGTGGTTTTGCAATCATTGAAGTCGGGATTGTATGGTCGTATCCTGCTAATGTTTTTTAAAAAAAATACTCACAGGAAAATAAAGGGTCAAGATTTAGTATGAATGGTTAGAAAATAAAGGTGAGTTGATGGACCACCCAAATATGTGTATATTGTAAAATGGCCATAGTAGCATTATGCTTCTTCTTTGTATTAAAAATTTCTAAAAGTCTGTGTATTAAAAATTTCTCAAAAGAGTAACAAAACAAATCCAAAGTAGCAACAGTACTACTAGAAATAATTGGTACTACAACGATCATAAAAATAATAGTAAAATTGAATAAGAAAAATAATGACAACTTTAATAAACAATAGTCCTAATATGTCTAAAGGTCAAAGTTTCTCGAACGCAGAACCATAGCTCTCAACGTTCAGATAATTAGCTGTGTTTCTTGAAGTTTGCTGCTTGTTGAAGTTGTTTGCTTATCATATTTCAGATCAGTAAAATAACACAGTGTCTAAGAACTGCTGCACAGGTTTCAAAATTTACCTTCAAGTTCAACTCTTTATATAAAGTTTGCTTAACATTGGTGAGTAGTTAAGATTTGAACTTGATTAGTTAATTTTTGCAAAGCCTGTGCATGTGGAGGATTGTGCATGTGTGGTGCTTGTACTGTCTTGGAACATAATACCTAAATATGGCAATGATGAACAAATGGTCATCATCGAGTTGATAGAAGCTAATCGCCAACAATTGTAACTGACTGACCTCGTCATAACAAAAATTAATTATTATACTCTTTGCCACTTAAAATTTAAATTTATAACCGAATCGCGGTGTCGCAGATAACCAGTCTTAAAATCCATGTTTCATGCAATTAATTTTTCCAACAAGTACGCAATAGTACTTCATTAATAAGATTGATCCTAATATTTTTGATTGCATAATACAATTTTATTTCAGTTTTTATGATTCTGGTAAAGCAGACCCGTTAAGGAATTTTTTACAGATTAACAATTAAACAATTAACGATTAACAATAAAGCAGACTGATCCATATCTATATAATTCCTACCAACCTACATAGAGGAGAGAAGTAAATTCGGTTGTAACGACACAGAAATCACATAATATGTATTGTTATAAGAACAAAAGTTATTTTTGAGTGGTAGCTATTTCCTAAATGATAGAAGTCCTTGTTTCGCATAGATGAGAAAATCAAAAATGATTCTCATCTGTATCATCCGTCAAGAATTTTCAGTTGCTTTTGAAACTGAAACTTACTTTTCTTTTTAATAGCCGCACGCTGATTTCTGGGACTATTATTGGCCTTCTCTTTGGGTTTTTTACTTGTCGGTGTCTTTTTTAAAGATCTGTTTACACATTTTCATGACTTTTGAAGTCCAATTGGAGTGGTGATTTTGGTCATGCCAAAACAGGAAAAGGAGTGGTCTTGAGGCGTGAATTTTTTCGCTCTTATTTTAAAGTAGAGGGAGAAAACGGTGTTCGAAAAAAATTCGCTCTCTCGCTAGTAGTTTTTTGTTCACATGCGGCAATTTCATATTGATTTTTACAGTTTTTTCAATTTTTTGGATCGGATTTTTTTCTAAATGATTTTCCCAATCCATTCATAATTCACTCTAGGCCTAGTTTCTTGTTTGAACAAAATATCCATTTCTCGCTAGTGGTTTTTTATTCACATGCGGCATTTTGACATTGATTTTCTGTTTTTTTTTCGAATTTTTTGATGTTTTTTTAGAAATGGTTTTCCGAATTCACTCAAAGTCCGTTCTAGGTATAGTCTTTTGTTTAATCAATGAAAATTCTTTTAATTGTACAACAAGACCTGTCCTGCTATGTTTTTTATGTCGTCGTCAAGATTTTTGTTACAACCATGTGACGTCACAACCACTTCAAATCTGTTTTTTTGTTCATTCGCTCATGCAATTTCAATTTGTTAAAAATGATTGATCTAGTGTCTGGCACTTTTCTCGGTATTTTCATTTGAGTGGTGGATGCCATTTCTGATCTGGATATCAGTATTGTGGTCCCTGTTTCTATTTGGAAATTGCTGATTTAAAAAAACCGTGGATAAATTAAATAGAGTCTTTCTTATTATACTATGATTTGATTTGTTGAAGCCGCAATCTTTGTACACGGTGTGTGCGCAATCAGTTTTGACTTTTTGCAAATTTAGTTAGCCTTTGTAAATATTTTTTCTGCTGAGACAGTTTTTTTCTTTCATAGCAATTAATTTGGTTTTGGCTTTCCTATCGTAATATTTCTTGTGTGTATGCTAGAAACTGAAAAAAATTTTCTTTCATTCTGTTGTTTTACCCCTGATGTTTTTCTAAATGTACTCCTTTTTTTGGGTTGTGTTGCCAGAGTGTTGTATTTTGGAAGGTTAGCTCAAGAGCTGGAGTGCGTCCCTTAAACACGTCTGCTGGCGTGCATGTGAGCACGGGAGCGTAAGTACAATTGTGAACAAATACTGCATTATCAATGTACCTGTTCCAGCTTGAAAGCATTGTTTTCCTTCATGCTCATTGTTATAGTGGAGCGTGATTTTGCTCTTCAAGTCTAACCATATGTGCTTGTCGCAAGCTGGAGTGTGTTGGTTTTCAAGAAGTGTGGCAAGTTCAGTAATAGTATTTGACTCAAAAGTGGTCCCTAGTCAACATATAATCTGTGTTGGATCTATGATTGTTTTGAAGAAAATATCTTTTTTGTCGCCTATTGGTAACTCTCTATAAGGCGAGCTACTGGGAGACTTTCTTCAATAATTTGGGTGTCAATTGCGCTTCTTTTCTTGGCTTGTAAATGTTTTTTCAGCGTTTAGGTTTGCAAGCGTCTGGTACTTTGCTGAGATAAGAAATTTTCAGAAAAGTGCCGAAGTTAATTAAATTCATTCAAATTCACAAGGAATAAATTAAACACCGAAAAAGTTTCCATCTATGCATTTGTTACTGACAGTTTTTATTTCCTTTGTTGTCTTTTCAGATTTGAGTTTACTTCATTAATAGATAAGAAAAGACTTATGCGTTTTTTTTGGTTTGTGTTCATGCTTGATGTGGCTATCCAGGATAGTGTTTAGCGTGGGTTGGAGAACCGAAATAGTTCTTCATGATCCATTTTCTATTTTGCCAATGTTTTTTATTGGAAAGATCTCCAGGCACACTGGGCCTCTTCAATCACTCCAAAGCAATTGTAGGGAGTAGTTCAATAAGAGTACAAGGCAACATTATCAGCTTTTTTTATTAAAAGTTAAACTTGGCAAAAATGAACCGAAGTGATTGCTTAAGCAATTTTTGTTGTAATTTATTAAAGGTCAGTTTTGTTCGGTTTTCAACGTTTCAACGCATGATCTTGTCATCGTCAACTCAATTTGATTTAAAAAGCTACGACAATTAATTACTAGATTGCAGCTTGTTATATATATATATATGTATATATATATATATATATATATATATATATATATATATATATATATATATATATATATATATATATATATATAAATATATATATATATATATATATATATATATATATATATATATATGTGTGTAAGTATGTATATATGCATACATATACATATATATATATATATATATATATATATATATAGATATATATATATATATATATATATATATATATATATATATACATATATATATATATATATATATATATATAAATATAAATTTTTTAACTATCTAAATAGCATTGTAGCCATTAAATGTAGAGAAAATTGGATATACCAGTTCAGAAAAAATTCAAAAAGTGGTTTTGTCTTTGAATGAGGGTTCGATACAAATTTTTTACTCTTTAATAAGTGAAAAAAAGATCGAAAATTCTGCCCACTGATAGCTATTTTTGCTGTTCTTTTGGTTTCTGGATTGGATAGAAACATTTTTAATCAATGTTTTTCTTTCTTTTCCACTTTCAATTTTTCTGCTTTTTGCAATCAATTTTACATGTTGTTTTGAAGAAAAAATTATCAGCTCCTTTTTTTCTGTCTGCATTTTCAGCATAATTACTTTTTCTTACTGGTAGCGTTCTTCATCTTTTGCGTTTATCTTTAGACTGTTAAAAGTTAACGAACAACTTTTCTCCTTTTGACTGTCAGTTTTTTAAAGCGATTGTTTTGATACTGAGTTTGCGTTTTGGGTGAAATTTTGTTTTTGTCACTCTCAATTTTTTCCATTTAGACTCTTTCTTTTTAAATCTCCGTTATTTCTGATCTCCGTTTTGCTTTGTTAGTTATGACTTGAAGTTTATAGCGCTGGGTTGTTGACTCCTCAAGAACAAAAGAGGTCCTCAGCAGTGACTAATATGTCCTACAAATGTTCCAAACTAACATTATTGTTCATGTCGGTAATTTGCCTGGACGCTTTATCTGGGTCTTTTTTGTAGAAAAATCAAACGCTTTCTTCTCTTTGTTATTTTTAAATAAAGCTTTGCTTAGACACTTCTTGTTTCCATACTTCGTAACGGATACATCCCGTTGTGTGTGGCCGTTTTGGTTGCATGTGCTCTGATATATGGGTGTAAACTGGCTGTGAAGTTACTTGTGGTGGGTTTGTTATCCTGTTCAGTTGCTAAAATGGGTTCTTCTTGCTTTTTCCGTTGCTTAATTTAGTCTCTTAAGAATCGGTACGGCGTACGTAGCCATGCATTGGGGGGCACTGGGAGGCGTCCTGCTGGGTGTCAAAGTTGTTCTTCTCTCTAGTGGTTTAACAAGTGAAAACTTATGTAGAGATTGTTCAGCAAGCTCTTACAAAAATTTGTAGTGTTTTATCGCATTTAATTGAATTGATATTGTTTTGATCTTGATCTTTTCATGTAGTTTTTTCTTGAAAAAAGAACTTGTGATGTGGTTTTGACCATTTATGTAAATAGTGATTATGTAAGGAGCAGAAAAGCATCTACAAAGACCGAAAGAAATCCAAACTTTAAGGACATATGTCATTGAATGTTTTCGTCAGTCTCTTCTCAAGCTTCGGTTTCAGTGTTTCAGTGCTTAAGCTTTCTAGACGATTGGTTGCGCTTTCTTGTTTGTTGAAGTATTAAGTTTCTTTGAACCAAACTGTTAAAATTATGGACATATTGGATGTAGAGTTTGAATATGGGTTTTTCTTTTGACGGGAAACTTGGTAGATATTCGAGTAGGGTAATAGGTTGAAAATGGTTTACTGGGTCAAGTAAATGGGAGTCAAGTTGTTTTACCGTAAAATTATCACAAACAGTGAGATCTGATTGTATACGGATTTTTTGTTTGGGTAATTGTTTTCAACATCCAAATTTTTTGATGCATACTCTGGATCCAGGACGTGATCAAGTTTCTGATAAAGGGTTGTTGCTATTCCCTGCGCTATCAATGAGTGTATAGTCCTTGCCGACAGTGTTCACAAGCAAGCTAGGCCAAGTTTATGAGCCTTTTTATTCAAGGGTAATTTAATTACTTCGATTTGACGACATTGCAATACAAGTAGCTCGTCGTGGTGTTTTAAAAGTGTAACAATGCAAGACTCGTAAGTCGGCTCCGCAGGTAATTTTTTGTGAAGGTTGCATATGCATTGTTGTGGATCCAATACAATTTTACTAGACTGTGATATTTTTGATACCGCACATAAAAATTTGTAGGCAATTTCCAACATGGTGAAATTTTTGGCATAGTGCGGTAAACTGTCTTTAGCTAGCTCAGAATTCCTGTTTTGATTTTCAGTTATTTCGTCCGATGCATCTTCTCTTTTTTATAGTTCTCCCAAGACCGCAAAGCATTTTTCAATTTGTTTAATGGTAATTTTTTGACATTATTTTTTCCTTTTATTGGAGGTAAGCAATTGCTTGTCAGATGCTTTTTTGGTTGCCTCACTTTTTTGGAGCTTACTCCAAATGGCGAATTGTTTGTGCACAGGAAGTTTCCCAGTGCGTCAATGCCAATTACCTGCACTGCAGCGGCTGCTTCAGCTGTAGTGGCTGATCTTAGTTGCCAAAAAATTTTGTATCCGTTGAACCGTGTGAGCCAATTAGAAGTGACATTTTTTTTGAAAGATTTGATACCCTGTTCTGCGAGTTCTTTTTCCAGAATAGTTTGTTTTGCGCATCGTTGAGAGCCAAATGTCGGGTCAGTCATGTTAGTGTAAGTGAGTGGGCAACCACAGTTGTTTGAAGTCCGCAGATGTGCCAGTTCTCAACTGATGTTTAGATTTTGAATCTGCAGTTTTATTGTAAACTGGATACGAAACTAGGATTTCAGTTTCAACAGTCTCTTCGAATTCGAGAGGTTTTTTATGGAAGTTGTAAAATGCTTCTCCAGTTGCGACCGCTGACTGGTTAATGTTTATCTATACTCTTTATGTAATTTTTTCTTCAATCAGGGTTGAATTCACTCTATTTTAAAATGGGAAATGATCTATAAGTCTTGTTTTAGTCTGAGTCTTCATGCTGGACATACGTTCTTGAAGTTAAATTAGTTGATTATGGCATTCTTGATGGCGAAAAAAAGAAACTGGGCTGTTTTTACATCTCTAGCGATAGATGATCAGATATCATGAGTGACGAAGATTTATTTACATCCAAGATAAATCTGCGTCTATGTTTTTCTAAGAAGTGGATGAAAACTTTGAACCCTAGCGAACCATTTTAGAGGAGTCCCGTACCGAATTCCAAGTGTTAATCTGTACTGGACAATTGTAAATGCAAGCCTCCCATGTAAAAGAATTTGCTCGCTTTCTCGCTTGAAATTTGCTTCTTTCAAGCGTATATTCACGGTGCAAAAGTGGTACTTTCAAAAGTCCGTATGGAGCAGTTAGGAGGAAAAACTAGTGTCATTAGGTGTCAGCGCTTGCACTCCAACATTTGTTGATCCGCAAGCTCTTATTTCGTTTTTGGAGCTTCGTTGGAATTTTTTCAACAAAAAATGGTTGTAAGTGAGATTTTTTTCGTCAATTGTTTTTAAAACAGTCGCAAATGTAATTTTGCTCTCACACCTAAATATAGGTGTGAGAGCACACTTGAAGCTAACGAGAGATGGAGATCGTTGCATAAACAGAAAATAAACAGAAATTTATTCTTCTGGTTTTAAATATTTAAGGAAGCGAATCCTCGGGATGTACTATAGAAACATATGATCCGGATTCCGATTGTCATACTGAAAAACTCATCGACCTTTTGTTGGCATTCTACTATAAAAAGGCGAGGTCCGCTAATTCCTGTGATTCAAAGTCATAGTAATATTGATTCAAATTTGCTTTTAAAAATCGATCTCAGTAGATTATCTGTTGCAAGTACTAAATGTTGAAACTTTGTTGTAACCACGTGCAAATTGTATTATTTGCAACAGGGCAGTATATATAAACACTTGAATACAAATTGTATCTCGCGTAGATGTAAATTTAAGACTTTACAAGTAAATTTGTGTATCTTTTCCTCTGTGGAGTTTTGCAATCCGTTAATTAATCAATCAATCAACTAATGCAAATTTAAGTATAGATTAATTCTTGTAATGTAATTATTTTTGGTAGTCTGTCATGACTGATGAGCGTATCTTGTTTATATATGTTTTAATATACATCGCAGTTATATGATTATACTACAAATGTATCCTATCCATCGTGCCAAAGTGACCCTAGCCTAGTTAAAGTGATAAGAACCGCCTCTACTTACCATTCCTACACTCCATCCCGCCCCTCGCACACAGTCACAGTCGCATTCAACAAAAACAATAACTTTTGACCAAGAGATTGTGGAACATCTATCCTTTAGGATCTTATGAGAACGTGCATGATGTAATTCCGGCTAGTAAAGCAGATGTGATATTAAAATACTGCGGATTGCTTACAATGCTAATTGTTTGCAAGGCCTACTAAGGGTTCCCGCAAAACGAAAGTTGAAAAATCTTTAAAATTCTAGGTACAAATTTGGAAGATCGTTGCAAGCGTTTTGAAACTCATTTTCATCAAAATCTTGTGAAGTGATGCCAAACATTTCTCAGATGTTGTCAAGAAAATGAGCATGAACGTTCTGGATCTTACAGGGATGCGACTGAAGATTATAAATTACAATTAAATTACCATTATTAGATCGTAAGCATCCGTCGTATGAACAGAAAGCCAATTTTGCAAAAGAGGGATATCAATTAGTAGATATGATCACGTTTCAACCTCAGGCTGTCGGAGGGGAAAGATTGAAGGGGGGGGGGGGGGGCATTTCCGATTTTACTTTTACTCAATCAGTTACTCAAGTGCTAATTCTGCTGAGCTGACAATTTGTGTGCAACCTCAGTAACCGCCCCTCAAATTTTTGTTTACATTTGGGATTGTAATGTATATTGGTATTGCTAATTTCAAGTAAAAATCAGTTTCGTGATCAACTCTTTTATCACCAATGAACTATGAATGTACTTGAAAACCTCGATTATAATAAAAATAATATGTCAAAATCAATATAATGAACAAACTTTGGGAAGAACTATGTAATGTATCAGAAAATAGAGAAAATGCTCGCTTAAAAAGGGCTGAGTATAATAAAAGAGCAGCGACTTGGGGCTGACTTTACAGCAGCTCTGTTGTTTTGCACAAAAGTTTCATTACAATTTACCTGAAAAACGCAAGGAGAGCCAATGCGTGCATAACTACACTTGATTGTAAGTGAAAGGCCTTGTCACAGTCTATGTTTCTTCTACATATGTTTTTAAACACCCTTGTGAACGTCACCTATTTCCGCTCTGAGAAGAAAAACTTTTTTAACCGCGAGAAAGCGAAGGTGCAAATCACATTCTGCATATGTGAAAGACATTGATCAAACGATGCTTGTGTAGCTCAAACTTTGAACTTGAGTACGATTATAAGATTTGAGAAGATAAAATTCACGCTTTCATTACCCATGAGGAGGTATCCGATCCGAGCCAAACCTAAACACACCGACTTGGATGGCGTTCGGAGGTAAACCGCGACCGCTCCACAGAATCTGAGAGCACTATCTACGGACTTGTCAGTCTGCTCAGGAACCTGCACGGTCAGAACACTACCTAAGTCCTTGACAGTCTGATCAGAGCCCCGCTCAGAGTCTAGATAGTCTGATCATAGCGTGGTCTAGGGTCTGGACAGTTATGTGGTACCACATGGATAGCCTGAATAGAGTCTTTTCCAGCATCTATTTGTTCTAAACAGAAGCCTGTCCGGAGTTTGGAAAGTCTGGAAAGTTTGAAGTAATTTTTGATAATTGCTGTTGCTCTGAACGTTTTTGAACGTTTGGAATAATTAGTTTACTGAAGAAGCCAAAAACAATATACTTAAAATGACGTCTGCTTATCCGAAAACAATACATTATACCAATGTTTACTATCACTTCAGCAGTTAGAATGGTCAGTCAGGGTAACCCCCGTGCGCAACAAAAGTGGGTCTTGTACCCCCAGTGCGTCACTCAAGTCAGTCTGGCATCCCCAGTGCGCGACTGAAGTCAGTATGGCACCCCCGTGCGCGACCGACGCAAATGTGACTGATCAAAATCAAAAAATATTAATAAAAAAATATCGTTTCTAATGACTAAAGATTAAGTTTACACGTAATCACAGATATTTATTCGTTTTTGATGTCCTTACTCTTAATATAATTTAAAAAGCACCTAAGAGTCAACTAGACCAACTGTTGAATTCAGCGCAAGACATGCAGGATCAAAGTACGGTAATGTTATTGAAAGCACCGGAAGGATGACAGAGAGGTTTGGTAAGAATTTGACACAAAAAGTTCAAGCATAATACAAGAGTCACATGTCATCCAAACAAAAGTAGCACAATATATATGCTGATACTGAAACAACAAAACGCATAAAACGTTTTCATTTTAATATATATTATCATGCCTGTTAGGGGGTCTAACAACGTGGAGCTACTGTCAAAATGGACCAGTACTTGACTCGAAGCAGCATCTCTTACTGGTAAACCAAGTGTGCTAACCATTTACACAAACTGATCTTAAGCTCTCGAACTTGGGCGTCTCTTATAACCTGTTCTCACGTTCTTTCTTGTGCCTCAAGGCTTCATTCCTCTAGCCAAGTATACGTTGAACAAGTAGAGCTTTTTGAAAAGCTATGTCGAGCTTATCTTATGCACAATTTATTTTAGGTTGTTCTCTCTCAACCTTCTAACAATGCCGAAGCATTCAGATTGACCAATGTGAACAACATGTGGTAGTTGTCAGCAGGTGTTTAGTTTGTAAGGGTTGGATTGTCAATGAACTGATTTTCAACAGGTTCAGTACAAATTCTCTGCATTTTGCGTTTTTGACTACCTGACTGCATTTCATCGAAGGGCTGTTTTTAAAAAGTTCTGTTTTCACTCCAAAGTTTGCTCAGGTGCAGCAATTGGGAAATCGCTTCTAATTCTATGCCGCAACAGGAAACATATTTGGCTTCCAGTGGCTCTAAAACCCAAAGATTGTGAACCAGGTCATTAACAGAAAAAAACTCTTTTGTAGTCTGCATGAATTACTTTGTTCCTTGGGACCGATTCGTCCTTTGATTGCAGATATCGTTTGGATCATTATGTTTGCGTTAGATGTGGTGATTGTTATTTCGACGTTATCGTTATGACGACAGTTCTTCTGTGCTGGTTTTGTTTTTTACGGGCTAGCATTCGAGGAGTTACGTTCTTATCATTCACGCAGGTCATTTTTGCAATTACTAATTACTATACTCTGTGACAAATTCCACTGATGAGACGGCAAATTTTGTTGTCCAACCAAAGAAACATTTCTTTGGCAAACTGCACAATACCATTCTTGCATGAGAAAAAGTTATTTCGCAATGATATTCTGCAATGATATTCTGCGGAAGAGCGCACTCTGATGATTGAAAATAGGCTACAGCGTAACCATTAAAAACAAATAAATTCGGTTGGACTGTTATTCGAATTTTATTTATGGCATGTGCTCAAGAACGTCATAATAAAAAATTATTTGAAAGTTTATGGGCAATCGATAAATTCAATCACATTTCGTAGTTCCATAAATTTTAGGGTGATATGAAGCACACCACAGGTTGAAATATTTTCTGAATATTGCGGTTTTAATGAGAAAAATATTAATATGACAAAATTAATGCTCAGGACAATTTGTGTATAAATTTCTAAAAACAATTGTGGATAAGTTGTGATACTTATGTCATTTGCTGGCAAAAAATTTTATGATGAAGTGACGCCCACATCACCTTGCAAAATTTTACGACTGATAACTTTTCTTAAAGCGTAAAGCGTTGCTTACAGAAATGGTGTGCAACTCAAGACAAGGTTCTGAAATAGTGAAAAAAATTAAGATGTTTGTGAAAACAATCAGACTTTTCTGTCAAAAATTTAACAGGAATAAAAATTTAAGTTCAGAAGTTGTGTAAAAAATTGAATTACCTTTTTTTACAAAAAAATCGAAGTTTTTTTATAAAGAAACTAGGCTGAAATTGAATTTGGGCTCTGTGTGCTAAACAAAATAGAAAAAAAACAGAGTCAGAAGAATACCTTGATATTCGCAATCGTTGTTTTTATATCGGCAGTTTCCGTGCCCCATGGTAACTGCTTCACTAAAAATCACTGTATTAATGGTCTGTTGATTCTCCAGATTGATTGTTTCCACCAACTTTTGTGCTAATAAAATTTATGAAATTGGTGTCTGAATTTTGAAATGATTCCGTCAGTTTTATTTATGCGATGAGATAAGTATATAACCATTTTATTTGGCCCACGTTTGCAATATTTATTTAAAAGCTTATCTGTTAATGAGAAAAATATTAACAGATATGACAATATTAATGCTCAGGACAACTTGTGTATAAATTTCTAAAAACAATTATGGATAAGTTGTGATACTTATGTCATTTGCTGGCAAAAAATTTTATGATGAACTGACGCACACATCACTTTGCAAAACGCTACGACTGATAATGTTTCTTAAAACTTTGCTTACAGAAACGGTGCGCAACTCAAGACAAGGTTCTGAAATAGTGAAAAAAATTAAGATGTTTGTGAAAACAATCAGACTTTTCCGTCAAAAATTTTAATTTGAAATGACGCACAATGAAATTTGAAAAATCTTCCAACTGATGCTCTTCTGTTTAGAAACTTGTTTGCCGATATAGTAATAAAATTGTTTTAGACAATTCTAGTCTAAATTTCTGTATGAATATATAGGAAATTTGTGAAATCAATCACGTTTTGCTGGCTAAGAAAATTTATTTGATGTGAAACAAGTATTGCAATAAAGTATTCCACCTGATCGTGTTTTGCTGGGAAGACTGCTGACGTGAAAGGTAACAGCAATGCTCAAAATAAATTAGTATGAATTTGAGGGGGAAATATGTGAAAACTGTAAAATGAAAATTTTGATGTCAACAAAAGCTAAGACCATGTGACGCACAACACACACAAACACACACTCACACAAATTGCTGGTAAAGTTGTGTTGCTGAGACAGAGGGAGTTGGTGACTGAAATTTCAATTGTAACGCTCAAAATAAATGTAGTTGAAAACTTTTAAAAGTTTTTTACAAATTTTTTAAGTTGAATCACTTTTGCTGGTGATAAGGTGGAAAACAATTTTATTGCAAAAGGGAATAACAGATTTCATTTAGTCTATTCCTGGTTTCCTGAAGAAAAATTTATCATATTAATGATTTCACTGAATACAATTTCAGAGGATTCTCTTAGAAATTTTTTAAGGTTTGTGAAGTTAATCACATTAAACATATCTAAACAGAAATTTGTTACCCTTTTGTTGTTCTGGTTAAAGGTTTGATTTAACAAGGATAAAAAAATCAAGGTCAGAAGTTGTGGAAAAAATTGAATTACATTTATTTAAAAAAATCAAATTTTTTTTCCAAAGAAATTAGGCTGAATTTTTTTTTGGGCTCTGTGTGCTAAATAAAACAGAAAAAAACAGAATCAGCGGCAAACCTTGATCTACGTGACCGTTGTTTTTATGTCGGCAGTTTTTATGTACTAAAAATTGCTGTATTAAAGGTCTGTTGATTTTCCAGATTGATTGTTTCCACCAACTTTTGTGCTAATAAAATTTATGAAATTGGTGTCTGAATTTTGAAATGGTTCCGTCAGTTTTTTTTATGTGATGAGTTAAATAAACAACCATTTTATTTGGCTCAGGTATGCAATTTGTATTTAAAAGCTTTCTTTAAATCCAAAGATTTTATCCGTAAAATTGTTAATTAGGTTAGTTAAAAGCTCAAACACGTGATTTTAAACCTTTAGCTCAGATTAAATAATCTCTTCTAGTTATTAAATTTGCATGCACATGTTTGTGTGCTCTACTTTTATGTTCTGAACATTAATTCAAAAATTACTCAATATTCTTTTAAAATTGGTAGCTTTTTGGTCTGATAAGTTCGAAAAAATTGACTCTGCTACTTTTTCTGAAACAAAATTGAAACAAAATTCTGAAACAAAAAAAACTAAGTTTCAGATGTCCTTATCCTACTGTTTAATGGAATGTTTTCAGGCTGACGGCTCATTTGATTTGATTTGTTTTCTTGTGAAAACTGAGGAATTTGTGCCACTTTTAAACCCATTATCAATCATTTGAGTTTATACATGAAATCGTCCATATGTATTAGGCTATGAATTCTGAGGTGAGGAGGCAATACGGTCCGTAGAAGGTCATTTATGGTCTGAGATGTAGTACGGAAACATATATTAATTTGAACTTTCGAAAAACAAACCCAGCGCCCCGTCCTCGTGTGGAATTTTTAACTGTAAACAGAAATCTTTTTTTTTATGGGAAGAAGAGAAGATACTTTTTATTATCTTGGAACCTGAACTTATGACTGATTCAGGTTGTTTACTTTACACAGCCCAATTAGAAGCGGTTCTGCATCAATTATAGCATCATAAAAACCAGTGTACAAATAAGGAATACAAATAGAGTACCCTAGCACCAGAGTTTGGTGTTTTGCATTTGCTAAATGAGAACCATAGCTTCAAGAACAGAAGCATAGAAGCTTCTGAATATAATAAGAACAGAGAGCCGATTTGGGATAGTTAAATTAAAACGTTCTAAATAACCATTTATTTTCAAACGTTCTAAATAATAATCAAAATTGAAACGCTGGATGAGTTTTGAACCAGCTAATTACGCGCCATAGTCTCCTGGATCCACGCATACATATGTGGAACACTAGTGAAGTAGCTGCCTTTGTTGCAGATGTCTGTGCTGAGAACAACAGCAGTTCTTGGGTCATAGGGTAACTGCACTCCGTGATGACTTGCTTCCCAGTTCTGGTCAGTTGCAACCCCAGCCACGCATTCGTACTCGCTAGTGTCACACTATATAAGAGACGATCTCGTTCTCACTATCACTCCTACAGCTACTTCAAAAAAACTGTCAAAAGTGATAATTTGTCATAGAAAAGCCCGAATTTGTTACTTTTTTGTCATTAAATGTGAGTACACGTAAGTGGATACATTTTTTAAATTAGCAATCTGCGGAGTAAGTCCAAATTAAATTAAAAATGCATTGAATATGTGATAATTCTTTTCGACGCGCTCAAAAGCTCTACGCTTTTCACGCTGCAAAAAGGGTACCAAAAATCGATATTTTCAAATATTCTTTTTCAGTATAGTTTAGGCGAATTTTCTTTAAGATTTCTACAATTACCGAACCAAGTTTTACAACACTTCTTACAAAGAAATAATAGCTTGAAAAGGCAGCTCATTACCTGCATTTTTAATCATTTTTCATGCAAAAATTTTTTATTCTAAATTTTTCACTCTTGAGTTAACTCTTTCATTGATATCTCCGTTGTTACGACCACAATACAAATCAAGTAATTAACTACAGCTCTGATGTGGCACCACGCGCAACAACTAATCAAGTTACACCATTTATGAATGTATAAAACACCGAACTTGATAATACTGCAAGCACAATGAAAATGAAATGACCTGAACGCCCTCTCTTTTCATTGCCGAAGTTCTGCTTGAGCCCTTAATTTAAAGAAGCCATATCAGAGAGCGGACACCATCAATTAAACATCGGTGTTATAATCAATTGAAAAAGCCATTTCTTAATTAGAAGTAAAAAGTTATCCCCTTGCCAACTATTTCTCTTTATTTTGCATTTTGCAAAGAATAATCCATGCACTTAGCTTTTGTGCAAAAATTCAATTGCCCGGGTCAAATACCCTCCCTAAAACTATCCCATTTTGTGGTAAGAGTGGGGAGGGGGGTAACTTGTCCGTGAGGGTAAATGGTGGGACTTTTGAGGAATTACCTCCTGGTCAAAAAAGCAATGTAAGAGTGGGCTGCAATGTGAGGAGTTTCGAAGAACTACTCCGGCAAAAATGCCGATGTAAAAGTAGGCTGCAAGGGTTTTCAACTAAAGGACTTTTGAGGAGTTATCCCAGGCCAAAATTGTGATGCAAGAGTGGGCTTCAATTGGCTGCAACAGGAGAACTTTCTAGTAATTAATCCCTGGCCTAAGTTGCGATGTAAGAGTGAGCTGGAATGCGAGTAGTTTTGACAAATTGCCCCACCTCTGGACAAAAATGAAATGTAATAGTGAGCTGCAATGGCCTGCGGTGAGAAGCTTTTGAGGAACTACAACTGGGCTAAAATTGTGATGCAAGAGTGGAGTGCGATGAGCTGCAACGGGAGGGTTTTAAGGAACTAACCCCTGGCTAAAATTTCGATTCAATTGTGGACTGCAATGGGCAGCAAGGGGAAGTCTTTTAAGGAATTTGCCGCTCGGCAAAATTGCATTGTAACAGTCGGCTGAAATAGGCTGCTTTGGGAATAATTTTGAAAAATTATCCCTCTGGTCAAAATGCAACGTAAGCGTGGACTGCAATGGGTGAAATTTTGAAGAATTACAGCCCTGGTCAAAATTGCGATGTAAGAGGGGGCTGAAATTATGTAAGAATGAGAGGGTAATTCGTTCAGAGGTGGTAAAATGGTGTAAGAAAAGGGCTGCGAAGGGGTAAAGTAGTGCAAGAGAGAGGGGTTTATTTGATCGGAGGGTGCAAAATGATCTCCCATTGCTTTGCCTAGGTTTGTTTCACAGTAGGATTTCTTTTATATTTTCTTTGAATAATTTTGTTCATAGCAATTGTTATGCATGTTTTTGTTCATGCTGTCTGCAATCCAATTAAGATAGGTGATACGTACTTGTAACAAAAAGTTGAATTTGCAGCCAGCACGCGAATCAAGAAAAACGCCGTTCTCAACCGATCCATTTCGGCTGAAAGCAACAAAAGAACCTACTCTACGCTGTAAGAACTGGAGACAATAAAAAACTGGCAATTTTTATCAAAGAGAACATACCATTAGATAAAATTCTAGGAACCAAAAACAACGTCAGTTACCTTAACTTAATAACTTTCAGAGTAATTCAGTTCTGAATCAGGAAGTTTATCAGAACCAATTCAGAGTCTGTTCATGTCACATTTGGCTCTGAAATTCTCTGATTCAGAATCTGATTCAGGCTCTGAATCAGACTCTGAATCAGACTCTGATTTTTTACTGGTTCAGACTCTGAATCAGACTCTGAATTATTCTGATTCAGACTCTGATTCTGAGTCTGAATCAGACTCTGAATCAGACTCTGAATCAGACTCTGATTTTTTTTTCTGAACTAGGGCAAATTCATAACTATATTCGTGAGCCAAGCCAGGTTTTACCATTGCTTTTGCTCTCAGGTCCTTAAAAATACAAATTCATACAATACCTGTAGAAATTGAAGAAATTAATATAATAGGTTGTCGGAAATTTTCTCATGTCAAGTTAAAACTGACTTTATGAGATTTTCCAGTATGCTCTGTGTGGTTTAAACTCTCCCCCTTTTTAATTCCGGGCCGGGGACTGGCAGTGGCGAAGTTACTGAAAGTAACTATAGGAAAACTAGTATAACATGGTAAAAAAACCAAGCTTGTAAAGTTTTCCTAAAAAAACAAGACAAAATTAAACATCAAAACAAGACAAAACTAGGTAAAAACATCATATAGCTCAAAGAATGTCTGAAATAGCCCATACACCTAGAGAAAACGGAGTTATTTTACAATCACAAAAAAATTTACTTTTAAAAATAATTATAGACAAAATGCAACTTGATGACAACTTTTTGCAAATAAGCGTATTCTGTCAGTTTCTTTTAAACATTCACAGTTCACATAGCCCATACACCTAGTTCCAAACCAATTGTGGACTGCAATGTGCAGCAATGGGAAGACTTTTATGCATTTTGCCGCTCGGCAAAATTGCAAAGTAACAGTCGTCTGAAATAGGCTGCTTTGGGAACAATTTTGAAAAACTATCCCTCTGGTCAAAATGCAACGTAAGCGTGGACTGCAATGGGTGAAATTTTGAAGAATTACAGCCCTGGTCAAAATTGCGATGTAAGAGGGGCTGAAATTATGTAAGAATCAGAGGGTAATTCGTTCAGAGGTGCTAAAATGGTGTAAGAAATGGGCTGCGAAGGGGAAAAGTAGTGCAAGAGAGAAAGGTTTATTTGTTCTGAGGGTGCAAAATGATCTCCCATTGCTTTGCCTAAGTTTGTTTCACAATAGGATTTGTTTTATGTTTTATTTCATTAATTTTGTTCATAGCAATTGTTATGCATGTTTATGTTCATGGTTTGTTCATGCTGTCTGCAATCCAATTAAGATAGGTGATACGTACTTGTAACAAAAAGTTTAATTTGCAGCCAGCACGCGAATCAAGAAAAACGCCGTTCTCAACCGATCCATTTCGGCTGAAAGCAACAAAAGAACCTACTCTACTCTGTAAGAACTGGAGACAAAAAAACTGGCAATTTTATTCAAAGAGAACATACCATTAGATAAAATTCTAGGAACCAAAAACAACGTCAGTTACCTTAACTTAATAACTTTCAGAGTAATTCAGTTCTGAATCAGGAAGTTTATCAGAACCAATTCAGAGTCTGTTCATGTCACATTTGGCTCTGAAATTCTCTGATTAAGAATCTGATTCAGGCTCTGAATCAGACTCTGAATCAGACTCTGATTTTTTTCTGATTCAGACTCTAAATCAGACTCTGAATTATTCTGATTCAGACTCTGATTCTGACTCTGAATCAGACTCTGAATCAGACTGTGATTTTTCTCTGAACTAGGGAAAATTCATAACTATATTCGTGAGGCAAGCCAGGTTTTACCATTGCTTTTGCTTTCAGGTCCTTAAAAATACAAATTCATACAATACTTGTAGAAATTGAAGAAATTAATATAGTAGGTTGTCGGAAATTTTCTCATGTCAAATTAAAACTGAGTTTTTGAGATTTTCCAGTATGCTCTGTGTGGATTAAACTCTCCCCCTTTTTAATTCCGGGCCGGGGACTGGCAGTGGCGAAGTTACTGAAAGTAACTATAGGAAAACTAGTATAACATGGTAAAAAAACCAAGCTTGTAAAGTTTTCCTAAAAAAACAAGACAAAATTAAACATCAAAACAAGACAAAACTAGGTAAAAACATCATATAGCTCAAAGAATGTCTGAAATAGCCCATACACCTAGAGAAAACGGAGTTATTTTACAATCACAAAAAAATTTACTTTTAAAAATAATTATAGACAAAATGCAACTTGATGACAACTTTTTGCAAATAAGCGTATTCTGTCAGTTTCTTTTAAACATTCACAGTTCACATAGCCCATACAACTAGTTCCAAACCAATTGTGGACTGCAATGTGCAACAATGGGAAGACTTTAAAGGAATTTACCGCTCGGCAAAAATGCAATGTAACAGTCGGCTGAAATAGGCTGCTTTGGGAACAATTTTGAAAAATTATCCCTCTGGTCAAAATGCAACGTAAGCGTGGACTGCAATGGGTGAAATTTTGAAGAGTTACACCCCTGGTCAAAATTGCGATGTAAGAGGGGGCTGAAATTATGTAAGAATGAGAGGGTAATTCGTTCAGAGGTGCTAAAATGGTGTAAGAAATGGGCTGCGAAGGGGAAAACTAGTGCAAGAGAGAGGGGGTTATTTGTTCGGAGGGTGCAAAATGATCTCCCATTGCTTTGCCTAGGTTTGTTTCACAGTAGGATTTCTTTTATATTTTATTTCATTATTTTGTTCATAGCAATTGTTATGCATGTTTATGTTCATGGTTTGTTCATGCTGTCTGCAACCCAATTAAGATAGGTGATTCGTACTTGTAACAAAAAGTTGAATTTGCAGCCAGTTAAAAAAACAAGACAAAATTAAACATCAAAACAAGACAAAACTAGGTAAAAACATCATATAGCTCAAAGAAAGTCTGAAATAGCCCATACAACTAGAGAAAACAGTTATTTTACAATCACAATGAAATTTACTTTTAAAAATAATTATAGACAAATTGCAACTTGATGAGAACTTTTTTCAAATAAGCGTATTCTGTCCGTTTCTTTTAAACATTCACAGTTCACATAGCCCATACAACTAGTTCCAAACCAAAAATGTCCGAAAACTGCAATATTTTTCAGTAGCAATAACACCTTTTTTAAAACCGATTTTAGAGAAAACTGTAACTTCTTTAATTAATGACAAATTTTTCTCAAACAATCATATTATGACCAAATCTTTTGTAGATTCACAGTTCACATAGCCCATACAACTAGTTCTAAACGAAAAAGCCTGAAAAAAGCAATATTTCGCAGTACCAATAAAACCTATTTTAAAACTGATTATAATTATAGAGAAGAAAATCAAAACTTCTCTAACAAAGTTTTTAAAACATGTTTTCTGACCAAAAATTTGCAGACTCTCAGCTCGAATCATCCGTACATCTGCGGTTAAATCGGTTCTAAGTGCCAAAGGTCTTCTGAGTTTTAGTATGTTTCCAAAAAAATTTCACTGAAAAGTTACTGATTTTTATTTTGATTCAAAGCTAATTCAGAAATTTATTCTGAATTTTCTTCTGAATCAGAACAAATTCAGAAATGCACTGTGAATTTTCTTCTGGTTCATAGAAACTCAGAGGAAATAGATTCTGAATTTTGCTCTGATTCAAAGAGGTTTCAGAATCATTACAGAAACTGTTCTGAAAACGTTCTGAATCAGTACTGAAAGTTAGTATTGTTCTGAAAATGTTCTGATTCAGTTCTGATGCCGACTGAATGGAAGGTACGGGACCGAACTTGATAATACTGCAAGCACAAGGAAATGACCTGAACGCCCTCTCTTTTCATTGCCGAAATTCTGCTTGAGCCCCTAATTTAAAAAAGCCATATCAGACAGCGGACGCCACCAATTCAACATCGGTGTTATAATCAATTGAAAAAACCATTTCTTAATTAGAAGTAAAAAGTTATCCCCTTGCCAACTATTTCTCTTTATTTTGCATTTTGCAAAGAATAATCCATGCACTTAGCTTTTGTGCAAAAATTCAATTGCCCGGGTCAAATACCCTCCCTAAAACTATCCCATTTTGTGGTAAGAGTGGGGAGGGGGGTAACTTGTTCGTGAGGGTAAATGGTGGGACTTTTGAGGAATTACCTCCTGGTCAAAAAAGCAATGTAAGAGTGGGCTGCAATGTGAGGAGTTTCGAAGAACTACTCCGGCAAAAATGCCGATGTAAAAGTAGGCTGCAAGGGTTTTCAACTAAAGGACTTTTGAGGAGTTACCCCCAGGCCAAAATTGTGATGCAAGAGTGGGCTTCAATTGGCTGCAACAGAAGAACTTAATAGTAATTAATCCCTGGCCTAACTTGCGATGTAAGAGTGAGCTGGAATTCGAGTAGTTTTGACAAATTGCCCCACCCCTGGACAAAAATGAAATGTAATAGTGAGCTGCAATGGCCTGCAGTGGGAGGCTTTTGAGGAACTACAACCGGGCTAAAATTGTGATGCAAGAGTGGAGTGCTATGAGCTGCAACGGGAGGGTTTTAAGGAACTAACCCCTGGCTAAAATTTAGAGTCAATTGTGGACTGCAATGGGCAGCAATTGGGTAATTCGTTCAGAGGTGCTAAAATGGTGTAAGAAATGGGCTGCAAAGGGGTAAAGTAGTGCAAGAGAGAGGGGGTTATTTGTTCGGAGTGTGAAAAATGGTCTCCCTTTGCTTTGCCTAGGTTTGTTTCACAGTAGGATTTGTTTTATTTTTTATTTCATTAGTTTTGTTTATAGCAATTGGTATGCATTTTTATGTTCATGAGTTGTTCATGCTGTCTGCAATCCAATTAATATAGTTGATTCTTACTTGTAAGAATCCGTTGAATTTGCAGCCAGCACGCGAATCAAGAAAAACGCCGTTCTCAACCGATCCATTTAGGCTGAAAGCAACAACAGAACATACTCTACGCTGTAAGAACTGGAGACCATAAAAAACTGGCAATTTTGGTCAAAGAGAACATACCATTAGATAAAATTCTAGGAACCAAAAACAACGTCAGGTTACCCAAAGAACCTAGGTAGGAACAGGCAGTTGAAAACCCAACAGAAAAAACGGATAGAGACAGACACATGAGAAACAGCTAATTCAAATTGTCTTGAAAGGTGAAATATCTAAAATTTCGATATCCTTGTTTTTTTGTTTGCGCTTTTTTTTGTTATTTTTTCTTGCGCTTCAAATAACCTTGAAAGATGTGCAATCACACATGCGTCCCACCACCATATCTAAGAATTGGCATGCAGGGAAGAATGATTTTGAATTGCAAATACCCCCGTGAGATAATTAAATAACTTGAAAGTTCAGACATGTGGAAATTGATGTAAAGTGTTTTCAATAGACCATGAAAAATAGCTTTGATGGATATTTGATATTCTTAAAAACTAGGGGAACAAAAAAGTGGTAGAAGTTTTTAAGTTTTTACGGTACACTAAAAAGAATTATCGAAAAAGGTTAAATTCTGAGACTGCAAAGAACAAGTAAGGCGACACACCTTCTTTACGAAGGTATGTGACACAGATATTCAACGTGATTTACTTCGCGAAACAGTAATCAAGATTGAGCACTTACAGTAGCAAGTCCAAATATAAATGGCCAAAAACAAGCAAATTGAAACTAACAAGCCGCAAAAAACACAATCAACGCATTACAAAATAATAGTAGATTTTGTCACGCAAATCAGCTAGAGTTTAATGTTACCAATTCTGAGAGGCGAAATGTAAACATCCAATGTCGCAACTTTGGACAAAATTTGCAAGGTACTTGTAAACAAACCTGGCTAGCGCTCACCAAAATGTGCTATAGCTCTGGAATACAACAACATTTTGCCTAAAAATTTAAAATCTCAGAAAAAATTTAATACAAAAAGTCCAAAATATTGAGAACAACGTTGGAGATGTAACAGAAAGCTCAGTTGTTTTCGTTACAATTTACAACAAAAGTATCTACTCAGAATAGTAGTAGAAATTTCGAAACATTCTCCTACAAACATGTAAAAACATTTGCAGCCCGGATAGGATGTAACAGTAAGCCAATATTTAGTGCTGAATTCGTTGTAGTGGAAAAAGTCAGTGATGGCTAGTTGAGAGAGTTTTCTAACGAATTTGAAATGTGAATGACACAACAACAAACTAAAAGGTAGGCAAATCAATTGCCTCAGTCTGTGATTCTCACTAAAATAACCAAAAGAGAAAAATTTCCATGACAATAACATACTGTTTTCTAGCTGATTTAAAAAGTTTTAGTCAGAGAATTCGGACAAGCGCTTAGAAAATGTCTAAAGACACCTAGACCATGAAAATTTGGTAAACAGTTTCAACAAGTGCCATTTTGCTAAAAAAAAACTAATAGTGTTTGGGCCGCAGTTTTACACAAAGCGGAAAAGAGCCTCTAGAATCAAAAACAAGTGCATTCACGGGTTTAAAAGCACTACTTTTGATGCTAATCAAAGGTAATTCTGGTTGATTCCACCATCTATTTGAAAAATTGATAAAGTAAATTTGAACAGACGAACATGAAGCTAACTTTTAAGAAATTATGTAACACTTCGCAAACAGAACAAATTGAACAAATACGCAATATAATCCATGAAAAGACCATCACGTCTCGTCAGGTCTAAAGCGTAGCGCTGGAGTAAATAGATCACGAGTGATGGAAAATTTTGATTCTGAATTCAACTAAAAATAAACTTATCTTAAAGGAATTTGAACTGCTTGGAGCGGTGTTTCTGATCAAAAATTTTAAATCCTAACATTACGGTCAGAATCTTCGACCAGAGCGCTTTGCTTTCTATCTGTCATGCAGATTTCGTTACTGTATATAGAGTGAATTTAGCGGTGCCAAATTACAGGATTTATCATTCAGAATTATTGGCTATTTCGCGGAGCGAATTCGCTATTAATTTTGTATTTTGAAAATCCGATTTTCTGAGTGCTAAAAACTTGTGCACTTAGCGCCGCGGAATTAGCTCTTATTTACAACCTTGTATTTCGCTTAGGAAATTGAGGCTTATAAATGTTTTGATACAATTGGATGATTAGCGGAGCGAATTTCAGATTAAAAGAGAGAAAGTTAAACTTGAATTAAGATTCGAGAAGAATGGTGAAAGCCAAATTAACTGAATTTGATCAACAATTTGATCACAACTAAAAGTTTTCAAACCCGGCAATTCAAATCACAAGACTACATGAACAGACAATGGTTTCAGAGATTAAAAGAGAGAAAACTAAACTTGAATTAAGATTCGAGAAGAATGGTGAAATCCAAATTAACTGAATTTGATCAATAATTTGATCACAACTAAATGTTTTCAAACGCGGCAACTCAAATCACAAGACTACATGAACAGACAATGGTTTCAGTTAAAATATGTAAACAAATGGAATAAACGTGAAATTCGAAGATTTGATCTTCAAACATGAAATTAACAAGGAAATTAGAACTAAATGGTAAACAAAAAGAACTTAACTAAAATAACTAAAATTAACTAAAATTGGTATTTACAAATTGGTAGCCCCGTTCATACTAAGTCATACTATACCACATTTCCCCTGGGCAAAACTAAACGGCGAAGTGGTTTATCAAGAAATTAATATCATATTTACTGGTTACTATAAATAATACTATAATGTTTGTAAAAGTTTTAATCTGAATCGTTTTTATATAGTCATTCTGTTTCTCCGACTGTCATGGACGTTTCTGGCCCCTCGTAATTTGGTGAGATAAAGTACTGAGTCGGGTATGTTTGTACTGGAGAAAATGTGTGTACTGTATAGTCCGTTTCTACATTTTGGCTTTTTGCAGCAGCTTTCTTGTTTGAAGAAACGATTGACTTATTTTGGATTTGGGTTTGCTTGACTAGCTGTCGACGGAGAGGAGCTTTTCCTTTTCGTCGATGGCTGTAGAGCTGCAGTTGCTTTGGTTGTAGCTTTCCTATTTGGCCTTGATGGTGGCTCTGCAATTACGATTGATGTTAATGGTAGCTCCATAGGCGGCGCGGAATCATTCAAAACCTCAGAGGGTGGCTGTGGCGGTGCCGGTACTACTGTTTTCTTAGGTTTGGTCGGCATTCGCACTTTTAGCGCTCTTGTTACATTGGAATGAATGGATGAAACGGCACTGGCAACGTCTGCAATCTTTCTGCGTTTCATTTTCTTGTTCCCCTCCAACTTCCTCCTCGCCTCTTTCGCATGTTGATTGATCAGGTCCTCCGTTATCGTCCCTGACGGTACTTTCGACCTCCTATTTGCGTATATTTGAAGATTTGTTTGGCGCTCTGCCTTTGTCCCAAATTTCGCCAAATCAGAGTTGCGAGTTCAGACTTCTGTCTTCCCTGGTTCTTTTATAACGGAAGTATAAGCATCTGTTTTGACTAGTGAAGAACCAGGCGCCAGAACCTCGTAAAGACCATCAAGGTTTTTCTTTCACCTTTGGTCCTTGGTTTTTCTTGGCCAGCTTTACTGAAAGGGAAGTTTCCGTCCATGGCACTGCAAGGCCAACATCAGATTGAGGTATTATTCTAGATTCTTTGTCTGGATTTGCGTTCTTACTCCTTGCCGCATCTTTGCTCTGTATATCCTTGTTTTGATCCAACTCTGTGTCGCTTCTGGCCTCCAGATCCCAATTCTCCTCCGAAATTAGCTCATCCCAACGGACTCTCTTCATTTCTAAACATTTATTCAAAATTCGCTTATACGTGAGACTACTAGGATCAGGTTCCGTTGAAATATTACTCAATGGGGTATTTGCTTTTCTGCCCAAATGTGCCACAAATGGAGATATATTTATATCCTTTTGACGGCATATACTTAGTCGGTAAATAATCGAATTGATTGATGCTTTCAGGTTAAATTGATTTCGCGCCGCCATTTTAATGCAAGCTAAACGGTTCTTGATTGTTTGAATTAGTCTTTCAACAAGTCCGATTGCTCTGTGGTCGTGTATAGGAGCTTCAATAAGTTGTATATTATTTTGATTACAAAATGCTTTAATTTGTTGACCACTTTGGCATCGCGCTTGGTCTAATCTAATAGAACGTGGTATTCCGTGTAGCAAAACCTATTCTTGAAGGAATTTCAAAATATTATCTGAGTTAACTCTAACAAATACCTCTGCTGTAGAAAATTTAGAAAATCGATCTATACATGCAAGGAAGTAAACTTCTTGAATTTTCTCATTATAAATTGGTCCGCCAAAATCAATTTGATTTTCTTCATTTGGTACTTTGCATAATTTTAATGGTGCCTATTTGCTAGCTGGAATAATAGTCCTTAAATTTTTACCGATTTTGACACAGGGGTTGCACTTTGCTGTTTTTGTTAACATATAGCGATGCATGTATGGCCATCATGCATGTGTCGTCATATCTGTCATTCCCCAGCTTCCAGGGTGTGTTGCGTGAATTGCCTCCACATAAGCATCTTTGATCGAATTCGGTATTGCAATTCTGTCGTCGATGCATACACATCCATTCTTAACGTGTGAGTCTTTCCAAAAGCTATGGATGTACGGGGAAATCTGTTTACATCTGTCCTCATTTTTCATCAAAACGCGGTCTTTGATCTCTTTAGGGATCGCGTCCTTTGAAGTCAGACTAGCCATCAGGGAAATGGAAAACATTTTGGACAGCGCGAAATTGAAGGCGTACGCATATAGACCATCCGTAGACGGCGAGGTGACTGTTGTAGTATCTGTATTGGGCGTTGAGGGTGTTGCTTGGGCGGGAGCCGTGGATGGGCCTGCCTCGTCTGCAAATCTGACCGTAGACGTTGTTGAGTGCTTCACTTGCATTAGGGTTTCGTCGTCGGAGTTGGACATCATGAGTACACTTTAGAATTTGCTTGCAATTCCTTGAAAATTATTTGAATTTTTGGGCGACTGTTTTGTAGGCTGATTTAAGGCAAAAAACGAGTTTGGAATGTTTGCTGGCTCGATTTGGGTATTAGAATTTGAGTTATTTGGTGTTAATTTGCTAATTGTATTATCATTTTCCGTAATTGGAGAATTTTCTGGATTTTGCGGTGCAAATTTACTGCATAATTTGTTAATGAAATGTGGGATATTTGAGGCTTGTTTTGTAAGCTGATTTCGCGCTGCAAAATTCTCAGCATTTATTACGAAGCGTTTCGCGCTGCGTTTAATCACATCCGATTTAGCAACTATGAATTGTTCGTCATAAACAGCTATATTAACGGCTTTTTGTTGCGGGTCGCGAGAGATATGGTCAACAAGTCCCATTTTTGAACCAGGATGATGATCAATCGTAAAATAATTGAAAGGTAGTAGTATATCAACCCAACGTGTTAGTCGAATATTATAATATTTATTAGCTCTATTTTCTCTCATGATCGAAAGCAAAGCTCGATGATCAGTTATTACAGTAAATGGCTTGCCATATAAATAATACTTGAAATGTTCAATAGACCAAACAACGCCCAATAATTCGAGTTCATTGATGCTATATCAATCTTCTACAGAATTCAAAAATCGCTTTGAGAAAGCCACGGTGTGCCAACCGTTTGGAGTTCGTTGCTCTAAAGCACAACCCAAACCATTACGTGAAGCATCACATTTTATACGTGTTTCTAGGTCAGGATTAAAGTGCTTATTTTCTGTTGTTTCAGCAATCCTCTTTTTTATCAATTTGAATTGCTCTTCATGTTCATCCGTCCGAATGAATTTTGTATTTTTCTTAAGTAGAGGTCTAAGTGGATAACACAATTGCGACAGATTAGGAATAAATTTGCCCAGATGATGAACTGATCCCATAAAGGATCGGAATTATTTGAGATTTGAGCGTGATGATAATTTTTCGATTGCCTCCGTTTTATTCGATAATGATGTTATACCTGTTTGAGTGATGCTATATCCAAGCCATCCACTTCTATCTTTAGTAAAATGACATTTTGCAAGATTGATTCGAAGGTTTTTTTGATCTAATTTAATCAAAGATTTCCTTACAGGATCGAGATGTTGTTCAATTCCGCCTCTACTTACTATCAGTATATCGTCCAAAAAACAGAATGTACCAGTTACGCCGGCGAGTGTACAATCAATTGCTTTTTGAAATTCTGCTGGCATATCCGTTGGACTGTAAAATCCCGTTTTGAAACGATTAGTACCGGTCATATCTCCGCTTACAAGATTAAAATTACAATGGCGGGCCGTACCAATATGTAAATTTAATTGACTATAAGCGTACTGCAAGTCGAGTGTCGTAAAATAAGCTGTCTCTTGTGGTGCAGTTGACAGTTGTTGCGAAATTGACTGAATTAGCGATTCAATATTTGACATCTGGTGTTTGTTTTTGTAGATAGCTTTATTCAAGATTTTCAAATCTAAGGCTATTTTGATTGATTGATCCTTTTTGACTGTGATAACTTTAGAAGATATGAAAAACTGATCACAGCAGTTTGTTAACTTTTCTATATGTCCTTTATTTAACATTTTTTTGAGTTCAATTTTTGCTTCTGGCTGAAGATGAATTGGTACTTTTTCCCCTTTTTGATGCGTGACACGATAGTTTCTGTAAAATTTTGAAATGACGGTATGGTTTTTCGAGTTTCCTATTCGTGAGACTAGTTCTGGAAATTCTTTTGCCAGTGACTTTTTTATTACACAGGGTGTTTCTATGTTGTTGATTTCTATGTTCGGGCAAGGTTCTTGTGAGATTGTTATCCCATGTTGGTCAAAAAGACCGCGTCCAAGGATGGGTCGAAATTCCTTTGCTACCACCGCGATTTTTGCTTTTTGAATTTTCCAATCATTACAACGAACTGGCGCTTTTAGAGTTGCAAAAGCTTCGACTATATCATTCGAAAAAAACTTTAATTCGAGTGGTTTCTTCTTTGACCACTGAGATTGCGCACAATTAAGCACTATTTCCCTGGCGAGTGACATATTAATAATATTACAACCACTACCGAAATTGAGGAGCAAATGACAATCTTTTTTTCCAATTGTTATCGTCATATTTTGTAGCGCAATAGTTGGTGTGCTCATATTTTCTACCGTTGCAAAGTAATTATTGTCCGAAGAATCGTAGTCAGAGTTGAATTCTTCATTACAGTTTATATAATTTACATTCTGGTTTTCAGAATGTGTATTTTTTTCTTTAGTTTCAGCAATTTCTACATTATTGATGCGATTATCTTGACGAGAATTTCGTGTGATATTTAGTTTTTTCCGACATACCTTTGCAAAATGGTTTAGCAACCCTCAATGATTGCATGTCTTACCCAGAGGAGGGCAAACCTGGCGATGTGTTGGAGTTCAAACCTGACCACATCCTCTACATTGACCCATTGCTGCTCGATTGACTGCTACTCTGCCTGACTGATTTCCGCGTGCACCCGCGCTGCGAAATCCATTGAAAGATTGTATAGCATTTATTGTACTGCTGGTTGCGCTGTTATTGTTGTTCGATGAAATCCGTTGTTGATTTTGATGGCCCATCGTCATATTTACTGCTATAATGAGTGCTCTCTCCGGGTCAACTGTTTCACGCAGAAGTTCGCGTTGAACGTCGTCGTCCAGCATCTTCGTGATGAAGATGTCTCCAATTATTACCTCTTCTCGATTTTCGAAGTCACAATTTTCCGCTAATTCTTTCAAAATACTGTAGAATTGTTCTGCCGTTTCGCCTTTTTTCTGCTTTCTGGAGAAAAACACATAGCGATCGAAGGTGATACTTCTAGGACGAATGAACGCTATCTCCATCATCTCCCAGAGCGTTGAGAGTAGTGAGATCGTAAATATTATCGTGCGGAAATTTTTGTGCGAGGAGACGTCTTCCCTCTGTTCCGATGCTAATATACAGGAGTGAAACACATTGTTGATCACAGAGATGCCATGGTCGTTCTCCGCATAAGACACCTGCCTGCGTTATTTTTTGGCATTTTAAGTCCCATTGAAATTTCAATTCGTTGTTCCTTATTTTTCGATCTCTTTCTGTTTCTTCCGTTGCATCTTCAATTGCCATCTAATACTTCGGCTCAGCTGGTAGTCGTACGGTTGTTGGTTTTAGTTGAAGAAGCGTATCTAGTGTGATGTTTTCTCGTGCAAGAATAGCAAGATTTACTTGAATGCGCCATTTTTCCCATCTTGTTGGAGGATCCGAAGTAGGTCGTTCCCAAAACGGTTCTATCGACAGCGGTGTCTTTTGAGATTCACGAGCTGACTGCGCCATGTCATACAGATTTCGTTACTGTATATAAAGTGAATTTAGCGGTGCCAAATTACAGGATTTATCGTTCGGAATTATTGGCTATTTCGCGGATTGAATTCGCTATTAATTTTGTATGTTGAAAATCCAATTTTCTGAGTGCTAAAAATTTGTGCACTTAGCGGCGAGGAATTAGCTCTAATTTACAACCTTGTATTTCGCTTAGCGAATCGAAGCTTATAAATGTTCTGATACAATTGGATGACTAGCGGAGCGATTTTCAGATTAAAAGAGAGACAACTAAACTTGAATTAAGATTCGAGAAGAATGGTGAAATTCAAATTAACTGAATTTGATCAACAATTTGATCACAACTAAACGTTTTCAAACGCGGCAACTCAAATCACAAGACTACATGAACAGACAATGATTTCAGTTAAAATATGTAAACAATATGAATAAGCGTGAAATAAGAAGATTGGATCTTCAAACAGGAAATTGACAATGAAATTAGAACTAAATGGTAAACAAAATGAACTAAATTAAAATAACTAAAATTAAACGAATTTGGTATTTCCAAATTGGTAGCCCGTCCATACTAAGTCATACGATACCACACTATCATTAATGAGCAAAAAATCTAACATCTTGAAATTGATTTCTTGCCATGCACGAAAATGGAACCGGTTGATTATATCACCTGCCAATCCAAACGGAAACCAACAAAGATTTTCAACAACGGTTAGCATTTTGTGCGTGTAGAACTAATGTTAAGTTCTACATGCGTTTCATTAAACTTTTCCACTTCAAAAGAAACATTTGTACTCATTTATCGCCGCAATCAAACTCAAATTTTGTACAGGAAAGTCAAAATAGTAAAAATGTAGATCTACAGGCTGCAATCGGGCCGCAAAACGACCGATTTGGAAAAATCACACTTAAGCAAATGATAAGCAAAATTAAATTACTCGGGGACCAACTTCTGAAATAATGTTTAGTTCGGAAGTAGTAACCAACTTCCTTTTGCAAATTTGATCTCTGAAAGTTAAGGTTTCATTGACTCAGTCAATTCAACAAAGATCTATTAATTTGTGTGCAAACGCGAGGCAAGAGAGGTTTCCAAGTACAATATTTTTGATACTTTACGCATACAAACAGTTATAGTTAAATCAACGAACCGCGCGGTAGTGCAATTTTAACATAGCGGCAGTCAGACAAACACAAATCAATTTAGATTCTCCGGCGTGGCTGATCCGAGGTTAAATTTCTAGATCATATACTGATTGTTTCTGATGGAAATTTAAACAAAACATATCTGGTCAGATACTGTCTAAAACGATTAGATGAAGAAATGAAGAATGCGCGCACGAAAATCAGAGCCAGACTACTAAACCAAGTAACTCAAAAACCAGAATCGCAAACGACAGGCGCAACCAATACTCCAGATGCGACCCCTAGCATTTCACCAGAGCTGTACTCTGATTCTTCAATCTCGAACTGTCAACGATTTTTACCTAACGTGTCTTAGCAAGCTTGATGTACAAAGATGCGATGCTAAGATAGGTGCCATCTGCATGTCGTCAGAACTTGATGATTTTGTGTGATTGACAAAATAACCATCCCTAAATTAATTTCCAATAAAGAGGTGAACGAAGAGGCAATACAAAGCACCCATCCAGTAAGTTGGGTGGTTGACTGAAATGGTGGTTCAAGCGTGCTTGCCTTTCATTAACCTTGGTATCTCAAACAAAACGTCCAAATGTGCACACTGTACTAAAATAGGTAGAAAAACTTAAAGTCCGTTTTACCAAACACTAAATGCAATCCGACTTAAAGATGCAGTGGACTCAATGAAGAAATTCAGATTTCATTCGGTCAATATATAATGAGAAGGACTAAGAAGCATACTCCTGGCTGTAGCAAAAAATATTGCAAATTTTTGTCAGCGGAGGTGTTTGAACATGTCATTAAAAAATAATATTCAAAAAGTTTTACTCATATAGATTTGATTAGGATAGAAGTCAAATCGTTAGCAAATCAGATCTGTTCTGTTTGCCCCCCCAGCCTAGTGGGCTTATATTTTTGCGCCCCCAAGCGCATATGCTATTTTTTACAGAATAACGCGTGCAATGTTACAACATAAAACTTGTAATTAGGTGGCGTAATAAACACTGGGGGGGGGGAGGGGCCCGGACCGAACTCCAAGTCTATATCAGTACTAGGCAAGTCTAAATCCAAGTCTTATTTAGGTTTCCAGTACTGGGCAAGTCTAAATACAAGTCTTACAAGTCTGCCAAGTCTTAACCAAGACTTGGATAACACTTGGAAGTTGATTCCCAAGTCAAAACCAACTTTTCAAAAAATTTCGAGTGAAATTTTCGAATTCAAAAAAATTTCGCAACGTGCCACGATTTTGGCATTACTTTTTGGCCACTTTCCCGGGGTGCTAGAAAATGATGCCGGGGGCATACCAAATTGATTATTGGGTGATATTAGCACCCCGGGAGGGTCTATTGAGGGTATTTCAGGTGTTTTGGGCCGTTTTCAGCCATTTTTCAGCCGTTTGGAGCCGAATTTTAGCCGAAAATCAACATATATATATTTCAGATCTTGAAATGTCTGGGTATTCGAATCGAGGCAAAGTTATGAAGAAGACTGTGACGGTTCCCATGCTGTCAAGGGGCCCAGTTTTACAAAGTCGTGGAAACCTGCTCGATAGTAGTGGGAATGGTCAAAATGGTCTGCCACGAAATGGTCAAAATGGGGACGAAAATGGGCATATGGCAGTGCCGATGTACAGATTGTCAGAAGAGCCAATCCTGCCCTCTGTTAGTTTAGCAATGTATTATGGGCATACCAGGCATGCCATGGGCATACCACGGTATATTTTGGTGGCATATTGGTTGGCATATTGGCTGGCATACGGGCATTTCGTCTATATTTTGTGGTCAAATTACACAGTGCTCACTACCTAATTTCTCATCAACCAGTGATCCAAATTTAATGTGCTATATATAGTTTTGAAGCTTAGATAATAACGGTCTCAATGAGCTATGTCCCGTTTAATTTGACCCACAATTGATGGAGTTATTAAAGATTGGCGTTGTAACACCCGAAAATCTGAGGTATGCCCGATGGCCCATCGTTAATAACTTTTTATTGAGTGATGCGATCTGGATGATTTTTTGATATGAGTAAGCCTATTATCTGCTCTAACAAACAATATATGTGCGAGCTTGATTGGTATCAATTTGGTAGAGTTATTAATGATCGAGCTCGAGGTACCTCGTGTGGAGGTAGGTCGATTTAGGCGGTGCTCAGTACCTAATTTCTCATCAACCAGTGATCCAAATTTAATGTGCCATATATAGTTTTAAAGCTTAGATAATAACGGTCTCAATGAGCTATGTCCCGTTTAATTTGACCCAAAATTGATGGAGTTATTAAAGATCTGGCGTTGTGACACCCGAAAATCTGAGGTATGCCCGATGGCCCATCGTTAATAACTTTTTATTTAGTGATTCGATCTGGATGATTTTTTGATATGAGTAAGCCTATTATCTGCTCTAACAAACAATATATGTGCGAGCTTGATTGGTATCAATTTGGTAGAGTTACTAATGATCGAGCTCGAGGTACCTCGTGTGTAGGTAGGTCGATTTAGGCGGTGCTCAGTACCTAATTTCTCATCAACCAGTGATCCAAATTTAATGTGCCATATATAGATAATAACGGTCTACCATATATATATATATATATATATACCATATATATATATATATATATATATATATATATATATATATATATATCTATATATATATATATGCCATATATATATATATATATATATATATATATATATATATATATATATATATAGCCATATATATATAAATATATATATATATATATATATATGTATATGCCATATATATATATATGCCATATATATATATATGCCATATGTATATGCCATATATATATATGCCAATATAAATATATATATATATGCCAATATATATATATATATATATATATATATATATATATATATATATATGCCATATATGTATATATATATATATATATATATATGCCTTTGCGAAAAGAAGATATTTGCGAAAGAAGATATTTGCGATCGATATTACGAAAAGAAGGTTTTAGCGATCGATTTCGCGGAAAGAAGGTATTTGCGATCGATTTTTCAAAAAGAAGATATTTGCGATCGATTTTGCGAAAAGATATTTTCGAAAGAAGGTTTTGCGAAAAGAAGGATCAATTTCTCAAAAAGATATTTGCGAAAGAAGATATTTGCGATTGATTTTACGAAATGAAGGTATTGGCGATCGATTTTGCGAAAAGAACAAATTTTCGAAAGAAGGTTTTGCGAAATGAAGGTATTTGCGATCGATTTTGCTGAAATCAGATTTTTTTGATCGGTTTTGCGAAAAGAAGGATCGATTTCTCAAAAAGATTTATTTGCGAAAGAAGATATTTGCAATCGATTTTACGAAAAAAAGGTATTTGCGATCGATTTTTCGAAAGGGAGATATTTGCGAAAGAAGATTTTTGCGAAAGAAGATATTTGCGATCGATTTTACGAAATGAAGGTATTTGCGATCGATTTTGCGAAAAGAACATATTTTCGAAAGAAGGTTTTGCGAAATGAAGGTATTTGCGATCGATTTTGCTGAAATCAGATTTTTTTGATCGGTTTTGCGAAAAGAAGGATCGATTTCTCAAAAAGATTTTTATTTGCGAAAGAAGATATTTGCGATCGATTTTAAGAAATGAAGGTATTTGTGATCGATTTTGCAAAAAGAACATATTTTCGAAAGAAGGTTTTGCGAAATGAAGGTATTTGCGATCAATTTTGCTGAAATCAGATTATTTTGATCGGTTTTGCGAAAAGAAGTATCGATTTCTCAAAAAGATTTATTTGCGAAAGAAGATATTTGCAATCGATTTTACGAAAAGAAGGTATTTGCGATCGATTTTTCGAAAAGGAGATATTTTCGAAAGAAGATTTTTGCGAAAGAAGATATTTGCGATCAATTTTTTCGAAAAGGTTTTAGCGATCGATTTTGCGAAAGAAGATATTTGCGATCGATTTTACGAAATGAAGGTATTTGCGATCGATTTTGCAAAAAGAAGATATTTTTGAAAGAAGGTTTTGCGAAAAGAAGATATTTGCGATCGATTTATCAAAATTATCATGTCTGTTCTTCTTATCCTTCTTACAAAATCGAAAAAAAAATCAATGCTGATGCCCATATGTCTCTTTGATGTGTTCTGGTTTTCTTTGATTTTTTTCGTTTTGACCCCAAAAACCTTAAATCATAGTCAATTTGGTCTTAAAGAACTAACACTATCATGTTTTGGGTCAAAAACGAAAAAAAATCAATGCTGATGCCTTTATTTTCAAATACGATGCCCATATGTCTCTTTGATGTCTTCTGGTTTTCTTTGATTTTTTTTCGTTTTGACCCCAAAAACCTTAAATCATAGTCAATTTGGTCTTAAAGAACTAACACTATCATGTTTTGGGTCAAAAACGAAAAAAAATCAATGCTGATGCCTTTATTTTCAAATACGATGCTCATATGTTTCTTTGATGTGTTCTCGTTTTCTTTGATTTTTTTTCGTTTTGACCCCAAAAACCTTAAATCATAGTCAATTTAGTCTTAAAGAACTAACACTATCATGTTTTGGGTCAAAAACGAAAAAAAATCAATGCTGATGCCTTTATTTTCAAATACGATGCTCATATGTTTCTTTGATGTGTTCTCGTTTTCTTTGATTTTTTTTCGTTTTGACCCCAAAAACCTTAAATCATAGTCAATTTGGTCTTAAAGAACTAACACTATCATGTTTTGGGTCAAAAACGAAAAAAAATCAATGCTGATGCCTTTATTTTCAAATACGATGCCCATATGTCTCTTTATTTTTATTGGTGTTTTTGTATTTTTTGGTCGCTTGCGGCCAATTGAGTGTTGACGGACCCTGATTTTCTCTGAGCTTTTAGACTAAGTTGAGGCGTTTTTGACGTTTCCCCGGCTATTTTAGGCGTTTTTTTCGGCTATTTTTAACGTTTTTTAGACCTATTTTGGACGTTTTTCGGCCATTTCTGACGTTTTTTTCGGCTATATTTGACGTTTTTTAGACCTATTTTGGACGTTTTTTCGGCCATTTCTGACGTTTTTTTCGGCTATTTTTGACGTTTTTTAGACCTATTTTGGACGTTTTTTCGGCCATTTCTGACGTTTTTTTCGGCTATTTTTGACGTTTTTTAGACCTATTTTGGACGTTTTTTCGGCCATTTCTGACGTCTTTTTCGGCTATTTTTGACGTTTTTTAGACCTATTTTGGACGTTTTTTCGGCCATTTCTGACGTTTTTTTCGGCTATTTTTGACGTTTTTTAGACCTATTTTGGACGTTTTTTCGGCCATTTCTGACGTTTTTTTCGGCTTTTTTTGACGTTTTTTAGACCTATTTTGGACGTTTTTTCGGCTATTTTTGACGTTTTTTTCGGCTATTTTTGACGTTTTTTAGACCTATTTTGGACGTTTTTTCGGCCATTTCTGACGTTTTTTTCGGCTTTTTTTGACGTTTTTTAGAGCTATTTTGGACGTTTTTTCGGCTATTTTTGACGTTTTTTTCGGCTATTTTTGACGTTTTTTAGACCTATTTTGGACGTTTTTTCGGCCATTTCTGACGTTTTTTTCGGCTATTTTTGACGTTTTTTAGACCTATTTTGGACGTTTTTTCGGCTATTTTTGACGTTTTTTAGACCTATTTTGGACGTTTTTTCGGCCATTTCTGACGTTTTTTTCGGCTTTTTTTGACGTTTTTTAGAGCTATTTTGGACGTTTTTTCGGCTATTTTTGACGTTTTTTTTGGCTATTTTTGACGTTTTTTTCGGCTATTTTTGACGTTTTTTTTCAATTGCCAAGTCTAAAATCAGACTTGGATTAGACTTGCCAAGTCTAAAATAAGACTTGGATTATACTTGCCAAGTCTAAAGTCAGACTTGGATTTAGACTTGCCAAGTCTAAAATCAGACTTGGATTAGACTTGCCAAGTCTAAAATCAGACTTGGATTAGACTTGCCAAGTCTCGGCCCAGACTTGGATTTAGACTGCCAAGTGTAAAAAGTGACATGATCATGGTTCTGAATCAGTAATGAAATAAGACTTGGATTTAGACTTGCCCAGTACTGAAATTGACTTGGGGTTAGGTCCGGGGGGGGGGGGGGGGGAGAAACAGAATAGATCCAGGAAATCACGTCATTTTACTAACAAAACAACAATGAATTAATTGAGGCTCCAAATATCGACCACGGAGCTATAGGCCCTGTTGAAAGGCTAATAAAGAGTGTTCAAAGATTAGCCTATATTAGAAGAAGCCGCTACGATCAAACTTAATCTAAAGAGCTCAGTCAAAAATCTAACAATTTAGATTTTGCCATCGAAAAACACTTAGAATCTGACCATTTGAAGCGCATTACGGTCGAAAAACAATTGAGCCTCTCAGTAATATGAGCTCTAAACTAATTATGAAAAATCTATCATACCAAAAAATTATCAACAAGTATTTACATTTATGTGCGAAATTCTCTTTATTTAATCACAAATCCAATTCTTATACTAATTTTAAAACCATTTCGGTCCTGCAAATCTGATTTCCGCTGTATTCAAAACAGAAATAATCAATTGGTGTTAGAACCCAAGTTTTTTAAGGCAAAATATGGATTTTTCAAAACTTTCGAATGGCTCTAATCGAATCTTTATGATATGTAAATTAAACATATTCGAGCAGAGATTCTACATTCCTCTTTTGACATTTTACCTCTCACATCAGTGCTTTTTTGACGACAAAGGAAAACATTCCAGAAGAGCTTTTTGCCCGAGGAGATCAAAACTGATCGAAAGAACTCAGTAAGTGATTTTACCAAATGTGGAAAGCCCTCAAAATAGTAGAAAATCCTAATGTATTGACGAAAAGATCGGGAGATCGACAGTCATACTACTAGCGTATACCTTGCGAAAATCTTCCACCCGTTACAACCCGGGCTACACTGTATGATACAATTATCTCAAAACCTTTCTTGGCCCAAATAGAATTGGTTATTGATTGAAAAAAAAACTATTGGAGCAAACGATGCAGAGATATTTGCCAAGATCGAAAGGTCGTGGATAAGCGCTTTTGTTCGTTAAACGCTCAGGTATTTTTTTTTAAATGCCTCATCTGTGGCGTGCCAGATTCTAGAGTGACATATTTTCCTTAAGTGCCAGATTTTAAAACTTACAAAGTGGGTGGTTCAAGCAAAGTTACCTGACTCTGTTAAATCCGCTTGAAATTTCCGTCTGAAACCTTGATCCGCAACATGCATGGCTCGATTGACGATTACTAGTTTATCTCAGTGACTTCATCATACTTCAAGAACAGAAGACCATACTCCGATTTTCAATCTGCTTCTACCATACAATTCGGCAAAACAATTGGATTGCCCAAATTTAGCAACTGAAACTTTTATGCATTTCACAGAGAACACGTCCAAAAGTGTGCAAAATTCTTTATTGTTTCAGGAAAATTATACCAGATAACAAGGAAACGAGATTATACGCAAAGAAAGGGCACAGAAGGGATTCTTTACTAAGACATGAAAATAAAATACGTTCTCAAAAAAGTGAGGTGATAGTTTCTATATCTCTCTTCTTGTCATTTGATTTATCCTTGTAACTTTTATGATACAGTGTATCAAAGAAAAAGAAAATTGAAGACGGAAAAATCATATTTTGAGATTTAAAAAAATTAAAGTGAGACCGAGAAGGTGTAGAGAGCACTGCCTTCGTCACCATAACACGTGTTTGCACCCTCAGTTATGCTCTGGCCACAGATTTGGTCATCTCTACACACTACCATCCCAAATGGCCCCAACTGGCTCAAATGTGAACGAGTGAGGAATATCTCCCTGAGATTGAGTGGGTAGATTCCTGTGAGGTGTCGTACTGATAGACCCAAGCCACTCGTTGCCATCAGGGAACCAAGCTGTGGAAGATTCTGACACAGTTTTACCGTCCGATACGCTGGCAAAGGTCTCTGGCGGTTGATCTTGAGAAGTGCAATGTCGTGGTATCGAGTCACTGTATCGTAACTGGAACAAATAAAAACGCGAAAGCGCTTTGTTCTCAAAAATCGAAAGATGAAAAGCCTAAGACCTCTTAATCCATAAAATGCCCAAAAGTCATTTTTGTAGAATCGGGCGATCAAAGATTGAACAGATTCCACAAAAAGGGGCTAAAACAATGTTGACGAAATGATCAATTTTCGTCTGATAGCAACGCGGGATCATAATGGTCCTCTTGACACGTTTCTTGCTTTCTTTACGGTTCGAACCCTGTGCTACCACTCACTACTTAGGTTCTGAAATGTTTTAAACAAAGAGTAAGTCTAAGCAGCCACTGCTGAAATATTTAAAAGCACGTACATAATTCTTCAAAATCCTCAGTAAAAATCAGAGTAACAAAATCAAAAACATTGAGAAAAATACTTGTATCTCAAAAATCAGAAAATGTTTAGTAAAAGGCTCGCAATGTTATCACACATGTCTCAAGAGAATGCTCTTTACCTATCTTTTTTTAAAAAAATATATTTGAAGCGAGAATACATGTCTAACCAAGTAACAAAAACGCAAAAACCTTATTGAGGATGATCTTGATCCTGTTGCTGCTGCGACAAAATAGGGTGGACCCGTGGATATGTAGTCATTCCAAATGACAACTGAGGCATTCAACAATTGTAAATATTGGGGAATATAACATGAAATTAAGCAATTGACTTGAGCTGCTCCTATTTTTGATAGCTAATTTATGCTATGAGAGGCCAGACTCACTGGCTAGGGGCAGAAAAAAATTTTCTCTGACTAGACATAAGCGGAGCATCTGAGTTGTTTAGATTAGTCATATTTATAATATAATTAAGACAAAAATTAGACAAGTTAAAACGTAAACCAAACTCCAATAACAAACAAAGGAGAGAAAAAATGTTGGCATCAAGGTTCGGAAAAAAGTATGTTCAAGTGATTAAGTTAGAATTTACGGAGCGAAAAATTCTTGTTTTTTTGTTTATTGATTTCTTGAATAACGCTTTTGTACTATCATTATTATAAACTTAAAATGTCTCATCTACCGTTCAAGTTGAATCACCTTTCAAGGAAACTAAGAGAAAGTTAAAAGCAATTTAAACTTTCTTTCCTTAACATGAAAAAGATGAAGTTTGATTCAGAGTTTATGATATCAACTACTTAAATTGATTTACCTTGTTAATTGATTGATCATCCCAATAAACGTGAACTCGTTATGTTCACCGAATTACTGCACTAAGTATTGTCCAGCTAACATCGAGAAACTGAGCAGCAGACTAGGCAGAAAATTGGGAGAAGCTCTTGAGAAAAAAATCTTTTATTGCTGAGAATTGGAATTGAGGCTTCCAAATGAATTACATTTACAACGAAAACATTTCATTTGGCTCCAAAAAACTTGTATTTTGTTTTGCAATCGTTCATAGTATATAGTGTTTACCGTATACATAATATAACAACATCTGATGGAATTCTGAAATATTCTTCTGTAAAATAATTTCTAAGGAAGAGTGTGAAATTAATTTGATCTGGTCATGACCATAATTCAATTTCGAAAGCCGATTATAAACAAAGATTTTTGTCAAGATGAATAAAAGAGAAGTCATATTACTTTCCGCAACTGTTATTTGAAAGCATTTTACTTCAGTAATTTTGGAGTAATTTTTACTCAAAGCAAAAAAATTGTCATAATAACTGTCAATTGGTCATAAAAATTCAATCGGAACACTCTGAAACCCACATTTTCTTAATTTTTCAAGGGCATATACGTCATTTAATTAGCTAGGAAGCAAATCAGGGGAAAATTTTTGTGCATGAATTAACATTTAATCAGGTTTACAAATTTAAAAACTATCAAAATTAAAAAATAAAAAGCCTCTAGCCTCCTACTGACACAACTTCTTTATCGTTGCAGTCAGTTATCTGCTTAGTTATTGAATCATGATTTAGAAAAAAACAATTTGGTAAAATTAATAAAGTTCACTGCTAAAATTTTTGCAGTGGACCTCCCCCGAGGCAGAAGACTTAGGTATTCATTCATCGCCTTTTGAGGAATGAATTCGAAGTCAAGAAGAACGGAGCATTGATGTGAAGACCAGGCGAACTGTCCTCTAGCTCTTTGAGGCGTTGAGTCCCGTGAACCTCAAGTCTACTCAAAAACATCTTTCAGGACATTGCAGAGCATGTGTTGTCTGGACCAGTCATGTATTGTAGCCAAACGGTATCATTTTATATCTGCAGTCACAGTTGCAACAGAACTTTGTTATTAAATTTTATGGCCACCAAAACATCTCTCGTTTCTGGACCTTACACAGTACTTCGTACAGGAAGACTTTGATTTCAGATAATAATTGCAATCAGTTGTCACAAACAGTTTTGTCTTCCACTAATCAACTTTCAGATGTTAAAGTGTAGCAATCACTTTTAGCTCCCTTAAATCTAAATGACAATATCACTGCGTTTGTTGTCTACTAAAAATGGTTTAAGGCCGATTACAGTTCACAGGAGACTTTAATCGAAGTCTACGGAAATCACTACTAAAGGGTCAAACTTCCTCTACTAATCTCAATTTCGCTTTCCTTACTTTGCTGGTTTTTGAGTCAGTATAACCATCTCCTTCTCATTGGAGACATTTCCAACAGACAGAAATGGACAGGCCGCGACTAAAAGAGCCACTATTCTAACAGGGCTTCAACAACAACCACTTTTCCTCCCTTATTTCATGGACGCTATTCCAAGCTCTGCTTCAACTTCTTCTTCTCATGTTCTTGCCTGCATTGATGAGTATCGGACTGGCGGGAAATCCAACCAAAATTTATTTTTAGTCCAAGTTGGCTTGCTCAGGCCGCATCGAGAAAATATTATTTGGCTCCAAACGGAATTGATGTTTTCAGTCTCGTTAACAAAATATAGGTGTTACCTTACAGACAAGATAACAGCATCTAATGGTAATCTGAAATCATTTTCTGTGAATTAAATTCTAAAGAAAATTGTGAAATTAATTTGACATTCAGTCAAGGCAATAATTCAATCTCGAAAACCGATTATACACGAAGATGTATTTCGAAGGGAATATAAGAGATGTCCCATAACTTCCCCAATTGTTATTTGAAAGCGTTTTAATTAAGTGTTTTTGGAGTTTTTTGTCCTCAACGCTACAAAATGTCATTTGTATCAATTTAAGGAAAATTTTTGTTGAATTCAATAAAGATCACTGCTCAGATGGGGTGAAGCCGTGCTCCTCCCCTTTGGCCGAAGCCGTAGGTATTTAGAGGACTGACTTTCTACTGACTTTTAGAGGAATGAATTCCAAGCCAGAGTAAGTTTGAGCCCCGGTGCGAACACCATCTGGGGCTTAGCTCATTGAGGTGTTGTGTCCCAGAACCTCAAGTCTCTATGTATCTCAACCATCTTTCGGGACAAGTAGAGCAAGTGTTGTCTGGACCAAACATGTAGTGTAGTCACTCTTTATCTTTTAGCTCTGCGATCACAGTTGCAACACTACTCTGTGATGTCATTTCTGTGACTATCACTACATCTGTCTTGTCGGGATCTTACACAGTACCTCTTACTAGAAGACTTTCATTTCAGATACTAATTGTGCGCAGGATCACACACAGTTTTCTCTTCCACTACTAATCAACTTTCAGTGGATACAGTGTAGCATTCATCTCAAGCTCCCTCACATCTCAACCTTACTAGCCCTCCGTTCGTTGCCTACTAACAGGGGTTTCTGGTCGATTAGGGTTCGCAAGAGACTTTAATTGGAGTCTAGCCAATTCACTACTAAACGATCAAAACGTCATCTACTAATCTCGATTTCACTTTCGTTACTTTGTTGACTTTCGAATCAGTTAACTTTGACCATCTTTCGCTTATTGGAGACATTTCCAACAGTTGAAGTCGGCGAGAACTTTTTCTTCACAGGGTCCCGCCAACAACCTTTTTTTCTCCCTTCTTTCAAGGGCGCTATTCGATGCTCTGCCTCAACACCTCGCATCTCAGGCTCTTGCCTGCGCTGATGTGAATCGGACTGGCAAGGAATTCTTTAGAACAAATTTGTTTTAAGTCCGTAGGTGGCTTGTTCAGGGCTCAATCCTCAGACTGTCAGCTTAGCTAACTTCCACTAACTGAGCTAGTGGTAGTTACCCAGGGGGCACCACGTGGAGGTTACTGATCAAGATTACACCCTACGAATCAGGCCCTTCCTCAGAAAGGCAATAATTCAATCTCGAAAACCGATTATACACGAAGATGTATTTCGAAGAGAATATAAGAGATGTCCCATAATTTCCCCAATTGTTATTTGAAAGCGTTTTAATTAAGTACTTTTGGAGTTTTTTGTCCTCAACGCTAAAAAATGTCATTTGTATCAAATTAAGGAAAATTTTTGTTGAATTCAATAAAGATCACTGCTAAGATCTTCGCAGTAATGTGTTTGAAACCAAAGCATTCATGCATTGACTTCTTATAACTACACTGCTAAATTTCTATGAGTTTTTGTTTTCAGCCCTTTTTACGTAAAATAACCAGTTTCCTGAAATTGTATTATTTTTTGCAATTAAAACCTCGACCCGGTTCTACAGATGTTGTGAACATAACCAAAAAATGAAGCATTGTTAATTCAATTTTTTCCATTCCCATCAGGTATAAAATGCAAGTTTTCTGAACCAATTGTTACATGGTCTGCGCTATATTAAAGGTAGAAAATCATTAGTTCACTGCAATTAGCAGAGAACCATTATCTACAGAAAGTTTAAAGGTGAATAGGGACTTGAAATAAAAAGTGCATTGTTCAATAAACTCACTCAAAGGGAATGAAAATTTTCTGGAATCTGAATCTGTTGTTGTTGTCAACAACTGCATCTTCGGAAAATCTTTCGAAAGATCCCAGTTCACCACAAACGTCACTCAAGCCTGAAATGACTAAACGCTTAAATTAGCGGTTACTTTCATTTAAGTTTACTTAAAGTCTTGCTACAAAGAACAAGGCATTTCTTGCACGAAAACCACCAGTTAGTTATAGGTTACGAGACTTTGGCGGCGCCAGTGAGAAGATGTGATGCTGATTGAGAATGGCGGAGCAGTTCGAGTTTTAGTGTAATCGCAAGTGTGCCGATAAGATTGATTTTGATATTTTTCTTATGAAAATTGTTTTTTGTATGAAATGACTGGAAAGCAGTCAAAATTAACGTATGTTTCGCCATTAATCTAATCTTGAATAAATTTGAAAACCCTCATTTTTTGACAAATAATGTGTTATAATAAATTACATAAATGATTTCAGCGTAGATCATTGCCAGATATTCTCACTGGCGCAATCAGAGTCACGTAACCTTTACCTAACCGGTAGTTTTGGTGCAAACATGTCTTGACTTTATTGTAGCAAGACCTATGTTGGAAAACTTTCAAGTAAGTTTAAATAAAACAAGAAGGCTGGTTAATGTGTGTTCCCACATAATACTCCGAATCCGCTTATCCATATTTTTGAATTACTTACTTTTTACTTTATTTACTTTTACGTATGAAATAATTTTGTACGTATGAATAATAAGGTAATAATTACGTATGAATAAAATTTGCCTTGAACGCAAACCATTAAACGAAGTAAACAGTGCCGCATTGAGGGTCGATGATATATGCCATTGTCGAGACTAAGAGACAAGACAAACAACAAAACAAACATTAATTATGACCAAAGCACGATGCCTAAATTTTCTTTTGAAAGACACTTAACAAATAGTGTCAAATACAACACAAATTAACCAAATTATCTTTTATTTCAATAAAAGAGATAGAAAAAGAGACCAGGTAGCAAGCAGGCAAAAAGACTAAAAAGGGCAAAGTGAAAAAATGAGTATATGGTGTTTTGAAAAAAAAATAATTTACGAAAATTACAACCATTAGCTATCGGCTGGAATTATTAATTCAGCTATAAGTCTGCAGGAAGCCGTAGAAATTTTTCGTTATCCAGAATTTGTTTTACGAATAACAATGAACGAAAATTACTGTTCCGGTGAATCGTTTCCCGGAAATTCCAGTGGGATTCCCGGAAATCTTGCTTATACTTACTAATCCCACTATTCCCAGTGAGAAACTTGCCTAATGGTACATGTCCTGCTTTTCCCCGTGCGAAACAGGCGTTCACTTCATATCCAGATTTTTTCCGGAAGTTAAATTAAGATCTCAGAGGTTAAAAAAATGGGAAACGCTTTTGGTGAAAATGGTAAAAGTGGGAAGCTTTAAACCAAAATACAGCGTACAACTCTGCTTAGTAATTGAAATTTTATGTGTGCTCTTTTTAACTATGTGCAGCAGCTCCTCTGTCACAGATTTTTTACCTATCTCCAATTCGTGTTGCTTTGGGAACAATAACCTATTACTAAGATTGCTAAACTCAAAGCAGACAATATTCTGTAAGTTGAGTTGCTTAATAGACTTAATTGTCGTCTTATGTAAGGTAATGCGCCGTATAAAAAAACTGAAACAATCTTTTTACACGGTTTTTTGTAGCTTTTACGCTGCTTTGACTTCGCCATATCAAAAACTTGCATTGTTCTATCTCAAACCTTTTCAACAATACACATTTTCGACAATGCTCTATCAAGAATAAGTGTGCTCTTCAAAAAATTAAGTCTTTTGTCTTCTCTGCTGCGAATAGAATCGCAGTAACCAAGTTTGAACACCTTTAGTTTTTTATGAACTTTTAAAAAATCGGCAATTTGCTGGACCGGGAATAGTTTCAGAGTAAAAGTGATGTGGGTTCCGGCTCTACTTTGTCTGGAGCACCCCACTTGTTAACTGTTTGGCAATTGCTTTTGAGGACACGTGCTCCACTTGATGTGGTTAATTGTTCCAACGCTTCAAATTTATTTGAGGTATTGGGAACTTTACAATAGCCCTTCTACTTTTACAAAACTGTTTTTAGACGATTGATATCTTTTGGTCAGAGATAATAAAAAGGTATCAGCGGAAAACTCTTGAAAAAAAATTATTTGTGAAGTGATGTTTTTAAGTTTTAAAATTGTCGTGGAGACAATGAAAGTTGAAAATTACAAAAATGATGCATTTTTCTCGCTTTTTCACTGTTAACATTTTGAACAAATCGTTTTAAAAAGTCGTTTCAATTTAATTATTCAGCGCATAACCTTACATCAGAAGAAACTTAAGTCTATCAAGCAATTCAAATTTCAGAATTTTGTCTGGTTTGAGTTTAGCAATCTCAGTAATAGGTTATTGTTACCAAAGCGACATAATTGGAGTTAAGTAACAATTATTTGACAGACGATATACATCACAAAAGAAAATTGTTGTAAAAAAAAGTTGTATATGCGCATTAGATCAGATTCCAGCTAAGTGATTGGACTAAGTTTCGTTTAGAAATAATTTTGATGTGAACTCAAAAGCAAAATTAACTTTGATGTGAACTTGGTATTTGGTTTTCCCACTGATTTGTGTCTTGAAGGTAACTGTAGGCACGCAACGGGATCCCAAAATACATTATCTAAGTTCTTTACATCAATGATAATATAATTTTGATTTTTCCACCACCAGATGTAATCTTTTTAATAATTGAGCTGAATTTAACGTACCGGAGAAGTGTGCGCAGTCGTTAAACGTGTACAATTGATAATTAGATCATGACTATTTCTGGGTACGTGCACATATGAATGAATTTTCAGCGACAAGGGTTGCTATTACAAAACTCAATCGCGAATTTTAGTGTAACATCTAGACGACGCCAGGAAGTGAATATTTTGGGTTTAAGAAAGTTTGGAGTGATCTCGGCCTTACTAACGTCAAGAAACTGCATAAAATGCTTGTAAAATTGTGAACAAAACATTCACGATTTTTATCACATCAGGCTAATGACTACCGTAGGGTTTTTTGCAGCGATTGATTACAACTATTGCCGTGTTGTCGATTTTCATAGCGAAAATGGGGCAATACGGATAGACAAAAAAATCATTCACCCGTTTAGACGGGCAAAACCTTGCGTTTGTATAGAAAATTTCATAAAGGGAGACTAAAAATTCAATAAAAGGAAGACCAAGTAGGATGTTGTAAGCGTTCCAATGGAGTAGTTTTGGGAAGTTAAACAAGTTATTCGATCCAATAATGGTAATCATTGTAATAAATTGTCTTGAAAAATTCTTCTCCCTGACAGTGTAAGTAATTACTAAGTGTTAAGTAAGTGTTTCTTACTTAATGCCTATTTTAGGAGGAACTGTTTGATTGTAGACAATTGCTGAGACCATTTAATTTGCAACAGCGTAAAAGAACAACACAGGTGAAAGCAATGAGGCAAGGTAGCGCTCGCTTCATGAACTTAAACTTTGTATCAGTTCTATTTTCTGGGAGAGCAAAGCAACTCACTTTGCATCCTATCAAAAATCAGAAGATTTACTGCTGGTCCGTAAATTAGATACTTAAACGACGGGGTTAATCGCGGGACCACATGTATAACTTGAGAGTTCAACCCCTAGTTCTACTCTTGGTATATGGTTAAGTATTAAAGAAAGTTAAATGCAAATATGAATTAATAAGTTAGGTTAAACAGCATCAAATATAAACCGAGCATGAAGGGATAGAATAGTTAAAGTTATTGAGACTGAGATAGCACTAGATAACACAGGTTGAATTATTCTAAGTTAACTTGTAACTTAGATAGAGTTTAAGAGATGTTAAATTATAACTTAGAGAAGTTTAGTTAAACTTACCTGATTTCCAAAATTGTGCTAAGTTAATATTTTATGACTTAGAAAGTTCTTAGTTAAGAACAAGTCACGAAATATTCTAAGTTAGAAAATATCTCAAGTAAGTTGAGATTGAGCAAGGGAGCAATACGGGAGTATGATTTTTAATCAGAAGTTATCAGGGACCAAAAAGGTTGAAGTTAAGAATAAGTGGTGGTTGAGCGTGCGAGCTCCTTTTATACTTGCGGACACGTGGTTATCTAGTATCCTATTGGATAAAGATAACAGTGTCGACAGAGTTACCAAGATTAACTTGGTGTTATCTGTGTGGCCTGATCACGTCATAGTATTCTTAGTTTTAGTGATCTTAAAATAGTAGCTTATTCAAAACTACTTAGTAATTTGTTCACACGTTAAAATGGACTTTGTCCAAATCAAGTTTGTGCTTCACGCACTATAACGTAAATTCTCAAAATAGCGCTAAGATTATCAAATAGTGTTACTGAGTGTAGCACACTTCAGTACATCCCATCCCGGTCCATAGATATTAAATCAAAACATCAAATTTTACATAATCGACTAAATTATTTAGCTTAATTTTATAATAATTAAGCATTTAAAGTTTATGAGGTAGATTGCTTGGTTAAAGTTCTAAGGTTCATCGTAGCTTCTTGTTTCTGAGTTCTCTCTTGAAGAAGGGTTGACGATGTCCTAAGATACAAGGCTGTACAAAATAATAGATCCAATTTTTTTGGGTGGCCGTTGTGGTAGAACGTTTGTAGTTTTCTATAAAAGTTGTACTGTTGTGCTGTTAATACATCCGAAGTAGAATAATAAGATAATACAAGTCAAAGAATATACTGGTTAATTTAATGGTCTATAATGATAAGCAAGTTAAATAAATAAAGAGATTAAAACGACTGAGCACAACACCTTAAAGGCTAGGGTTGCTGAAATAACTCCCCAAATAAAGAATTCCGTTTCGTAATTCATCTTTATTTGAGTATTGTTGAAGGATAAATCAATTGAAGTAAGCTTTGTAGCAATAGTTTAAGGAATTAATATTTAGATTTGGTTGATCATTATGAATTAGCTTCATGAAATAATTATTCTTGCTTTTTGTCATTGATTCAAAATAAATAACAATTTCTTTTTGTTCAAAGTCTTCGAGAAATAAAATGACTTCGCATTGGAATTCAGAATAACATAATTCGGAGATTCTGAAAACTTTATCGTTAAAAATAATCTGTTTAGAAAAGTTAACCCATGCGGATTCAACATGATCAGAGAGTTGACAATAATCTTTAAACCATTCGATATCAACACCTCCTTCAAAATATGTGTTCATTTTGAATAAAGTAGTAATTCAATTTATGTGTCAATGAGGAGAATGGAAGACCAATTAATCTTTGAAAAGAATTGACAGGAAGATCCAAATAGTACTTAAACTATAAATGGCGGATGGCGATGAATGAAAACCTGTTAACGAAAGGTTGTAACATTTTTAGCTCCGTGATCACCAAAATATCGAAGACTAACATATTAATTGAAATATGTGAGCGGTCGAAAGTTTAGATTATTGATGTTAAGAATTTCTTCTGTATAAATAAGGTTTAGAATTTAAAATTAATCGTACTCAGGAATTTGATGAAAATAAAATACAATTTTATTGGAATGGTTATCTTGCAAGAATAAGATAATCTCTTGTAACTCAAATGTCCAATGAACTGACAATGGGGTATAGACTTTATTTCCAACTAAGAATGTTTTCGAAGTTTTAATAACTTGCGATTGAATAAATTCAGCGAGATCACAATATGTTTTGAAATATTTAACGTCTACTGAAAGATTGTAAGACAATAAATTCGATGGAACAATTGAATGATGATAATAAACTTCTCTATTAACTAAGTTTTAAGCACGGTAAATTGGTAAAGATTAAAGAATAGATTTTATTAGAGAAGCGAGAGCAAACCAAATCTGTATTCTAAAGATGAGAACGGACTCCTTGTTCACCATAAATTGCGCTGAGTGTAATCATTAAAGATAGTTTCAATGAAGATGGAAGAAATTATTTTACTTGATGTAAGTGATGGAATCAAAGAGAGTAAGGTAATCAAAATGACTAATAATTAGGCTTTTAAACTAACGAATAATTTTCCTCACCGCGGGAGAAAAAGAAGAAGTAATGAAGGAATTACTGAAAATCAACAACCACTAATTTATCTATTCAATTCAGTGATTGCTCAACGTGATGAGCGGAGGATGTGGAGTTGATGCTTCAGAGTTGCGATCTCCAGTTGGAGCTCAGTAATCCGTTGTTCGAGCTGTTGAGAGCGTTGTCTTTCTGTCAGAAAGTTTTGCTGTACCTGATAAGTGAAGTTATCAAACTGAGGAGTAAGGTTTGCTGTAATATTATCAAACGGGACTTGTAATGTTTGTCCTTGTAGGTTTCGATTAGTTAGTAGAATAGAATTTTTGTTTGACAAATAACTAATGAGATTGAATTTAATGATGTTGGGTTGCAACTGGTAGATTAAATTCGTATCGTAGTTCGGGTGTCCACTAAAACCGGGGTTTAGCTTGTATCTCAGCTTGATATTGTTTTTGTAGGCGGTCTTGCAGGGGGGTAGTTGTGTAATGATGGAGATTAAGAAAGCTTGGTCGTGATGATTGAGTAGTTGTAGTGTTTGCTAAGACATTGGGTACCGTACTGTTTGTCTTGGGTATATTTACTTCTAGCGTTGTCACTGGGCTGAATGTCTCTCTAATGAATTGTTCACGTGGTTGTTTCTTTGCAATTGTATCTGCAGTTTTAGTTCTCCCTAGTTTTTTGAATGATGTAACCGTGGTTGATGAATTTGCACTAGTAGCTTGAGTTTGTACTGCTGAAATCTTGATAGCTCAGAGAAAAGTTGTAGATGGGGTAACGTGAGTTGTGGGTTGTACTAGTCTGTCAAGCTGTTTAACTCCAGATTGAGGTTTAGAAGTTGATTGTGTATTGTATTCGGGCCAACCACTTGAAGGTTCCTTCTGAAAGACTGGTATCAGTTCGTTAGGAATTGAAGAAAGTTCCTGAAATATCAAGTATTCTCTACTCTTATTCTATTCTAAGAGTATATATTTTGAAGTTATTTTGCAAGTATTCTCTTTTTCTTTTTTTGTATTCTCTTTCAAAGTAAATCAGTAGTAAATATGAAGTCAGTCTGTATTATATTATCATCATATAGTTTGATGATATTAAAGTAATAGAGGAATTAATCCTATACTGGAGACGTAGGAACGTTGTGATCGTTTCAATTTTCGTCTTTATTATTCTCATCATTTAGGTTTGGATAACCACTTGTATTCTCATGAGTTAGAGTTCGCATTCTATTATTATCATAAGGTGGGCTTTGATTAACTCTGGTTGTATCTTCAAATTTTGGAACTTGCATCGTCTTTTCTCTATTTGTATCAGTATTATTAATATCTGAGTTAGTTGCTAGATAGATAGAAGTCAGAATTGGAGCTGACATTATATCAAATGTGGCAGCAGAGAGTGCTTTACCAAAATGAATAGAGGCATCTGTAATTTTGTTAATTTGCATTGCTCGAATTAGGCATAAGACTATGTCGATGAGTAGCTTAATGAATAAGAAAGCGGCAAAGAATATTCCGCATTGCTTAATTATATATTTTATTTTACCAAAGGTTTCAACAAATTGATTATTAAAGAAATCCGGTGAAATGAATGAATCTAGATAAATAGTTCTAGAGTTATAATAATTCGTGCCTGAAATATTTGAAAATGATTCTCTGTATCTAACAATGACTTAGTAAAGTGTTTGAGAACTCCTTTCATATTGGAGTTGAAAGTTATTGAATTGCAGAATGACATCATTTCTTTATATGTGTAGATAGAAGCCTGAATGCTTGTAGTAATTATATTTGCAATTTGCTGAATGACTATGTGTTGTTTAAAGAGAGCAGGTCCTCTTACCTTTGTTATTTGTGGGGTTAGTTCAACCGCTGAATTGTCATCGTCAACATCTAGTTGAAATAAGTTTGAATGTTTATCAGAGCACAATTGTTCTTCGGCTTCAGTGAAAGTTTGTCTAGAAATCGGATCAACGAAATGTATTTCATTTTCATAGAGAATTGGTATTCGGTTATAGCACTTATTGAGAATCTGTAAGGGTGAATGAAATTCAGGACAATTATATAACCAGGCGACATTGCCGTTTGTTTTAATAAACATAGATCTGTTTCTTGTTAAGGTATATCCAGCTAAACGCGGATTTTCATGAGAAATCATTAAAGTGTTGAGAATAAATGAGAGCTCTAATTCACAGTCATTTCTTAATAGCTCTAGAGTAGAAGTTTGAAGTTGCCGAAGATTATTAAAGTGCAAATGGTCAATTTTTGTTCCAAGATGGGCCTCGAAATCAATGTTTTCATAAATTTGAATATGCTTTGTATCAACTGTTTTGTTGTCACTGGAATAATATTTATTTCTAAGCGTGATAGCACCGGTATCAGAGTTATATTTGTGAATGGGTTCTCCAGTGTTCATATCGAAACCGTCACGACGAATAATATATAGAGAATCATATGGCGTAGGATATACTATTCGTGGATGACTACATAAAGACTGTGGTTTATTTTAAACTTGGAACATAAAACTTTGTAAGTCGAAATCTGACTGAGCTGAAGTAAGTTTAGGATCCGTTACTATCTAGTATTTATCATTAGCTTTAATCATTTGAGCGTTAAAAGTGCGAATTATAGTGAAAAGACAATTATTGGGTTTATCCCAAGTGTATGCGAATGGATCAGTAGATGTAGAATCGCAGCCTCCTGCTGATAAAGGACAAGGTAGAGGTATATTTTGCCAGTTATTGACTGTGCCATCTCTAAGGTTTACATTCAGGCTAACATTTTGCATATATGTTTCATAAGTGTAATGTGTAATCCAACCTCGGGAGTTACATTCATTGTTTCCAGTTCCAACATCGCCGGAGTTAAAGTTTGAGAACAAAGATTTGTCAAAATCGAATTCTACTGAATTAGAAGAAGGGGAAGGCTTTATCTTTTTTCTTTCCTTTGCAAGCTTGCATTTTTGAGCAACAAGTTCAACTGAAGTATTAATAGTATTATGTCGGGCATCTATGCCGCTAGAGTCTAAAGAATCGCAAAACCAACGTAATTGCTGTTGGGTTGCTTTACACATAGTTGCTTCTAGCTTAACTTTATAATTTCTTTGGTAGAGAGTGACTCGTGCTTGATTAGTGCTAATTTTATCAGGGCGAATTTCGTAGGGTGCTACTTTGTTGAGAGAATACATCTGGTTTGAGATAATTTTTTGAGCAGTCAAAATGGTTAACATGGAGGTTAGGAGCTGTGTTTTCAAAGATACTCATCTTTTCAATTGGTCTGGCATCAATGAAAGACGTTAAGAGTAATAATGCAAGAAATATAATAAAGATCAAATATTTTGCATAGCAAGCAGTTATAACACAGAGAAGGGCCAGAGGTATTATAGCAATAAGTTTAAGGAACTGAACAGAACGAATTTGATTTCCTATGTAGGTTATAAAGTATTCTACATTTGAAAGAAGCGCTTTCTTATCAGTAAGTTTTTCTTTAAAGAACTGGTCTTTATGCAGTGATAGTGGCAGAAGAACGTTGCGTTTTGACCAAATTAATAGCTTTTCAGGAGGCTCTAGTAATTTAAGGTACGGAATTTCTTCAGGTAGGCAATTATTTCTATTTACGACACATTTTATGAAGTGTGGGTGAGAATCGTTATATTCAAAGAGTATTTCTAAATTTGCAATATGTTGAACAATTTCAGGCTCAATATCAGTTACTGCAGGTAGGAACAGAGTTAATCAAAGTAATATGTAAAGAAACATTTTGTAACTTACGTTTATTACTTCGTCTATTGCTGGTGACTTTTTGATTTCTCCGTCTTCCATTTAATAAACGAAGACAGTATAAGGTGCGTCTAACAAATTCAAGTTAATATTATCCGTGGAAGTAATCTGATATTTTAGCTCGTGAACGTGAGCGGGATTATATGGTACCCAAAATATGACAAATTTTGCGTTATTTTCTGATGTTACGAAGAATGCAACTAATCTCTGTTGATTAGAAACAAAACACTTATCAAGCGTTACAGTTTTATTTCCGAATTTCAATATTTTCTGTAGGAGGAATATTCTAATATACGATAGCGGGTCGAATGCAAGAGCAGTAAGAATTTGTGTCTCAAGAGAAAGTGGTAACATAGATTAAGGGTCTACAGTAAAGGGAGCTTCGATGATATCAAGGTCTATTTCGTTTCTGTTGTTCAATTGGAAATGAAAGCGTTCAATATGTTCTGGTTTGTTAGGGGTCCAACAAACAATTATTTCCAAGTTTACAAACTGGTCTTTAACAAAAAAAAACAATGTTTTCTTTATATGAAATATACGATCGATCAATTGTGGCTGACTTATTGTTATATTTTAAGATTTTATGCAGTATGTTATAAGGACTGTAAGAAGTCGAGAAGGTTGTTCTTGAAGCGCTAATCCAATAATCGTTTAGCGGAATATTCATTGATCAAGTGGTGGTTCTAAAACCAAACAAGGGACATTTAAAATGTCTAATTCAACTAGACTTGAAGAATGAATTTGAATTAATAAACTGTTAAGTTGTTGAGGGTTATACTTTCCCCAGAAGACAGCAATAGGGTCTTCGTTAGAGTTAGTAGCAAAGAATACTTCAGTTCTTACTTCGTTAGAAATATGACAACTGGTTAAGGTGTTAAACTCACTACTGAATTTCAGCTTTTGATTTGCTTTAATGGAAACTTTCACAAGTGTATCAGGGTTGATAGAAAGAGAAATAAGAAAACCGTTTTGGTTGAATGATACTTCGGTCATAAATTAGGATTGATTAGATTTTAGGGGGTTAACTGTTGATGAAGGTGTTCAATATGAGTAGTGTTGTTTGGAATTCAACAGATTAGAAATTTTCTGAATTGTCAGTCTTGTACTATGTTCGATCTGAAGGTTATGGATTCCTTCTATAGTTACTGACTGAGAATTGAATTGAGAATTAGTATTTAACTGAGATACCTGATGTGTTGTGGAGATGTGTTGTGACAAAAGTTTGCTGGTAGTCACAATTTGGAATGCTTGAAAATTTTTCTAAGTTTTCTACGTTATTAGTTGAAAGGGGTAAATTGTGAAAGACAGAATTTGGGACAGAGAGAATGAGAGAAAGAGAGAGAAAGAGAGAGATGGTTTAGTTAAAGCTGAATTTGAGAGAGAAAGAAGTAATTGATTTCAGAAGGTAACTGAGAAAAGTGATTTTAAATTTGGGTAAGGCTCTTAAATAGTGGTTCTCAGGGTTAGGTTACCATCATTTGTGTGCTCAAACCTGATTGGCCAATGGCTAGCCTTGACCAGTGGCATGTAGCAACGTGATAAATTGGTCATATGACAAGAAGATTACGATAATTTTGCAAAATTGAATGCTCAGGATTTGCTGTTTTATATGTTCTATACGATTAAAATATGTGTCTTAAAAAGGAACTTCTGGTTCGAATTTTAGAAATCGCAGATGTAGGGCTATAGTATAGATGTCAATGGTTGAGTTACGCTAAAAACTAACACTTGTACTTCAACAGAAACTTTCGCAGAACTCTTAGAACTTATTGAGCCGAAAATTCTATTTTTCTTTATTTTTGCGCTGTTGGAGGTGTGGTTTCTCTACTTATAATAACTTAGGATACGAATTTGAGAAATCCCAGATGTGGGGCTGTAGTACAGTTGTGAGTGCTTGAGTTAAGCCAAAAAATAACAATTTTTCTTCAGCGAAAACTTTCGGAGACCTCTTGGAACTTAATGAGCGGTAAGTTCTGTTTTTCGATATTTTTGTGCTTGTTCAAGGTAAGATTTCTCTACTTATAGGCTAGACATTAAAAAATCTGTTCCCATAGTTTTCTTCGCTATGTTTTTGTGCATATTTGGACAAATTTTGAGTTTCTTATCTGGACGCGTTCAAAAAAGGGTTAGTTAATATTTGAAGTTTTTCGTATAATTTTTATGATTTCGCTCATTTTATTAATTTAAGTTAGTGTAGGATTGAAATGCACGTTCAACTGACTGGTGACAGAAGTGAGCTTTGCCATAGTACTAAATCGATTTCTACTTGTTCTAGTAGCGGATTTTTGTTTGTTCTCTGTTGAACTAGCTCTTGTGTGTAGAGGTTGCAATTTTGTGGTTAGTTATTTGTTCATAAGTGCTCTAATGTTTATTTAAAACATTACTTGGGTCCTTAAACTAGTAAGGTTAGCTCTATTTGTTGACTCTGTGGGTTGCTTAAAGTATGCAGTCCTGACAAAAAGTGATTTTACGTGGGTTAAAAAGTTTGCAGGGACGAATTTCTGTATTTAAGGTATTTAATTTAGATAAGTTATTTGTTCATGTGAGAATAACTACTACTTAGCTTTGCTTTGGGTAACATATGTTTTCATCGTTAGTTTACAATAAAAGGTATGCGTGAATTGTGAAGGTGTATGAGTTTTGAACAACTATAGAAGTTTATGCGTGTGTAACAGCTTGCAACGGTGATTAATTGCGTACTTTATGTACGATTTGTGTTGAGTGGGCTATTTGCTTTTTGATTAAACGTTTCTTTGACTCAGTTGATCTCTCTTGACTATTAAATTTCAATCCTTTAAATTCTTCTTAACTCTCTTTCTTTATTTCGTTCTTGACCATTAATTTCAATTTTAGTTCTTTTAGCCTTTCCTTAAATTTTATTTTCCTAATCTTAGTTCCTTTTTTAATTTGTATCTTCTTAATTTCCTTTTCTGTTCATTTCTTATTTCTTTTCATTTCTCTCTTCTTCTTATCATGTCTCATATGCATATCAATTTTTTTGGAACCCGATCACGATATGCAGGACGAGTTGGATCGTGCTAAAGTTGAAATCAGCAGAAGGGGGCTTGAGCTTACTTCCACCACGGGATTTAGGAAAGCGGTTAAGAGTTATTTCTATCGGAAATATATCAATCAGGAGGTTGCCGGATTGGATGCAGACGATTTTCTGTTCTTCATGTCTGAGGGTTATAATGACCTAAGGGTGATTTTGGGAGATGAAGAAGTTCACGCTCTAGACAGGGTGAGTGTCATGGAGAAACCATGGAGGCAGCGTGACATTCAGTGTGTGTCCGTTGAGACCTTAGAAGTTGTCGATTTCCTCCTGGGCCTAGATGTGAGTATCTGTTGATTTATTACTCAGAATAACTGTTTGTTGTGATGAGGCCTTTAGGGGCGTTCGGAGGAAAAAAAATAATAAAAGGTTTTTAAGGTAGTAGAAAAAAAAGGATGGGAAATGTTTGTTAGCCAGAGTGATAAGGAGAAAAATTTTTCGATTTCAGTTCTTCCAAAAATTTTTTGTGGGGGACAAAGTGGAATGGGTGTGGGAAGAGCAAGAGGCCTTAGCGAAGCAACTCTGGGCTCTTCACTATGCGTGGTGGGATCCAGAAGTAGGTCCCGTGCTTCAAGGAGCATATAAGATGCTGAGGGAGCGGAAACTTCCGGAGTGTGCCATCTTCAGATGTGACACGCTCAGGAGCACTGTGCTTAAGAACCTGCTAAAGGACTTTCTGAATATGCGGGTATGATTTTAAATTGTGGAGATTTGCGCTTATATGGGGGTTGTGAGCGTGATATTTTAACTATGTAAATATATTTTTATTTTATTTTTGGTGCGTGGTTATGCTTTTTAATATAAAAGTTATTATTTGAAAAGAGATTTTGTGTCTCTATTTCTTTTTGAGTTTATGTATCAAGTCAGAGGGAATAGGTTCGCCAAAGAATGTAGGTGCTTTTCTATTACGCTGAGGTCTGCTCAATACTTCATTTGTGTCTGGTAAATAAGAAACATTAGGTGAAGCTGTAGGTGTAGAATTATGAGGTGATTATGTGGGGCTATTATGCGATGCTTGGGGGAATAATTTGCGTGTAGCTTTAAATTTACCAGTATTATCAGGTGGGGTAGAAAAATTTTCTTGCTGTGGGCTATTAGGTGAATACATAATTTGCATAGGGTAGGGGGTTGAAATGCGTGGGGGTAGAAAAATAGAAGAGCTTGTGCTTTGAATGTGTGTAGTGTTATCCACTCGTGTTTGTAGCGATTCTAAGCCTGAATTTTTTGTTGGGGTAGCCTCAACGTTATATGTTGGTTGTAGCGTAGTGTTAGGATTAACAGTATATTGTGTTTCTACTAAGGGCCACTGCGAAATAACAATATGTTGTGCGCGTCTATAAGCATTAGATTTGGATATATTATGCTTATTATATTGAGTATTATAATCATTCGTGTCGTCTGGAACTACACAGTTCTCAACTAGCTCTTGTATTTTTTCTTCTTTCGGCTAAAAAGGTACTATATGATTTCTATGCACTGTTTTCTTTTCATTTGTTTTATCATGCTGTATTTCATATGTAGTATTAGCTAGCATTCGTTGCACAGTGTAAGGGCCTGAGCGTAGCTCTTGTAGCTTTTTGGATTTTAATAGTCCTTTAGAGTGATTTTCTAATAGTACTTTTCTACCTTCAGGTATAGGCTTTCCGAGTTTAAATCTATTTCTATACTTGTGCGCTTTATTCGTAGTTTGTCTACATTTAGTGTAACTATTCGAGTATATTGTTTTAAATGTATTCTCTCGCTTTAACATTTCGTTAGATAATCTGTTTTGTAACAATTTCTCTATCTTTTTGTTATTACAAGTTTCTTCGCTATGCGAGTGTGGTGGTAGATTACTACAATACTCTGATGTGCATTTCTGTTGATTTTCTCGTAGTAGTCCTAACTTTAGTGATAAGGGTATTTGCGGTTTCGTCCCGAATAGTATTTCATAAGGAAAATATCCCGTACTGTAGTTTACTGCAGTATTGTGTGAAAATGCAAATTTACTAGTGTACTCGGACCAATTAGATCCACTTTTACTAATAAAATGGCTTATGTAATTAGTCGAATGTTTATTTTGTACTTCTACTTTGCCGTTAGTCCACGGTGAATATGCAGTTCGGGGGCATAGTGTAATTCCCATTTCGTTTGTGTAGTGAACGAAATCATTACTAATAAAAGCGTTGCCGTTATCATGTACTATTTGTTGCGGTGTACCAAATGTAGTTATAAATTTCTCTAGTTGATTTACCGTTTCAAGAGCTTGAGCGTTCTCGCTAGGGTATACTTGTATAAATCTAGAGAAAGCGTCTTTTATTACAAGACAGAATCTATTTCCTTTACTAAGCGGTCGTAGCGGACTTTTATGATCAATATGAAGTGTATGTAGGGGTATAGCTTCTAATTGTCCCCATGGTTCTAAGGGTGCTTCGTTCAAGTCTTTGCGTGCTGACTTAGTAGTTTGGCAACTTAAGCAATCTAACATTAACATTTCAATCCGTTTAAACATACCGGGCCAATAGAAATATCGCTTAACTCTATTGTAAGTTGCGCTTTCTGCTCTATGACCACTAAGTTCATGCGTACGTTTGACTTCGAATATTTTTAAAAATAGTGAAAAGGGTGCACATATCCTAACGTCAAAAGAGCCGTCGTCACAAGGTTCGGAATAACAGAGTAAGTCATATTGACTCTATAAAAACAACAAGTTGAAATTATTTCTATAGATTTGTAGTGCTTTAGATTGTTTAATAATGTAGTCCTTTAATGGAGCTTTGCCTACTTTTAACCAATCTCTAACTTTATTTATCACGGAGTCGTTTACTTGTTCTTCAAGAATATTATCAGTGTCAAGATTAGCGTTTTTGCAAAACTTGTAACCTTAGTTAATAAATCTAATGTATCTGTGTGGACATCCTTTACTGAGATGTTTTGAAAAGCTTCTGGTTCAATAATCTTCTTAAATTTTGTCCGTCTAAAATAGTCGGCTTTAGCAGATTCTAATTGTTCAATAAGTGAGTTTTCAATATTATCTTCTACTAAGTCTAACCAGTCTTGATCATCGTAACCTTCTCGATCATCGCTTATTTCAGCTATTTCATCTATCTCGGAATAGTAGTGATTATCATACTCGCTAGTTAGTTCTGAAGTTAATTTCTTCATTTGATTTATTAGTGTGCCGTAGCGAAAACAATCAGAGAAACTGTGTATAGCATTACAGTGTTCATTTATGTAGTCTGGTGCATCATCTACGCTAAAGTCACCTTCATCATTTATATTAATAAGTTTCTTTCTTTCGCCTTTGACTTGAGCAATAATTGGATAACAGTCGTTAGCTGTTGCGTCCTTATCGTCTTGATGCAATACAGAATAGTTAATTTCTTTTCCGTTAATGTTAAGTTTTATATCTTTAGGTATTACCTTGTGTTCTAGTTGATAAAGTTTAGCATCTGCTAAAGAAATATTTTGGCTAAGAATGTCAGGGAACGCTAAGTTTTTGCCTTCAGTGTATATAATTTGCACGTTTTGGAACTTAGTTATTACAACATGATACTTAAAGAAACGATGTGACATTTGTCCTTGTCGTGACCAAAGAAATAGAATTGGCCTGTGATCACAATATAGGTAAATTGGAAAGGGGATCCAATAACATAATAATCATATGTTTGTAATGCAGATATGATTCCGCATAGTTCTCTATGTTGAGGGGACATCTTTTGTTCAGCTTTATCAAATACTCTCGAATTTGCTGAAATCATACGTTTTCTATCAGGAAAATCTTGTATAAGAACACAACCTGTTCCTAAATTAAATGAATCAGCATGTATATGAAAGGGATAGTCATTAGAAGGAAATGCGTTAGAAATGTCGTGACAGAATCCTTGTTTAAGGTCTGTGAATACTTTTTTGTGTTCTGGCAACCACTTGAATAGTGTTGTATCTTTAGTTAAGTCATATAGAGGTTTTGCATCTATGTGAAAGTTCAAAATATAGGTGTGATAGAAACCCATCATTCCTAAAACTCCTAAAATTTCTGTTTTCGATTCTGGCGTTTTGAAGTTTCTAATATCATCTATTCGCGAAGCAACAGGCGATAGTCCGTCTTTAGATATAACATGTCCTAGAAATCTCACTTTTCGTAAGAAAAACATTGTTTTATCGGGGGGCTGCTTTAAGGTTTGCCTTTCGAAGCAAAGAGTGATACTCTTTTACTATTGTGAACATTTCTTGTTTATCTTTAGCTTGTAATAAAGTATCGTCTATGTATGTTATGGCTTGTTGTCGTTTTATAAGAGGTCCAAATGCATAACGCATTAGTTTGCTAAAGAAACTGGGTAATGGATTAAGACCATAAAATCCTACTTGATAGGTGTACTGTCTGCCTCCTACAATAAAACTTGTAACCTTTTGTGTATCTTCAGTTAGTGGTGCTTGATTATAAGCCGATGATAAATCACTACTTGTAAATATACTTCCGGTTATTCTTGTCATTAGAACGTTTAGTGGTTCGAGTGGCCAACTAGAATTACTTGTATCAGTTATAGAACTTAGGTATCTAGCATCAATGACTAGTTTTACATAATCCTTCTTAGGTAATACAATAACGGGATTGACAAACCAACTATTCATATCATCGTTCTCATTGAGCTCTCTAACTATCCCTGCTTGAATTAACTCATCCATTAGTTTTCCTAATTTATCTCTGAGATGAATGGGTATTTTGCTTGGTCGTTGCTTTTTAAAGGTTGCGTCTTTCTTTAGGGGTAAATGGCACTTATGCTTAGTTCTGCCAATATCATACTTATGATGTGAATAGACATCATTATCCTGAAGTTTTATGTCTATCAACTCAAACAATTCATCATCAGTCAAATCACTTTGCCTGAAATCAGAATTTTCTAAGAACATTTCTAGATACTCTATGTCTTGAACTGTATTTCTATTTTGCTTAATTACGAAATCACTAACTGCTTTATTTATGATTCGGTTGCTTTGTAGTTTATCTCTAAACTTAGGAAACTGGTCGTTGACATTAGGTCTACATAACTCTTTTGCTTCGGTAGAGAAGTCTGTGGCTAGTTCTCTCTCATCTTCTTTGCATTTTTCTATTAACTCACTCTCTATAATTTCGAGCCCCTCTACCTGTTCTATTGTATTGGTTTCTACTCTTTGTAGTTTATCAATATCATCTTTGCTTGTATACAAATAGATAGTTATTCCTGAATTTTTAAATGTTTGTTCAATTAGAGAAGATATCTCTCTCCAATCCATTCCGTCTAAACCACAAGCTATTTTTGGCATCGCTATACAGCGTAGATTTAGTCCTAGTGCATGATTTCTCATAGCAAGTAGCTCTGTTTTGATTGTATCAATTGTTGGCTTTTCATAATGATTAGCCTTAGTGATGAGATTATATACTAAGTTATTATCTGCTCTGAAAGTTATTATGTCACCTATATCACAGTTCCTACTTTTACAGTAGTTCTTTAATAAGGGTATTATTTTGGAGATTGTGTTAGCAAAACCTTTTGTCATTTCTGCATCTGAGGATATCGTGTGCGCTATAGGCATATTAGAGTCAAATATAGATTGGGTACGAAAATCTACATATCTAATGCAAGAATTAGTTTGAACTTGCTGTCCTTCTTGTAAATTGTTTACTACTGTGTTCAATATGAAGCAACTGTTATAGTCCTCACTTTCGTTTAGTATTGTACTTGTAAATTCGGCACAGTTTTTGATATTGTATCTTTGTATAGGTTTGTCGGTTATATCACACATAGCATAACCTATTATTCCTCTATTTATCTGTATTGGGTGATTCTTTTGATTCTCCATGAATATGGGTAGAAATTCTTCAGGTTGTGGTTCACAAAGACTAGGTCAGTTTTTGCAACATTAATATGAGGCATGAAACATGTTCCTGGTGGAAATAAGGCTTGACTGGGGTGCTTTTGCTTGTACAGTTGTGTACTTTTCTGTTGCAGAAAGATCGGTTGAGCTATGTTTAAAGCAGTCATATTAGTTATGTATGGATAATCTTTCTCATTGTTGAGTGAGCCGTAGCAAATTAAATTCCTTTCAATTTTTATATCTACTGCGGGGATATCGAAGTGAAGTGCTTTTAAAAATAAATGACAAAAATCAATACCTATTATGTTCTGTCTCTGCTCTTTAGTAACGAATACTTTTTGGGGGATTGTATATTTACCGTCAGTTTCAAAGCTAGATTGAATAGTTTTGTAGACAAGCATTCCGATTGACGAACCAGTATATGTTTTTGGATCACAATTTGTGTTTTGTAAATGCAAATTTTGTCCAAGGTTTACTAGTGCAAGGTATGTAGGATGATTGATAATAGTGCAGGTTGATCCTGGGTCAATCATGAATTCTACTTCTAAACCACTATTATTTTTTAAGTCTCCGGTGGCCAAGTGATATAAGTTGAGGTGAATTCTTGACTTAGTACTACTTTCTTTAGTAGCGTTCGGAGACTTCAAAAGTTTAAAGGAAAGAAGTCTGTTATAGCATTTACGTAGTCATCGTCACCTTCAACTAAACTTATTTGATTTGGTTGTTGCTGAATGTTGTTGGGTTTGATTGTCTTTGTTGTAGATTGTTATTTCTACTTGGTGCATAGAAGCTAGCACTTTGTTGTGGCTGTTGCCGTTGTGGTGGTGATGGTGATTGTTGTTCAAGATTTGTTTCATTATTTCTATATGTGTTTTGCTGAGGGAAGCTTTGTTCGTATGGTTGAGTGAATCTATTGCCATAACTGCTAAAAGATGTATTTTGTTGTTGATGGTCAGGCTTGTTGAACCTAGGATTATAGTTTGAGTAGCCACCTCTTGCTTGGTAGCCATGGTTTCTAGGACCCTTGAATCTTACATTGCCTCGGTTATTCTTTCAATAATCATTGAAGAATGTTATAGTTGGCCTTCTTGGTTCAACTGGTTCCTTTCTCAATTTGTTAACACTATCATCTATCTGTTTCTTTGTGCATCTAGAGATGGAATGACCATTACTTCTGCAAAAATCACAGAATCTAGAACTGTTAGGTCTGCCTTTTATGTTTGGGTCTCTAGGCCTAGAAGTATCTATAGCATTCACTTCGCTGCTTTTGAAAAGACTGGCTAAATCAATAATGTTGCTCTCGAGTGTTTTAAGTTTATCTAATCCTGTAGCTCCACTAGACTGTTGTTACAGAAAATGTTAAGTCTTTTACGACTAAGTGATCAACAAACTGTGACCAAGTTATTGAAGGATTCTCAATAAGTTTCTCGTGCGCTTTGCGTTTTAAACCTTGTGGTCTTAGTCCTCTTATAGCAAGTCCTCTTATACCTTGTGGTCTTAGTCCTCTCCACTTTTTATTCTATGTAGATAGTTCTTTATTAGTTCTCCTTCTTGCCTGAATGTGTTCTCAACCTCAAGTCTAAATCTAAATTGGTCTCTACCGTCTGTGAATCTTTTTATAAATTCATCTTTTAAAGTATTCCAATCTGTAGTATCTGTGACTTCACTTTCAAACCATTCTAGTGCTGTATCAATTAAAAGTGAGCCGAATAAGGATTGTTGCCTTTTATCATAGCTAGTTTGTGCAGCGGGTGCTGTAGGCCTAGTTCCTAGTGAAAAGAGTATTTTGTTTTCTACAGAGTTCCCAAAAGAAGTGGCATCCTAATTAGGATCATTGCCTGGAAAAGATACAAGTGAAAGATTTGGATGTGTTATGGGAATTTCAGGTGGGGGAGTAACGGCAGGTGGAGGAGTACTCCCACCAGTACTGGTCATCGTTTAAAGGACTGAAGTTATTGTATTAAAACTATTAAGAACAGAGGAATAGTTCAAATCAAATTCAAATAAGGGTTTAAGTGAGAAGCCTTTTGAATAGTTAAATTACACAAGTTAATTTAGTGGCCTCTCTATAATAAGTGAACAAGTTAAATTGAAATCGCCTCTCTATACCAAGTGAATAAGTTAAACTGAATTTGTACCTCTCTATGGCCACCATTTATACTGCTGGTCCGTACATTAGATACTTAAACGACGGGGTTAATCGCGGGACCACATGTATAACTTGAGAGTTCAACCCCTAGTTCTACTCTTGGTATGTGGTTAAGTATTAAAGAAAGTTAAATGCAAATATGAATTATTAAGTTAGGTTAAACAGCATCAAATATGAACCTAGCATGAAGGGATAGAATAGTTAAAGTTATTAAGACTGAGATAGCACTAGATAGCACAGGTTGAATTATTCTAAGTTAACTTGTAACTTAGATAGAGTTAAAGAGATGTTAAATTATAACTTAGAGAAGTTTAGTTAAACTTACCTGATTTCCAAAATTGTGCTAAGTTAATATTTTATGACTTAGAAAGTTCTTAGTTAAGAACAAGTCACGAAATATTCTAAGTTAGAAAATATCTCAAGTAAGTTGAGATTGAGCAAGGGAGCAATACGGGAGTATGATTTTAAATCAGAAGTTATCAGGGACCAAAAGTGTTGAAGTTAAGAATAAGTGGTGGTTGAGCGTGCGAGCTCCTTTTATTCTTGCGGACACGTGGTTATCTAGTATACTATGGATAAACATAACAGTGTCGACAAAGGTACCAAGTTTAACTTGGTGTTATCTGTGTGGCGTGATCACGTCATAGTATTCTCAGTTTTAGTGATCTTAAAATAGTAGCTTATTCAAAACTACTTAGTAATTTGTTCACACGTTAAAATGGACTTTGTCCAAATCAAGTTTGTGCTTCACGCACTATAACGTAAATTCTCGAAATAGCACTAAGATTATCAAATAGTGTTACTGAGTGTAGCACACTTCAGTACAAAGACAACAATTTGATACCCATCAAAACTTGAAAAATTTGGAGATTTGTTCACTTGATCTGCTATCCGTTTCAATTTCTATGCTTCTTTTTGCAGAGCACTCAATTTTTAGTCAAATTAATAGTAAAAAACGCTTATAAAAGCACTGGAACTTTACGCAAAAGGGCTGACCGCATATTTGGCACTCATCGACATGGACGATGTGCATACTGAATTGAAACTTATGCTTGGTGAGTAAATTTTTTTTCAGATCAGAAATCAAAATAAGTTTCGAGATCTTATTACACGGCTTATTGTTTTTCATTTGGAAATGGTGTCACGTTTTTGCCACTTTTGAGCAGACCTTAACGGTTAGGGAACCTTACCAAATTTCCCAAATTTTTTGTTATAAGAAAAGTTGGAGAGTTAAACCCGGGTCGAGGTTTGGCGGTGAATTTTCGTAGGAATTGTGGTGAAATACGGTGAAAAAAACATTTTCACCGCGTATTTCTTAGATCTTTTTGCGGTGAATGCGGTGAATCGCGGTGAATTATTTATTTTCACCGCATTCTCAGTATTCTTACAAAAAAGAATTGTCCCCACACGGGTTCGAACCTCTGACCTCCAGCATGCATTCATCTGCTTAGCCCAACTGTCATTTACATCCTTGAAATTTCCTTTGAATTTAAATCAGATTGAGTAAATTTTGGAAATCATATGCGGTGAATTTTTGTAAGAAATGCGGTGAAATGTGGTGAATTATTTTTTTTCACCGACCCGGGAAGCATATGTTTAGTTATTTAAGAGATTGTGAGTACACATGCTAGAAGACCCGTGAGGTTGTAAAAACATCTGCTAAGTGACCTGGGAAATCGTGAACACAACTGTCAAGTGACCAGGAAGTTCGGGAATTTAATTGCTCTGATAATAAATCAAGCATCCAAACGCACACAGCACGCACGCCACATGATTTCAAAACGGAAACCTCTTGCGACACAAATGCACCAAATGACCCCTCCCCTTAACTGTGATGCATGAAGGAGCTACAACAATATAATTCTGTTAGAGTGCCTTCACAGGTAAAATGCATGCATATTGTATGCAATTTGCACAATTTTCTGACAAACCTATGAAGTTTCAATATTTTCATAAAAATCAGAGTTGTAATGTGAAACCAGTTTTATTCCAAACACTATGTGCAGTCGTTTTGGTACTTTTCTGGTCATATTGACCAATTTCTTTGTGCAAAAAATACTGTTTCGGAAACGATTTTTTAAGTTTTTTTTTGAAAAATGAAGTTTCATTACTGAATTTTTCTGGGTGGTCAGCCTGTGATAGAGCAATTGAAAAGTAGTAATAAAATGTGTTATGAGAACTGCTTGTTCAGAGCTGGACACGGTCTGATTTGTTTCGAAACATGTTTTATAGCAAAACTAGAAAGTCTATTATGTTAAACTAGTACTGTAATTAAAAAGTAATATAAATATCACAGTTATCTCGCAATATCATAGCAAAACAAACATCTTCTGGACGCAATGTCTGTTTTATCGATCATAAAAGCAAACTAAAGACGCAAAACGTCAATGGCTTCCTATTTGCTAAGATTGCCATTTTTTAATGATACTTAAGCTAGAAACCTCACTGGGATAGAAACATCTTATCTTCATTCGGCTGGCCAATACGCTTGAAAATATCTTTCGGTTGCTTTGTTCAACGCGCAGTGTTGATTGATTCTTCATATTGTCGCTGGACAATTGATTATCCTATCAGGTTAAAAAAATAATAAATTTAAATATTGGATAATTTTTTCGTCTACAGTCAACGTTGGCAATTCCATTGTTTTCATTTTTCCGGTTTTTCTCAACGGCTCCTTTAAAAGCTTTGCGTCCTTTTTGTTTCAATGGTTTGAAGTTTCTTGCAAAAGAAAAAATTGGTTTCATTTGGTCCTCATATTTGCTAGGAGAATATTCCTCCACATTTGAGTCTTTCGGTTCAATTTCACAATTACTCCCTAATTTGAGTATAGAAATGCATAAATGAGAGATATGTGAATTTTTTGGTTCTAATACGTCAAGTAGAGAAAAATATCACTGTAGAGAGTAAACATTGTGAAACTCCAAAAATGTTTGTGGGCGAAAACAGTTTCCTTATCAATACGATCTGTTTACAAAATTAGTTATAAAGGACAAACAAGTTGGAGTTAGTTTAAATGATATAACAGTTTGTCGGCAAACAATTTGCATTTTTTTGAAAGCTGGGAGCTGCGTTCCACTTAATGCAAGAAAAAAATTGGATCCATGTCCCAGGTGCACGAATAGAAATTGTAATCAAAATTTGGATCTAAAACGTTTGTCAAAATTTGGTCTATTATAAAGGAAGTTGTGTAAAAACGGTAAACTTATATTTAATTGTTATCTTAATGTGAAAATTAGATAAATGGTCTTGCTTCAATAGCACCCTCAACGAAATAATTTCAAGATAATTTCTCGCTGATAAATATCACCCAAATATGATAAATAATTACCCAAATAAGAAAAATTTTCTTTTAGTTAAAAGATACTTGTACAGAATGATGTTTTTGCAAGTTATTGTTGTTGAGTTCAGAAAAAGATGTTGCCGTTTAAAAATTTTTTTGGGAGAAGTCAAAAGATTCTCTGATATATTCAGACTTCATGACTATTTTTTCAGGTACAAATACAAGTTTTCGTTCTGCTCCATTTTTCAAATTAGTTGCAGCTATTTGAATTTTTTTGATTGTTTTTTATTGCATAAATTATTTTCTTCTGCCGGTTTCAGACAAATAGTTAATTAAAAGCGAACTAAATCAATAGCGTAACTGAAATTCTTGCAGTTTTCTTTTCAATTTGCCTGTGCTTCATATTTTCATCTGGCGTGCCTTTTGCACTTTTGTTTAATAATTAGTTCTTTCTTTCGCATCCGAAAACAGTCTCACGAAAAATGTTTTGTTTTAAAAACTGAGTTTTGTTGTAAAACATATTGTTGCTAGTAACCCCTAAGGAAAAGCTGCAATTTGAAAATTGTAATCTGTTGATTGAACTGCTTTTACAAGTTGTTTCTTTTCTCGAAAAACATGGTAATAGCTTTCAATCATTCAGATGATTTTATCCTTTTTTCTGATATTCCGATATCAAATCAACGACACATTTCACTATAAAGATTTCTACTTATAATTCGCCATCAAATTTTTAGTTTTTCACATTCAATATGATTTTTTCTAAACAATTTTGTTTCCCTGTGCTGTCAAAATTTTGAACAGCGGGACTCCAATGGGCCCGAAATTAATTTGCAAATAATGGAGCCTTCAAAATTTTGTTTGCTCTGAGCTGCTCCTTAGTAATTCATGCAGTGCGGCCCAATCATGAGTTGGTTTTGTCACATTTAGTCCTAGAGCAACTATATCTGGCTGACTTTGTTACAATTTTGCTGGCTCTCTACGTTTTCTTTCCAGCAATTCTTTCGAGTGCAATAAACCTTTAACCATGGTCGTTTTTGATGTAAGAGGATGCGTTTCAACTCAGTTGAACCGAAGCTACACCAACATGAATATTGCTCGGTTAGCTTGCCGAAAAAACAACACAAATTTTGTTTTCTGAAAAATTCACTGCAAAAAAACTCAGTTCTGAGACAGTTGTATATTCATTTGATAAAACGGTTTGACAGAATGTATAAAGAGAGAACATAACTTGATTTCTTGCTTCTTGATTTCTTGCTTCGACTTGTACCGGAAAAAGTAACGAACTGAGGATATATTATGAATTGGTTCAGTCAAAAGTAAAGCGAGAGCGATCTCTTTCCGACTTCTTTCCAACACTGCAGGACGTCTCAATTCAGCTCTTCCGACTTCAAATAACATGTGATCATAATTGCTATTGATAAAGGATGATGCGTTTCAACTCGGGTGATGCAAAACTACGGCAAGATGGTTATCGCATACTAAGAAGACCACAAAAAATATCAAATTCTCAAAATTCTACAGGAATTATCCTCAGGGCTGACCCTTTTATTTAGTCTTCCGACTATCATACTTGATATCAAACAGATCATGAAATATTACTGAAGAAATAAAAATTGATTCAATAGATCACTAACAAGGAGGCTCGGTAATGTGCGTACGCACATAAGGTTCCGACCCAGCCATTCCGCATTCCTTACTTAATTGACTACCAGATGATAAAGAAATAGAAAAATTTTAAAAAAGAAACATCGTTCGATAAACAACCAATGGAATACAATAATGCCATCCTAAAAGGCCGATAAACGTTGTTGATAATAGGACTACTGGAAAGGATAATAATAAATATCAAACAACAAACTCTATATACGACCAAAACTCGATGTCTATAATAAATGAAATCATAACAAAATCATCAAACTCGCATCAGATAAAACATAATTTAACCAATACTTCTTTAGAAAAAATATGCAACTGGTTAACAGGTAGACAAAAAAGAGCTAAGAGGTGCGATGTTCAAAAATACGTTTCTACTTTTGAAAACAATTAATTTCACCGTTATTAATGTCAACTGAAATCCATAAAATATTCATTTATATCTCCGTGGGAAGCAATTGAGACATGTCATTATCCAATGTTCAATTGTGCAAAATTTCAAAGCAAATGGGACTTTGTCATATGGGAATTTGAATGGGAATTTTAGTAAAAAAAAAAGGAAACCAAAATGCTATAAAATTTAAAAATAAAAAAATCTCAAATGTTTTATGAAATCTCGTAATAATAGTAGTAAAAAAGCCAAGAAACAAATCTCTGAAGCTAAAACTGTTATGAAAATTAAGTTATAGCTCACTGGAAACGGGTTGCGGCCTTTGTTTACAGAGACTGAGCTAGAAATCGACAGAAAAACTATTTAGAAAAAAAATTGACGAAGTTCAAAAACCCGAATGTGTTTTTGAAAACAAAAATTTTCAAAAGTCATTACAGACTTCAAATTTCAACAAAATTTCGACAAACAATAATAGACTAAGTTGCCAAACCTCAGGAAGCCAATTGGTCCTGTTAATAATGAGACTAAGTTGCAATCCCACAGAAAAAAACAACATATACCAGGAAGCCAAAACTTCAAACAGTTGTACGAGATCACACTGTTCAAGGCTCTATAATTATAAGATGTTACCTGCAGGCGCTGTATGTTGTCACTTTTTCTTCATTTTAACATCAAAGAATCTTACGTATAAAAGGACAACGTAGACATGACAACAAAAGCAAACCCAAAAATTGAGCATTACAGAAATCTCGAAAATTTTTATTATATTAATGGTCAAACCAATCACTCAAAACGTTTAATTGCGCGCACAAAATTAGTGAGATTGAGTTGATTGGTTACGAAAAAGAAAGCAAATGAAAACAGATGAAAAAAGAATTTTTCAATTTCAATTTTGAAGTCATTATAAAAAACAGATATAAACTGAAATCTTTAACTAGGTTCAGATCTACGTCTTGGAAAAACAACTGAGACCTTATTTTATCTGGTATATGGCGTACAACAACAAAAAGAAAGACAAACAGAGGCAGAAACAAAAAAATCTTTAAAATTTTGATTGATAACTGTCTCAGCCCAAAAAGCATAAGCTATATAACAAAAACATTTAACATATCCGGATACGCTTTTTTCCAGCACTGTGCATTTTCCCAACTATGCTTTCCTTCAGTTGGATTTGTCAATAATAAGATAATTTGACAAGGAAACAAATTAACTCATAAAATATGCAAATATGCTCGGAAACACAAAAAAAATTGAAGACGCGTAGTATCAAACCAAAGACACAATTAGTTGAGCATAAAACTGTTCAGGAAACTAAAATTTAACCCACAAGAAATAGGTTTCTGCCTGTTTTTACTGAGATTGAGCCCGAAGTTCAGAGAAATAAGATAAAATATTGTAAAAGTTCAAAAATTAACCGACTTTATCTTAAAAGAAATATATTCAAAGCCATAGCAGACAATAGATAACAACTGAAAAAAAAGTCTAGGTTCTTTTATAACTCCTAAAAATTAATTGGATCCTTGACTGGGCCAATAAGTCTTTCGGCTACAAAAAAGATTACAAATGAAAGCGAAATTCAAGAAGCACATAAAAATTTTTTACTAAAAGATTTGGTCAGAGCCAGAAAAATCATGAGCTTAACTCTCAAAACCGTAATAAAATCTCGTTGAGCCTCATTCTTTGTAATTAGTATCTGTCATTATTTGAGCCCTGATGTGAAATTCTTGTAAGTAAAAAAAGTTTATATAAAAACATTTACATATCGGAAATAATTTAAAAAATCGGGCCCCTTTAAAATCTAAAAAGTTGTTTTATCGTATGGATACATGGCGTGATCAAGATCAGCCCACATTTTTTTGCCCGTCTAACAAAATACTCATTTTCTCAAATGGTTGCAAAATAGATCAATTTTTAACAAAATTTTTTAGTTTGTCAAAAATAAAAATGCATTTTGTATAATAATCGAGTTTAAGTTTGCAATAAACTGGCAATATTATAAATCCTGAAGTCTCTCAAAGCGAGTGGGTGTCCCTCAATTAACCCGTTTGTGAGCTTAAAAAGAATATGGCCGCAGTTTTAAGGTATCTACCTCCAGCAAATTTAAGACAAGTGTTCTAAAAAAGCAGATTTGGTTCCAAATTCGGTCCCGAGAAAAGTCGATTTTTGAAAAATTTAGCATAAATTCTAGCCAAAAAACTCAGATCGAACAATTCAGCAACCTTCCTCTATTTTAACAGATGAAATCAATAACACTAAAGTTAACAATTTTATAAAATTTGAGCAAAATTGTCGAAATTGAGGTCAAAATTACCGAAAATGTGAATAAAAACAGCTGAATTACGTCTAATATTCACAGAACTTTAAACCTCGATGACTCCATAGAAAAAATAAAATTGAAAAAAATCTTTTTAATTCCATATTCTATAAGACGCGCTTTTTAATGATACCACTCACATTTCTCTACGATGAATATATCGATCGGCCAAAATTGACTAAAGTGGATCGGAACAAAAATCATAAATCCATTTTCATCAATATGTCTCATGTTTTAATAATGTATTGCCAAATTGAACGCAATCAAATGCTTGCTGACTCAGAAAAGAACAATACCGGCATTTTTTATAATCCGCTCAGGTTAACTTTAATATTACTCGACAAACTCTATTTTATCTCGTTCAAATTTTCAAGTTTTGACAGCAGATTAAATTTTCTGTTATCTGTCTAAAGAATTATATCCATATAGTGAAAGTTTAGTATACCCAAAATGGTTTTCTACAATCAACCACTTGGATAGTCTCGCAATTTTTTTCATTTGTTTGATAATATATCAATGAAACTTGTAAGGGCTTCACATCATCTCTGTTTATCGAACAAAATGAACCTGCAGGGAGTAAAAAGCTACTGTTACGTTTTTCTACATTTTGCGCTACATTTTTAGGGAAAAAATAAAAATCTATCTCTTCCGTTTCCAACCCGGAATATGGACGCATTGCTACGCTGAACCTCATTTAGCGACGACTTTGCGTTCTTTTTCTGAATAAAGACCGTTTACTTACGTTTTCAAACCAAAAACGCCAATAATTTGTTTTGGTATTCAAAGCTTTCGTTTGAAACTGAACAAGCCAAAGAACACAAGTTGAATCGTCCAGGTGCAAATACCGCTGCTGGACTATTCAACTTGTAACCTACATGCAATGGAAAGGTCATAGACTAGCAAAAATGTTTAAATAAATATTGCAATATTTTTGAAAGCTTTTTACAAGACTGCTTAAGCCAACTGCTTAAAATTGAGTTCTCTCAAAACTGTTAACCATGATATTAAACCCCAGTCAAAATCGGACGGTTATTAGCAAGATCTTGCAAGACTCTTGCAAGAATCTTGCAAGTTTACCTATCATCTTGCAAGATTTTTGCAAGATCTTGCAATATAATCGTCCGATTTGCAAGAATCTTTTGAGATAACCGTCCATCTTGTAAGTCTCTTGCAAGATAACCTGGAAGGCTAAGAAAATTGACCATTAACGAATTTCACTATTTACATAATAAATAAAAAAACCGTTATGTTATCGCTAGTCAAACTGCATGGTCAACTTTTCTTCGTCCGTTAGTCTCCTCTGGTCTTGCTCAATTTACTAATAATAGTTGGTTTATATGGCAGTTGAACACTAATTATAGTTTTATGTAACTGGAGTAAGTGAAACGTCTCATTTAATGCGAGAAATTTGGAAAAGTAGCGTAAACACCATGCTGGTAGTCTCTGGGGGCTTTAAAATTACCATTTGTGGTACCTACTAGCATAGTCACACTTGTTGTGGTACATGTACTTATAATAAACGACTTAAAAATCTTTTTTTAAAACAATTGTTTTAATTACGTGATCACCGGTAAACTAGATATGAAACATTCTGCTTAGGCCCGAGAGAAATGATTGAAAGCAAAAAATTTCTGGACCCCAAATTTTTACTTTTTGCTCTGTGCTAACCTCAGTAGCAGTGCCCTTCTGCTATAGAACGGTTTTTAAAAAGATTGGAAGGCTAACAAAAATGACCATTTGCAATTTTTACCATCTACACATTTAATCAGTGAAAAACGTTATTCTTGTAAGATAGGCGTCCGGATTTTGCATCTTACAAGATAAACGTTATTTGCAAGATTCCTGCAAGATCTTACAAGATAACCATGGGAGTTCGTCCAGGGAACCTTTTTACTTGAAACATAATCATATAAAAACTGACCGCAGAACGTTTCAAATTTTTCTGTGACAGAGTATTTAGTCTCTTTGATGAGTCTGACCTCATACGCCAGAAGCACTTGTAAGATCTGCTTCGACTTCATTACAAGGTGAAAACTTGAAAACTGTCAAGAAACTTAATCGATAGGGATATCTTGTTTCTGATCACCCGATCATACTGCAGTGGGCGTTTTTTTGCAATTACAAAGCTTTTGAAACAGGCACAAATTTACAAATTTTTAAAAAGCCAACCAAATGAATTATCGGCTGTATCTAAGTTCAACTGTCTGTCAATTTTAAAGACTAAGTTTTTTAACGATTTTTTTACCGTTAAGGTGTAAATAGTGTTTACAGCATCTTAAAAAAGGCATTTCTCTGCTTATAGTTAGTTTTTGAGAAGCCATTCATTTACTTTTCAAAGTGCTGCGTAGTGATCTCTGTGCTATTTTTCCAAACTGTAAATAGTTTCCTCTGCTGTTATTTGCATGCAAAATAAAAATCCAATTTTTATTGATTTTTATGATATCAAAAACAACTTAATTTGGGTCAAGTCATTTTATATCACCGAAGAATATATGATTCTTTCGATAGATTAACAAGATTCCAAAACCGAATAAGGGATCGGTGAATCCGTAACTTTTGAAATTTTGCTGTTAAATATTGCAATTTAATTGCTTTCTTCACGTCCAGAGAAGTGCTTTTCTGTTGTGGCGTTGCTTGGGATCGCTGGATTGTATATTTTCTATTAATGGTTTAGCTGGATCCCAAGCGCCTAAAATGCCCTCAACCTTCCACTCAAAAGTATTGCCCATAGTTGGAAGCGTGCCTATTTAGCCTAAAATCTGAAAAAAAATCCTGCTGCCAATTTTGAGTTCACGTTATGACACATGTGCTATCAATTATTTGTTCCCATTTGCAAAACTGTTTAATTCATTCCAATTCAGTTTTTGAGAACTAACATTTATGTTATTTTCTTCTCTCCTAGCAAAAGAATTGAAAATCTGAAGAAAGTTCATGATTTTGTACTCATTCATTAAAAAAGTAGATTTTGCAAATTTTTTGTCTCTTCGAGCGGATGATGTTTTGAAAACGTTTGCATACTTTCCATAATCGTACTTTAATTCTGGTCTTCGAGTTATATGCCAAACTCTGTGAAAGACGTTCTTTATCGCTACATTTTAAGCAGTCCAAGCTGTCAAACAAAATTTTACTTTCTTAACATTAAAAATTTTTCAGGAACTAGATTATGTAATGCCTCAATCATCAGTTTTTGGTGTTTTTTGTCACCTGTCTTGATTGGATTTTCTGATAGATATCCGAGATCACTCTTGAGATTTCCGATTTGTGTATAGTGTTTCTGACAGCTTCTGAGATTCTGTTTTGTGAAATTTTCCTATTGTTTTCTGAACTGTCATCATAGGACATCCAAATTGTCACACCTTTGTATGCGAAGTAAGAAGTTAAGAGAAAAAACTCCTATTTGATTTTGGTCAGAAGCTCAAAGTGATACTACAACTATATGTATCGTTGCTCAAAGTGGAGATCTTGGCTGCTGTGATCCATAATTGCCTGAATGAGCTGCAGATGGTTAACTTGTAAGATCTCGTAAGATTATGTCAGAATATTACAAGAGGATGCATCGTGTTGCAAGATTTTCTGCAAGATAAGCATTCGTTTTTACCAAAAATAAAAAGTAACAAATGTGTGCTTAGGCAGTAACATTTGAGTTTGTTATCTTGAAACTCAATTTTTAAATGAACTAATGCTTAAGAAAATTTCTCAAAATGCGCAATCATTTCTCAAGTTTCCAATGCATTAAATGAAAAATGCGCGCAAAAGAACCAATGCGAGTGCAGCGCAACCGGAACGAACGTGAAAGGATCTTACAAGGTAACCGTTTATCTTGTAAGATCATACAAGATAACCATCTCTTGTAAGAGTTCTCTCAGAACTTATAAGATAACCATCTTTTATAAGAATCTTTGAATATCTTACAAGATAGTAATTCTCTCTCTAGCCCAGGGTTCATATTATTATGAAAATATTGTTTTGCAATCGATTTCTAAAAATAGAGTTTCCACTCTAAGCCACGCATTTTGGTCTAGGATATCTAGGTGATCTGAACATAATAATTTATAGCTCTCATTTTTTTTTCGAATTACTACAATGTTGTGACGTGTCTTTTTTCAATGTTTTTTTCTCAAATCGGAACTCTGCAAACTCACTGATTGAGATGAGCTGATTAGCCACACAACTGGCTGATGTCATAACCCAACTTTCGTCTACCAAAGTTCCTCCGCAAAACCGATTGCTATCTCCTCCATCGTTAGGCAAATCTAAATATCGTAAGGCAGGAGATTTTGAGAATGCTCCCGAATTGCAAACTTAATTACTGACGAATGCAACTAATTTTCGGATGAAGTGCAATTGAAAATTCAAATGTGTCAACCTGGCAACGGAATATTTTCTAATTTTGCTTCAAAAAAAAATAACAGAAATCAGTCGAAAATTGCCTGTCTTTCAATTTCAGTACTGTTTTGGTTGACTTCAAAATTCTTTTAACTAGCAAGATGACATTTCCATTACACACTCCAACTTCTTTTCTTGTGCTTAGTCGTTTTCGTTTTTGAGAATTAACTGTGAGAATGTAAAAGGTTTTTCGAATTTTACCACTAAAAGTCTTCAATGGGATTGGAGTTTTACTATTGGTTATTACTGGTAATTTTTGCATCGCCATTTGTGTTTATATGAATTGACAGCCAGTTTGGTAGAACAATCGTTTAATAGTTTCTAAGATCATCTTTAACTCACCTCAATCGTGACTTTATGGCTTGGGTAACATCTATTTGAATTGATCTGATTTTGGATTCTCAGTTTATAATTAAAAACACTTAGGTCAATTTTATTTATTTCTTCACTCGTATGAGTCGGAATTCAAAAAATAAAGTCCAACAGAAGTTTAATAGAAGCCAATTTCTACTTAAAAGACACAACAGTTTGAGATAAACATTGAAAATGGGATTGATCTAAGTTTTTGGATCTCAGTTTACTTTTGCAAAATAAATTGTTCACTTGATAAGATTGTTTTTTTTTTCATTTGATAAAACACAGAAGAGTTTTTTTGATGCTATCGTCTTTTTTTGCCGGAACGTTCCTTCTAGTGAAATGAAGAAATATTTATCTATCTTTTTGTAGAGATGTCTGTTGCCTTTTTCAGAATCTATCAGAAACATAATAAGCAAATATGAACTTCTTTAGTGGCAGTCTAAATCTCGATTTTGGATCAGCTGCTTTGAACCATTATAATCAAACACAAATATCCTTGTTGTGGTATAGAATGACTCACTTTAGGTGTGAAAAGTCAATTGGAGAGCGTCAAAAATCAATCGAAAAACTGGCGCCACTAGCGGAACTCAATACAATCGATTGCATTTTTAATAAGATTTCAGCTCAATTTATGGCTATCTTTTATAAATATAGGCGGCAAATGTTCTGTAAGGTTCGACTGTTTTTCACTCCAATTTATTTAACCCCTATCATTTAACCCCGTATATCATCACACATCAGTCACATAACCGTGAAACTTATTCATCCCGAAATCGGTTTAATACCAAAATCTTTTTATCTATTTCGGCATCCAAAAGAACAATGAGTGAAATTAAAGTTGAAAAGACTTAAATAACACAAAACTACTGACCTTTAAAAGTGCGGCATTGATCAGCTTCCAATTGTATGAAATCGAACAATAATGAGGAAACTGCTTTTCAGAGCAATACGAAAATGAAAACCTGACAAGTCTGACTCCTTTTTTGTTGCACTTTGAATCAAATAAAAAAAGTTCGAAAACTGTCCCAGTCTTGAAGACAGAAGAACTGGTATTTTTTAAATGAAAGGATGTAAAACAAATTTCAAAACCTACGTTTGGAGCAGCAGGCATAGATTAGCATTTCAAATTGAAATTCAACCTAGTGTTTAACAGATTTTTCAATGATATCCAGCTTCATATTGTTGATAGCAGATATGCTGTGCAATTTTCATATATAAATGTTGCAGAAATATGTTCCCAGTTTGTAGTCCCATCATAGAGTTGACGCCCGTCATCAAATTCGCTAATGAGTCACGATAAGAGGCATCGCCGTAACTCCGTCAAGACGCAAGGAGGGCGCTAACTCAAAAAAAGTAGGATGGATTTGAAATTTAAATTAACACAAAAACACAAACAAAAAATTTTAAAAACACAACTAAGTCAAACTGGCAGCAGCGCTGAAAAAATGAATTTCAATTTTATCCTTGTAAATCTCCGTGAAGCTCTGCATCCTTCCTTTCAAGCTCTCAAAGTTATTCTTTTTTTGGATATTTTTGATTTTTGCCCGGATGAGGCATTCAAAAAGTTTAACTGTTGCACAGCAGCGTCTTTTTTGCAAGTTAGCCAAAAGTTTCCAGATTTCGGGTTAGAATCCGCGGAACAAGGCTTGTATTCCATTATGCCAGCCCCCAACAGCATTAAGTTTTCTGGAAATTCCCTCAACGGCTACGTGTATTTGGTTCCGGATTTGTGGGTGAATATAGGCTATATAAAACTCGTGGCCTTCTACAGCCATTATTTCTCTGTTTCTGTTTCATAAATCCAATGTCGGCAGTTGTCATGCTGATTTCAAAATGCAGTGGAACAAGAAATGTTGAGTTCCATTCACTTCTCAATTGCTTTTAATTGTCCCATTAGTGATTAGATCAGATAATTAATTCGCTAATTCTTATAGCTTTGCTTTAACTTATTGAGTCGTTATCTCTGTGTCCCTGACATTTATGGACCATAATTTTACAGAATAAAATCGGTGCGAAATGATTGAGTTGTGAAAAGTATTTTGACACCTCAATCATTTTACTTCGATTTTAATCTCTTTTAATTAGGCTAAATAGAAAGGATTGAGGCCTAATTATCCTCAATTATAGGAAGTTTAAAGTCTGGTGAAGCAATATAGGGGTTAAATGATTGAGGGGTTAAATGATATAGGGATTGAAAAATTGGGTTGAAATATAGGGAGCTAAAAGAATAGAGATGAAAAAATGGACACTCCAAACGGACACTCAAGACACCTATTAATTAGACTAAATAGAATTGATTGAAGCCTAATGATCCTCAATTATAGGGAGCGGATCTTTTCCGCCAGCCCCCCCCCCAGTCCTTTTTAGCCGAAACTTAGGCACCCCCAAATATTAATATTTTACTCCCTTCTGGAAAAGGTTACTTATGATCATAACTACGTACCTAGTATAATACATCAACAGACACATTTGCAATATTTTTCAGGAGAATCAAAGTCGTAGACACCTTTACAAAGCACTTAACTACACAAAATGCAATAGGAACAAGTTTTTGGTGGATGTTTACATTATATGCAGTTCCTTATTATTATGCACGTATTAATTTCAAACCACCGCTCTGTTAATATTTTTTAAATGCCCATTCACGCGTATTCACATATAATAACTCAAGTGCATACATAATGTTAAAACATATGCAAAGGGGGGTGTCTATCTTACAGGGGGCGCTATAGCGGAAAAGATCCTAGGAAGCTTAAAATCAGGTTGAAACAATATAGGGGTTAAATAATTGAGGGGTTGAATGATATAGGGGTTAAAAAATCGAAGTTAAAATCGAGGCGATTAAAAGAGTAGGGGTTAAAAAACAGGATATCGTTCTGTAACTACTCTTGGACGAAATACGGATATATTTTTCCCCTCCCTAATCTAGTGCTTTATGAGCGCCACTTACAATTCATAGTTATATAGCACATTACTATGTACAAAGTAGCATGTGTGCATGAGGGGGTGTGGCAAAAACTACGTGCTATTAAGGGGGGGGGGGGTATTAACCCAATAGATCAGAAATTACAAATGATCGATGACAATAGTTTGAGCTACTGTTTTGAGGGCAAAATTTTCTGTCGACTATTTTTGCAAGCTTATGAAGGTTTGCAAGAAATTGCTCGGAAAGCTCGGGAGTTTAATTATGGTAGCTCACCTCCTGTGAACGAAAGGCGGACGTAGAATGGTTTGGGAGAAGTTGGAAATCCGTTTATAACTAAAGCTTTGATTCTCCGTAATAAATTTTTAGAATCTGGGTACTCATTTTTATGAGTTTTTACAAGATCTGCTTTTCCAATAGAGAGAATTCCAATCACTATAAAGAAAAACATTGTCGTCATAACCGATCAGCAATAACTACACAAATAGAACTTAATTAAAAGAAGAATTGATTATACGGTCAATAATCCAAGAGCAAACATTGAAAGTTTAATTTGTCAGCTAAACAATCCTTGTGAACAAAACTTTTGAGAACAAAGTGGGTTCGTTTTCAACCGTTCAATGCGCCAACTGGTTCAGTCAATAAGAACCGACGTTAAAAAGCACCGAGCCCAGTCTGGAAACACCAATGAACGCACGATACTCTGGACATAGGCACTTTCGGCCTGGGAGGGTCTGGACATAGACACTTTCGGCGTGGGACGGCCTGGACATACCGACTTTCGGTCTGGCACCTCAACCTGGGAAGCCTGACTTGACCCAAAAAGAGTCAAAAACAGTAAATTGCATTTAATTACTCTGTTATGGATAGTTATAATTAATATGTGAACAGTATTTATTTGCTTAAGTAAACTGATCTGAAGTTCAATTGCGGTAGTTCCATATCAAGTCTCATGAGCCGCTGAGACTGGGTTATAATTGGTTGAAATTTCTGACCTCATTTCATGCGTTGAATTGAATTGGCTAAGGAAAACCAATTATTAATATTACCTTTTCGCTTTTCGGCTCTTTGTACTTTCGGCTCCTTCTGAAGTCACAGGTCATACATGGGTTAAGATAACCACTTGAATTCTAAGTTATCCTTGATCCCATAGTTAAAGGAAAAGGACGCGGACGAAACGGTAAATAAACGAGCGACGAGAAAATTATGGGAACTCGATAATTTTTTGTAGGCCCGAGGTTGTGAAAAATTTCACAACTTTTTGTGTTTTAATGAGTTTCACTCAATTTACGAACCTTCTTTTTGAGAAAAATGATTTTTCGACATATTTGTCAAAATTTTATGCTTTTGTCCAATTTTTCTCTATTTTTGGTCAATTTTTTTTGCAATTTTTTGAATACAGACAGAACGGTAATCTGGACACTTTTATGCTCGAAAATACGGTTTATCAATATTCGGTAAAAATTTTCTAATATTTTTTGAATTGCCTCAAAATTGACCAAAAATTTTCAAAATTGAACAATTTAGCATTACTTACTCTCAATTTTCTCTATATCAGAGGTTATTTTTTGATATACAAACCGACTATATCAATTTTTTCGAATTTTTGGTAAGTCTACCTAAAATTTTCAAAATCAATATTTTTTCGTCCCAAAATTATATTTGCGGGGACTCCTTGCCTATTTTTTTTACAAAGAATAGTTAAATTTTACTACCCCATGCGATATCGAAAAATCGTTCACGGGTTAGGATTCTTGCCGCCTAAATTTCAACACTAAAAATTTACTGCAAAATCAGCGATAACCAGGAAAATCAGTCTTACAGTTTTTGTCAAATAGATGCCACTGTCACAAACGCCTGTGGTGGTCGAAGATCTCGAGACATTGTTATTCAATTCCTTTTGTTGCCAAAAAAAAAATAGTTTCAATATAGTTCTGTTTCAATATAGTTTCAGTTATATGTTGACCCTGTGCTCCATGTCCAGTTTGCCCCGCTTTGGTGGAAACTCTTTCACGCAAGATGTGCAGAATCAGCCCTTTAATGTGTTACCAAATAGCGTAGGTTATCTGCGCCCCGAATTACAGATGAACCAATTGACTATTTTTTGGTGATAAACTGAGGACTAAGCTATTGTAACAAATAGTATTGTTGTAACCAACACGACTGAACTATACTAGTTGGGCGGATTGATCGCGTGGGATGAAAAGTCGTTGGCTATTGCCATGCAATCGGTTTCACAATAAACTCATCTTATTCGCCAGACGCCAGATTGCAATTGTACTTTTAATGCTGTATCTGAGAACTCCCTTTCACAAGTAAGGGTCACGGCACCATGTAAACTCAGTAAAAAACTATAGTCCGTATCTGTTTCAATTTAGCAACTTGTTTTTAGCATATAAAGCAACGTGTAAGTATAGCGTCTCTATATTAACGATCAATGTAACAAGTGAAACTTAGACGGCAAGATTTTTTGATGCTCATTTAACAGGTTTTTTCGTCTGATGTCATTGACGTCAAATCAGTTCCTATTCAATCGGCAATTTTTTCGAAAACCTAAAAATATCAAGCTGAAAACCAGCTTAATCGATACATATCGTCGTTATATTTACATAAAATTAGGTTAAATGAATTTTTTCGTAACTTTCTGCGTATATTAGAACTTTTTATACGCATTTAAATCTTATTTGGAACGATTTCTATACACTTTTTAAATACTCGAATCTGATTGGTTAATATTCTTTCATTTACTACGTAACAGAGGGAGTTGATGACAGAAGTTACCTCCAAAAAAATACCTGTAAAACAACACAAAATATACTTGTAAAGTCACATTTTCCGAAAACTTAGCATTTTTCAGGATCCATGTATTAACATTTGAGTGTGATAAACTGCGTGTGGAAAAGAGGCACAGAAAAAATAGACCATATTTGAATCAAATGTGAAATGTCCGCCGCTGAGTGTGAAAATCTTTCCCCAATATTATCATCCCCGGATGAACATTCCTGGTAATCAATCAAAATTCATTTATAATTCCATATAAGACATACATAATTTCTTAGTATGATCTTGCAATGATTACTAAGATCAATTTATGATCATTATTTCTATGACTACTAACATTCATATAAGATCGTTCTCTGATTATTGAAATTCATAAATGATCATTCTATGATTAACAAGAAATAAATATTAACTTGTATATTTTCGCATAGATAAGTATTATAAACACGAGCTAATTTTTGTATATTTTCAGTTCCAAATTTAATTTAAAATTGAATTCTTTTGACACGTGTTATCGACCACGACAGTATGGTTAGAGAGAACCGCACAGAAAAATATCTTTCTATGATAATGAAGAATTATGCATGGCCTTTGTATGGGTAGCAAGAAACTATTCGATCACATTGAAAGAGGCATGAGACCCATCGAAAAATAAAATTGCTGTCTCGCTGTTAACTCATTCAGTCAAGCCAGCGCACAGAAAAGTGGATCTCAAAAAGCGGGCATAATGGAAGCCAGATAAACCGGGGTTGAAAACCAGCACAGAAAAAGAGTCCCAGATAAGCCATGTTACCGAGTAAATTGAATTGAATAAATTATATCACTAGATAGAGAATTTTTGTGCGTATTATATCAAAACTTTCGCTTAGATTTTGCGTTCTAAATGCAACATACGTATTATTTCTGAGAAATACAAAGGCCGATTTCCCACTAAGAATAACTTCCAAAATGGCTCAAAACTGATCGCTTAGCCTAACAAATTCGGTTTTTTGAACGGATTAGTTTAAATTGGTGACCTAGACTAAGACCTGCTAACAAAGTTAACTAGATTTGCCAAGGCATTCTGAAGTGCTTTTTGCCTTTGAACGTTGATCTTATACAGTTACGTTGTATACATATAGACGCGCTATATCTTGAATATAGATTACGATAGAGTGTTTTCACCTATATTTTTGGTACCGCGCCCCTCTAAATCGAGAGGGCCTTTGTAATTTTAAATAGTACAGATCAGATTGAGTCTGCGTTTCAGCTGTATCTTTCGTTAGTACTAACGTGAGAAGCAATTTCCCTATCGCATTATTCTCTGAAATAACTTGTTAACAAGAACTTATTAAAAGGTCCACTGCTTTGAAAGTGGAAAACAAGGCTAGCGGGGGTGGTTATCAGCCTGGTATTGCTCATTTTTCCTGCTTGCCACTCTTTAAGAGTTGAACATTCTATCGAGGCTTTGGCAAAGGAATGATATTTAGCTAATCATCGTTTGCTTTAACTAGTGGAAATGTCTTTGACATTGAGACCTAATACCTGTTTATGATTTATGTGCAATGTGCCCCGGTTTGTGGAAAAGTTCATTCAAATACCGAATTTCATTCAAGTTTACTGCTAAATGCTTCGATTATTATGCTTTTTGGTCCCCAGTTTACCGAATTCGCCATATTGACCGAGTCTTATTTGCCAAACATTTCAAATTTGAAGTAACTACAAATTAATCTGGAAGCGAGACTTAGTTGACATTCGAAAAAAAGAGGCTCTGGACACGTTGAAGGCCGACAAGCGTCGATTGAGGTGAGAGTGAGCAGGAGACAAGAGATCCAGGAATTGGTGGACCAACTTATGACCTATCCACAGGGACACAAAGGGAGAAATTACCAAAAAAAAACTGTAAGACTCATCCAAAAACCCCTCTTTGTTGTCGTAAATTGATTTAGCCGGCAAATCTAGTAGTCCCCCTTATATTTTTGGTTTCATTTCCTGTAATCTGATTTTTTTGAATAACGGTCACCGATAACCCACCCCATACACTTTTTTTATTGAAAAAACATCGAATTTGAAAATTTTCGGTCAAAAATTTGGAATTGACCAAAAAGGGCTAAATACTAGTAATTGGAACGGGTAAATTCTTATACGAAATAAAATCACGCGAAGCAAGAAAAAAGTTTGAAAAAATTGACCAGATTTGTCTATCCGATCATTCTAGCATACTTATATAGCAGTTAGATAGATTAAAATGTTGTAAAAACAAGTTTGGTCAAGTTTTTCAAACTTCACAAAAAAGATCAGGTAACTGATTTTTCCCTCAAATAAGCGCTTATTCTTGGTAACTCGTGAAAATCGTGCCTTTGACATCAAGGTTCGGAGTTTGAGCAAAGCTCAAGTCAATTATGTTGTAAAAAACATTATATGGTTTTTATATTAGCTGCAAGTTCACTGCATCACGCCATAAAAACCTTGCCTCAAGCGTTACAAGACCATTATAAAAAAGGAATTTGCGCATTACCGGGTCTGAGTTTTAATCCTAACGCTTTGAAAGTCCAAAAAACCGCGCAATTTCAATTGAGTCTTTTCTTCCGTGATAAAAAGAGGCTAGTTATATGGCATGATGTGGTGAACAATTCATTGTCCCGTCATCGCAGTAACAACAAGCCTTTAACACCTTCGCAGCTTATTGAAGTGCTTGAAAAGTATCAGGAGCGCATAGAAGCTATAGTGTATTGCCCCAGAGAGGGAACTCCTGATATTTACAATCAGCTCAAGCGTAGTGCTCTAGTTACCATCCATTTAGTGAAAGACATTGTGTCTAAACGTAAACAGAAAGATCTTAGTTTACTTAAAGAGTACAGAGCATTACACCAAAGGCCTGCGCTTGAGCTGAAAACACTCACTATAGTCTTAGCTCATAAGAACAACCTCCGGTCCTTGATTACACGCTCCCGACCGAAGAAACTTTCAAAGCGCCGTCGTAAAACGCTTCGCACCCGTCATGCGTTCGAGGAGGCGGAACTCACACAAGCCTTTGATAACCTGAATGTCACTTAGTCTTGTGCTGCTGTGGGAGTCTACCCGCTGACTGGCGGTGTGACTTAGCTAACTCACGAGTTACGGGTTAGTTTGTGGTTGGTTCTCTCCAATAGCGCTTTACTAAACGTTTCGCTCTCCCCATTCTTCGAGTTTTTCACTACCGTCCGTTTTCCGCAGGTTATCTGGTTTCATTTTCCGCTTCCGTCCTTTTGTTTCCGTGTCATTTTGTTTCTTTCTATCCCCCGTTTATTTGTTGTATGATGTAGTATCTTGAGTTTTGCTGTAGTAAAATTTCTTTCTGCTAGTATTCTGGTTTGTTGTTTAGTCTCGTTCCCTGCTAGGGTGTGACTTAAGTTCATTCTGGAGTCACGGCTGGTCTGGGTCGTGACTTTCACCACACTTGTTTGCTAGCAATTTGTTGTAGCTTTATTAATTTTGTAGTATGCACTTTTGTTGTCTGGGTATGGTGGTTTGCTAGGGTGTGACTTAAGTTTGTTCTGGAGTTACGGCTAGTAAATTTCCTGACCTTTTCGACTTTTGGTTATACATCGTTGCCGTAAATTGTTTCATGTTTGATGTTTTGATGCCGTTGATAAAGCCCCATAATGTTTTGTGCTAGTTTACCTGGCAGTAGGTCCTCTCCTTCTTTCTAGGGTGTGACTTAAGTTTATTCTAGAGTTACGGCTAGCTTGTTTGGTTGAGTTTGTTGCTGTGGTCTGCTAGCATTGATCTTCCCGCCTCCTCGCTTGTGGTTTACCGTCTCCCTCTCGTGCTATCCCGGCTTCCCGTCCCGTCGCGCGCTACCCGCTCGACTTTCCCTTCTCCTCCGTACCCTTTTCCCGTTTCGTCACGCGCCATCCGCCCGAAGTTTCCGCCCCGCCCGTGCCGTTTTCTGGTTTCAACGTGCGCCATCCGCCCGACGTTTCCGCCCCGCCCGTGCCGTTTTCCCGTTTCTGCTGCGCCCGTGCCGCTTTCCCGTTCCGTCGCACGCCAGGTACTTCTTTCTTTCGCCGGGTACTATTGTAATCGACGAAAATCTTTGTTCTTTGGCGGTTTGCTAGGCAAACCGTCACACTAGGGTTCGGTATAACCCATTTGTGTTGTGCTGTTGCATGTGTGTGTACTCTATATTAGTACCAAATTAAACTTGTGGTTCCTGTTTTTCTTAAGATCATGACAACTTTGCAGGACAAATTCAACAATCTTTATAGTGCGAGGGCAAAAATTAGAGGCTGAACTTAAAATCATCTATGCTGAAATTAACAATGCTGTTGATAAGCAAGACAGGAAAGTTAAGATGGAACGTCTGATTGTGAAGTGCAAAGATGCTTTTATTAGAGTAGTTGATAAGAATGAAGAGCTCTTTGATCTGGCACAAAAAACTGAATATCCAGACGCTGCCTGTGAGAACCCTGAACAATGGTTAGAGACTGTAACAAAGAAAACTGATGAGTTCATTGCTGCTGCTCGAGGGTATATCAACTCGGTCCATGACAAAGAGACAGCAGAGCTGTATACCTCTCACCATTCAAGATTAGGTTCACATATGACTTCCTCGAAAAGATCAAGTCAGCGTCAACGAGACTTAGAACTATCAAGACTCAAAAGGGAGGAACTTGAGAAACAACATGAGGCAAAGCTTCGCATTGCTAGACAGCGTCTTGAAATTGAAAAACAAACAAAATTGCGGGAATTGGAAATTGAGCAGCTTGAGGAGGATCATCGCAAGGAAGTAGCTGCTGCAGCCCTTGAGGAAATTGAGTTGATGACAAAATCATCAGCAGACGGGTCTGGTACAGGCGAAAGCAGTGGGCTCTTTACGGAAAGAATTTCAGTCAAGAGCAAAAAACTTGTTCAAGATTGGGTTAATTCGTCACCGGCCGGGAACATGGCAGAAGTTGCAAATGAACCGAGTTTGCACTTTTCTGGTTCCAACGCCCAATCCAACCAAGCAATTGTCCAACGACCTTCTTCAACTCAACTTCCAAACTCACACTCAAATTTCAATACACATGGTCAAGTTGAGGCCAACATCAACCTCCCTGTCCATGAGCCGCAACAACCAAGTAGAAGAACCAATGTAACCAAAGATGCACATGTTGCAAACAACATCATGCAGGAGCAGCAACAGCCTCAATATACGCCTCCATCACCCCCAGTAAATTTTGGTATGCAAACTCAACTAAACGCCCCAAACACAGCCCGACAACTGTCTCAAGCAACAATGCACTTCGATGGTTTACAGTTAGATCATCAATTCCCGCGCAGGTCGAGCATGCCAGGACAGTTGAATTTAGTCAGCCCTCCGCGTTCACCACCTTTAAATACACTCGTTAATGCTCCGCTAGCACTTAATCCGCAACAAGCCCACATAAACGTACCAGCCCCCCATCACCCGTTCTAAACGGCATCCCCCGCACCACCGCATTTCCTGTTAATCCCACCAGCATTCCGTTTTCCTCCTTCGCCGCCACAAGCACTCCCACTACACGCCACTAACCCCGTGGCGAATAATATCAATCGGTTACCCCATTCTCCGCCTGCACCAATCATTTCCTCCGCAAACGTTTTTGTACCTCAATTAGTTCATCCACCATCCCCACAAAAGAGTTTTCAGCCCCAAAATTTTGTCGCTATAACCCACGCACCTCCTGCTCCCCCGGATCCAAATGTCTGGCGTTTTCCGGCAGCAGTCCCATCTAATGCAGTACCACTTGTACGAACATCTGCAAATTTAAACACCGTACAACCGGCCCCGTTAATCAACCCTCATATAACTACATATCATCGCTCTTCTCATGTACAAGCAGCAGCAGTGCCTCAAAATTATGTAACTTCAGACTTCATGCAAGCGAATCCATTTAGTTCTTCCACAGGTATCGCCCCCACCTTTGTCACTCCGATCATTTCGCCAACGTATGGAGCTACCGTTCCGAACCCGTTGTGTTGGGGTGGCCCGCCGTATCCCACACCTTCGGCTCCCTCTTTGGACTCTGTGGATTTGATAAAGCAGTTGGCGGAGGCAATTACTTGTAAGAAGAATGATCCACTGCCCGAGTGAAAGTTGTCACAGTACAATGGTGATACCCTGCAGTGGCACGAATGGTTCGGACAATTTAAAAGCGCCATAGACGCACAGTCCTTGACTGATGACGTCAAGTTAACATACTTAAAAACGCTTGTAACTGGAAAAGCTAAAACCGCTATCGCTGAGTTCGCATACTGTGGTGTAATGTATAAGGATGCACTTAAGACACTTGAACGTAAGTTTGGCCAACCACAGGCAGTAGTCAGTGCACACTTAGACAAACTCAGCTCTTTTCCTCCACTTAAGATGCACAATATTGATAACATCATAAATTATTCTGCAACAATTCAAGTCTTGTTGGGGTCTTTAAATCTCTTTCATATGACTCAGACCTTAAGTGCGCCTCACTTCTTAACACGGCTGTGCAAAAGTTGCCGCCCAATCTAAAAGAGTCTTGGTCACTCTTCACAGTGAAGAAACATTGGGTAAAGCCAACACTCCTTGACTTCAACGATTGGTTGAAGGAGAAGGCCGAGGCAAACGATTTAATGAAACAAACTTCATCGAAGGCAAGAACTGAGGATAACACCAACTCAGTAGTAAAGACCAAAGTTGTCTCAAGAACTTTTGCTGCTAATACACAAACTAAGGGCACTCAGAGACCAGCCTCAACATCGGCAACGCCTGCAACCCCTCGCTGCATTGTAAGTAAAGGTAACCATCGCATCTGGGAGTGTTGGGTATTTAAAGAAAAGTCTCCCACTCAGCGAGCAAGGGTAGTGGCGGAAGCAAAACTGTGTTTCTCATGTTTGAGAGAAAAGCATATGTTTAGGCAATGCCCAAACGCCAGGAAATGCAGGAAAGACGGATGTAACAGCTCCCATAATACACTTCTCCATGGAGCTGAGAGCGTTTATCCATCAAAATCCCCTTCAAACAACAACAACAACAGTAATTCTAATGCTGGCGCAAATCAAAGTAAACTTCCTAGTGTCCAATCATCGAGTAAGACCACCACTTTGTCATCTGTGAGTAATGTGAAAGGCCTCCTTCAGGTGACTGAATTACAGTTAAAGAGCTCTTCTGGTAAAGATACCGCGGCTTTAGTTTTGTGTGATACCGCTTGCAGTAACTCTTGGGTGTCCAATGATCTTGCAAATAGACTTGGTTTGCACGGTACAGCATTGAAACTAACAGTCAAGGGTATAAATACCGAGGAGTTTGTAGACACTAAGTTAGTTGAACTAATTGTGACACCACGCGACAACCAAGCATTTGAACCATTTAAAATCAGCCCTTACGTAAAGGAAAATTTGAATGTAGGCGCCGACGTCATTAACATTAAAGCACTTCAGGAAACATACCCGCACCTAGCAGTTCTAGACCCAGTTACATATTGCTATGGAAACATCGAGATGATACTTGGACAGGATGTGTATCATGCCATCCGCCCGTTAGAGTACTTCGCTGCCGACGAGAAGTCCTCGCCCTTCGCTGTTTGCTTGCCCATAGGTTGGGTTCTAAGCGGCCCTCTACCGTCTTCTTCAAGTTTAGTCTCGACTTGTTTCAAAGCTAACATGGAGGAGGATTTTGAACTCGCTAGTCAGGTAAAATCTTGGTACGACTTGGAGTCGTACGGCGCACTTAAGCAAGTAGACCCACAATCCGCCTCGGATGCACGTGCGCATGAAATTCTTGAAAACACCACCGTGCATAATGGAAAAAGGTACGATGTCGGAATGCTATGGGCTGAAGATAACATCGAACTGCCCAACAATTATTTCTCAGCGCTTGTTCACTTAAAGTCTTTGGAAAAGCGGCTCACGAAAGATCAGACTTTAAGGGAAAAGTACTCGAGTACCATCAAAGAGGACTTAGAAAAAGGCTACGTAGTAAGTGTCAAAGATGCTCATAAGGTGGAAAGTCGCTCGGAACGAGAGTGGTACCTACCACACCATCCGGTTGTTAACCCGAACAAGCCGGGCAAGGTTCGTAGGTTACTAAACGGAGCAGCAAAATTCCATCGCACATCTCTTAATAAGTCATTACTCACCGGACCTGACCTACTGCAAAACCTAATCTATGTACTCCTACGGTTCAGACAACATCCATTTGCCGTATCCGCCGACATCGAGGGAATGTTCCTCCAAGTTGGAGTGTTACCATGTGATCAACCATCATTGCGCTTTTTGTGGCGGGAGGACCCCACATCAAATGTTGTGGTACACCAGTATACGCGCCACATCTTTGGGGCAAAAGATTCGCCCACCTGCGCCAACTACGCACTTCAGCGCACGGCACGCGATAATGCTAAGGAGTACCCAGAAGCTGCGAAAGCCGTCCTTGAGAACTTCTACATGGACGATTACTTGGACTCAGTGGAATCCCCCGAGAGGGCCCTCATTAGGTCGAAGGAATTGGTACATCTTCTCCATATAGGTGGGTTCAAGCTTACTAAGTTTGTAAGCAATGGACCAGATCTGGCTGACCAAATTGATGGGTCTGCTCAATCCACTGAACCGAAGGTCCTCGTTTCATCGAAAGAGGAATCAATGCACGTGCTTGGGCTTAAGTGGGATCACAACAACGATACTCTGGTTGTGAGCAGGGGTACTAACAGCACCATCACGAAAAGTTTAACATAGCGCTTGGTCCTAAGTCTTGTGTCAAAGGTCTACGACCCAATTGGTCTTGTCGCACCGTTCACTGTTGGTGCTCGGTTAATCTTGAAAGACATTTGGCGTGTCAATGGACAAAGTTGGGACGACGAGTTACCTAAAGACACAGTTGACAGATTCCTTGCCTGGTGTGTTGAACTGCCGCGGTTAGCTGAGATCACTATACCGAGAATTTACTTTTCAGGACCATTCCAACATCTTGAACTCCACATGTTTGGTGATAGCTCGCAAGACGTATTCAGTGCAGTAGGATTTCTTAGGGCTCAAGTAACTTGCACCTCCGGGGAGATTATAACAGAGCTGGCGTTTGTCCTGGGCAAGGCCCGCGTTGCACCTATGAAGGTAATGACAGTTCCTAAGCTGGAACTACAATGCCGCTCTCCTCGCAGCACGTTTAAAAAGGGAAATCTGTCAAGCATTAACCGTTAGTGCGGATAAAGTATTCATGTGGACAGATAGTACCATCGTCTTGCAGTCGATAAACTCAACCATTAAACACAAAATCTTCATTGCGAATCGTGTTAGTGAAATTCTAGAGAACACCAGCGTTGACCAATGGAACCACGTCGCCACTTGTGATAATCCGGCAGATGCTGGCACGCGTGGCATGTCCGCTGAAGTTTTGCAATCAAGTAGCTGGGTGAGGGGTCCTGACTTCTTGAGAACTAAGCAATTCCCTTTTGTACCAAATACTGACGTCGTTGATAACATCAAGCTCGGCGTTGTAACCAAGGAACAAGATGATGACTCCATCTCATCTTTAGCCGCATCTGTAACCAACTCCCCAAAGGAACAAAGCATTAATCTGATCCCGTTTGATAAGTTCAGTTCTTATCCAAAGTTACTTCGTGTCACCGCATATGTGCTCCGTCTTTTACCATCTCATGAAAGTTACCGTACCGTAGACGGCAGCTTAGCCGACCCTGTTGAGCTTGACGAAGCCGAGCGTCATCTCCAGTACTTGGTTCAAGGAGAGTCCTTTAATACTGAAAGAAAGGATCTTCTTGACAAGAAATCCGTTAAGAAGAGCAGCCGCATTGCTCAGTTTACTCCGTTTATTGGACCTCACGGTCTCATCCGTTCCTCTGGTCGACTCCGACGGCTAGTGGAAATTGACTTTGACACTAAGCAACCTATCGTGCTGGATGCGCGTCATACTTTTGTTAAACTGTTTCTGCGGCATACTCATTTGAAGAACCATCATCAGGGCATCGATTACTTAAGGTCAAAGGTTCAAGAACGTTATGCCATCCTAAAACTACGTTCCACACTGCGTTCCATCAAATCAAACTGCGTCTTGTGTAGAAAGTTCCGTGCAGCAACCATTCAACCTATCATGGCAGACCTCCCAAAGGAGAGACTCGCATACCAGTCTCCTCCCTTTACCAACACCGGGGTTGATTACTTCGGCCCATTCTACGTCACAGTTCGTCGGACTACCGAGAAGAGGTGGGGATTTCTCTTCACTTGTCTCACTACTCGTGCTGTCCATGTTGAAGTTGTCCCGTCCATGGACACGAGTTCCTGTGTAATGGGAGTTGAGCGGTTCGTCTCCCGTCGGGGTACTCCTGCTATGATTTGGTCGGATAACGGTACGAATTTCATTGGAGCGGAGAAAGAGCTCCGTGAATGTGTGGAAAAATGGAATACGCTTAACATCGCTGCCGAACTTGCCAATAAGGGCATTAAGTGGAGGTTCAACCCATCCAGTGCGCCACACCAAGGTGGCATCTGGGAGAGGTTAGTTCGTAGTTTTAAAAGAGTACTGTACCTCGGAGTATCCTCGGTACGCGTCGCCTCACAGATGAGGTGTTGAACACTACTTTTGGTCTGGTCGAATACGCACTAAACTCACGTCCCTTAACGCCCGTAAGCGCCGACCCGTCCGACCTAGGCGCAATAACACCTAATCATTTTCTACTCGGTAACCAAGCAAACAGAATTCCCTCCATCGTTGGTGTCGACGAGTTTGATCATCGTAAGCGGTACGCCCGCGCACAGTCATACGCCAATGCAATTTGGGCACGTTGGCTCAAGGAGTATGTACCTACGCTGAACCGTAGATCTAAGTGGCAGACGCCTGCCGAGCAGCACCTCAAAGTCGGTGATTTAGTTTGGATCGTTGAAGAAGGCAACCCTAGGGGTTACTATCCAACTGCTCGGATTGAAGAACTTCGGCACGGCTCCGACAGCGTCGCCCGCTCCGCCGTCTTACGCACGTCATCCGGATCGCTCGTCCGCCCACTCGTTAAGCTTGTACCAATCCTCCCAACATTTTCTTCCGGGCCGGAGGATGTTACCGAGTAAATTGAATTGAATAAATTATATCACTAGATAGAGAATTTTTGTGCGTATTATATCAAAACTTTCGCTTAGATTTTCCGTTCTAAATGCAACATACGTATTATTTCTGAGAAATACAAAGGCCGATTTCCCACTAAGAATAACTTCCAAAATGGCTCAAAACTGATCGCTTAGCCTAACAAATTCGGTTTTTTGAACGGATTAGTTTAAATTGGTGACCTAGACTAAGACCTGCTAACAAAGTTAACTAGATTTGCCAAGGCATTCTGAAGTTCTTTTTGCCTTTGAACGTTGATCTTATACAGTTACGTTGTATACATATAGACGCGCTATATCTTGAATATAGATTACGATAGAGTGTTTTCACCTATAAGCCAGGACTAAAAACACGCGTTAATCTTTGCTCAAATTTGCTTGTATCGTTTGATTTAGGCTTAGAAATTTTTGTGTTTGATCTAAATATTATTTCCAAGTTTCCAGAAAAACCATACTAAACTTAATATGATACAAAGACATTTTTTTTCGTGACCTCAGTATAGTTGTATAGATTTCGCAGAAATCCTATATGACAGTATGATTACCAAGAATCATTTATAACAAACACTTTCAGAGTATCAAACCCACTAAGGACGTGCCCACTGAAATGAAATGGAGAATGTTAATTAATGGTCAGTTGCAGAAAACTTTTAACAAAATTGATAGCAAACTAAGACAATAATTGGTGGTTAATTTCAGTTACCTAAGAGATACTCTTAAGAGAATTTTTATTTGAAAGTATCTGATTTGATACTTGAGTTATTTGCGCAACCAAAATTTAGGCTAATTGGAGAGATTTACATACAAAAGGTAGCAACTCCAATTTTTAAGAAGCTCTCCTTATAGGATCAAGTGGATCACTGGAAACAATACTAATCATGCTCAGAGATTAGATAATTTTTTCAATTCGTCTGACATTATTAGACCGTTCGATCAGTGGTTGTAGAACTGTTCGCGGCAACAACTAAGTATGAATAAAAATTTGTGTTTTTCATTGCAGACAAATTATTATGCGGTGAATGAGGTGAACTGCGCTTTCCAAAATTCTGCTTTTCAAATTTTTCCAATTGTTTAGGTTGCATTGTGTGATGATCTTTTCACCATAATTGTTATTTTTCTCTTTTTTTTTCAACACAAAAATGGGAAAACTGCTTCTTTAAGGGTATACTTTTTGTCTGTCACCCTCGTCCGCAAGAATTTGTCGCTTACTTTTAATAGCTTGAAAAATTTAATTTGGTTATCAAACTCGAAGAGCGAAGAAAACAGTGTGGTTATTGTGTCCGTACCTCTTTCTGAAACAGAACGAAAAATAATGGTGCGAAAAACATTCGCTAAGTGAATAAAATTTTTCGTTCACGAGCTTCTTTTTGAAGCCCCAATTTTAGGACCTTCATGCTGCATCACAAGCAATTGCAGATCAAAACAATTTTATTCAGCCTGTTTTGATAACTTTTCAAAAGTTTTTTCGTCAAACAAAGTTAAACAAGCGCTAATTTGAAATGTTTTCATCTAATATGTTGACTTTTAGTCTAGTTTGCGACTTTTGGCCCGATGTATCGTTTTATTGAATTTATTGTTAAATGAATTGAAGCCTAATGCCTGCAGGCACTGTTTAATAGAAAAGATGAAAATTTTTCTTTGTACAAAGTTGTCTTTTTCTATCAAATTTGACAAAAAAAATAGAAATTTTACAGCTTTTTTCTCATTTTTTCTTCATTTTTCATTTTTTCTTTTTTTCGAAAATAGAGAAAGCTTAAACTCACAAAGCGGAAAATGTTGCGTGCGATAACCGTCAATTCGACTGATTTTATGTAGTGGTTTGATTTTGATCCACATTAATTTTAAAGCGCTGCAACATTTAGTAGGGAAAGCTAAAGAATAGATCAAAATGCAAAATCGAAAAATGGAAGAAAACAGAATGAGAGACAATAAAAAACAGCCATCAAGGACATGGCAAATGCATATATCAGTGGAAAACAGATACCCAGAAAAAAGAACGAAAATAGGTTAAACATTATGAGCCCAGAGGAACACATGGAGTTGATTTGTGGATAAAAACGAAATATCAGAAAACTGATATCTGAGATCTCAACAGACAGAGCAACAAAGTGATACAGAAATTTGGTTCGTGTCTAACGAGAAAGCAAAGCAAAACTCACAAAACTTGATACTGAATTAACAAAAAAGTGACCCTAGCCATGGTTTTTTACAAGGGATATCGATAGGAACAACCAAAAAAGAATGCTAGGTACGCAACCAAAAATGAACGGCCTGCAGGAATGTAGGACAACCGAAATCTGTATATAATAGCGTAATAGCAAACAACAACAACAACAACAACAACAACAACAACAACAACAACAACAACCACAACAACAACAACAACAACAACAACAACAACAACAACAACAACAACAACAACAACAACAAAACAAGATTGAACGGAAACAACTCGAGAATCACTCACATGATGGACGAAAAAAAAACCCCAACGAAATACGGACGAAATGACTAACAACGTTTTGGCGGCGGAATCAACTCAAAAACAGACAGAGTAAAACAAGCTGGATAGGAAAAAACGGACCAGATTCAAATTGCAAAGTATCAGAGAGAATCGCATTCAAAACGTTCCACAAACTAATATAGACACAAACTAATATGCCCAATTTTGTCAATTTTTGGAAAAATTGTCATTTTTGTGTCTTGAGTTCAAAGGGAAATTTATCCTTGTTGATGGCTGCGTTCCTCTATTGGTTTTAGCAATTCAAAATAGCAATTAGAATCGCTTCACAGCAAAGACGGGAGGCTTTGCTGTTTAAAACTTTTTCACTCTCATTTCTAAGTTGAATTAGAAAGCAACAATGTTTAATCAAATATTCTTTTTCTCGATAGTGTTTTTATTGCTCATGGCAGCTAATTGCATTCTGAAATTTCAGTTGAGTTATAATGATTAATCGTACATCCTATTGCCGCCCCTGGCCCACTGTTTTTGAAATACACTATATGTTGTTCAAAATGAGTTAATGCAATAAAGAGATTTTTCACCGGGGCAGTGGGGGTGAGGGTGGTATATGGTCTGGCTCCTTGAGTGATTACTGTGATTAGGAGTGTTTTTGAAGCTAGTGTGTTGTCAAAAGTGAGTTTATTCAATGCGCTTAGATGGAATTGTTCAATCATTAATGATAATAAGCACAAGTCTGCACCTGCCTTCATAGTGTGCCTGTGTTTAACTTGAGATACATTTTTCATTCTTTTACCACTATTTTCCCTATTTAGCTCAAACTTAAACTTCTTAAGAGTAACATGGGAAAAATCAGTGATCTCGCTCTATTCGTGTCCATATTTTCTCAAATTGATTGCTTTTATTTCACTCTGCTGACGTAACAATTGACCTTGATTGAATTTACAGACTTATGCTCAAACAGTAAATAGAGGATGAAAAACCATGTCTTTATAATCAAACAACTTTAATTGTACGCAAAAACTGAAATGCTGTTATTTACACAATTGCTTTCAGATCCCTTGTTACCTATACCTTGTGTGGTAAATTTTTGTATGCCAGAACAGTTGCTGTAATGTATCATAAATGCACAATTACCCTTTAACCCTTACAAATATGACGTGTTTTACGGTTTCATGCATTCTGCTCATGGATTTGGTATGGTATAAACTAGCCATCGAGCACAAAATTTTTTTATTGTCTAATTATTGCGAAATAAGAATTATAGTAGTATATACGAGTAACAACTTCTAACCATAGTCACCTAAATGGTAAATATCGATATCATAGTAAAATAAATTTTAGAATGCAAAATTAGAGCTCCAATTCACGCAAAATCTTTTTATACAAATATCAAAGAAAAAATTTTATTTAAAAAAATTGAGTTGCCTCACAACGATAAGAAAAATTGCTCTATTATGACAGCGCATGAAAATTACTGATAATTAACGAATTTGGCAATTTATAATTAAAACAAAACCGATTATTACACAAACAGTTTATTAAAAAATCTTGGTATTACAAAACTCGTTCAGCTTGTTTTGAAAAATGTTTCGAAAGAAATCTTCGTCGAGCACTTTATGGACTTGCTTTTTACAACGAGTGTAAACAAAGAAAGTAAATCAATTCCACGAAATTGGGCTTGTAATTTGAATAAAACTTTAAAGGCAAAATTCATTAGAACTTCATTCCATAAGACCAAAATCAAAGCCATAATTGTGCTTGTCAAAAAACATATGGGTAATTGCAAAAATGTTAGTTCTCTTGCTAGGTCACAACTATTATCGAGGGTGACATTTCTGAATTAAGTCACCGATCAGGTTTTCTTTCATTTTGGTCGAATTGACACCATCTTAATTATTAGATATCACAACTGTTTACAAAGATGACGAATGGATTTAAACTACTTACGGCATGACGAATGGAATTAAAAGTAGATGCACAAAATTTTGCGCGAGAACGGCTCACGTTATTACGTAAAAGCAATCCAACCCATCGGAGATAGTTGATATAGTTCCAATACTGACGATTGGCATCAGAATCAAAAGAATCATAATGGTGTTCTTTTGGTAATAAAACATTTGGGGTTATTGTTTCCGCTATTCTGCAAGAGCATACGCAGCACTATGTTACAACCAAAAACAAAAGTTCACACCTTGGATCACTCAAGATTCTGTTTCTTACACAAGTTTACCAAAATGTCTGTTAAATAAATCCCATATGGGTTTTTTACAAGTTGGCTTATAGTCTCTTCATAAGTCAGCCCCATGTTTTAATTGCTCTTGAACGAAGTTCATAGCAATTATTGTAAACGTGTGTGTCTTTTTTATGCAAAAATTTTGCTTGACAATTTTGACCTTTCGATAGACTTTTACGCCCTTGACTTTTTGCGTTTCGCATGATCTAAAATTCTCTCTGAATCACAATTTCAAGCAGCTGAATTCAATTGGCGGCAATTTAATACCAAAGGTCAAATGAAAGTGCGCCGAAACGGGTGCCAGTTTATACTTTAAATCTTAGTAGTAGTATATGTTAACCTCTAATTTGGTTATTTGAAGCCCACTATTAAACTTCTTAGTCCCATTTAGGCTCCCCCTCCCTCCCTCCTTCCATCCCCCCACTGAAGCAGGCTGCAATTGATTAGAGCTCCCACTAGTCGTTCGAGAGCAATTCTTCCGACGTTTAGTCGGTTATGTTTTGTCATTCATTGAATTAATCGATGGTTTTCTGATGGGTCTATTTTTCCAGCATGTCTAGTATATGTATTCACCATGTGTATTCGCCACCAATCAGAGACTGAGAAGACACTATTTTCTTTTATATAGTGCTAACACAGCTGACTCTAGTCGGTCTATTAGATAGTTGCCCTATGTGTATACCATTGACTTCCGTGCTGTATACTTTTATCACCGTTTACTTTCATTGTTTTATAGATTCCGTTAGTCACAGAGAACTATGTAAATCTACTCCGCGCGCTCAAATAAGTAGCCTTAACTCTTTATACTTTAAGGCTGTAAAAAGAATGAAAATAGGATCTGCTATGATATTTATAATTTTTTAATCTAAGTTTAAACTAATTTTAAACTAACTTTAAACTAATTTGAGAATGACCATGGACATGTGATGATGTTGATCTGGAGTTTGTATTAAAAGATTTTTTGTCATCTTAACTAATCGTGGTCAATTCAACTATTTTGGATCACCACAAGTTCGACCCCAACCAGCTCGAGTCAACCCTGGTCTTCTTGATAAGTCGACCTCTGCACTAGAACTGGACATATTGCATTCTTGCAAAAACTATCTTTGAAAAATTTCATATGCCATGGAGTGCAAAAAAATTGCGTCTTTGCACATTAGCAACAACCGCGCCTGTTCATGGTTTGTTAAATGTCTCCATAGACAATGCAAGACTTCATAATTCCAACTTGCCTCTTATAATTTACGACTTAAAACATTGTTCAGTTTGAATGATGAACAATTCTATGTGCTCAAAAAGATTCATGATTTATTTTTAGCTGAATACTAGGTGGTGCGTATCAACAGACTGAATCCACCCACTTCAAAGAGTTATAGTGAGGAGGAAGGGGAGTAATTTGCACCATCCATTTGGATTTCAAGGGCAGACTAGATGAACAGCTTCAGGATCAGAAATGTTGAAATAGTGGCGTCTTTTGCTTACAATAATGGCTCCCTAACAATAAAAATATTGCCGGACAATCCCTACATGACACCGAGTCAGCTTCTTTTGGGTTTGTACTGTTTTACTACACTAAGATTTCTCATTTTTTCAATCCAACAATCGAGCACAACAATCAATAATCAAAAATGAATCATATCATAATTTTTTAAACCTAAATATAAACAGTATGACTAAAAATCAAGCATAAACAAAAAAAGCATTTGATTAAAGAAATGTTCTTCAAAATCTTGTCATTGTTTACCGTAGTCTTGTGGTATGACAGTATCAATTGATCGTACAAATACTTATCGTTTTATCAGTGTTGTGTTAGAGTATAAATTTTTAGAGGCTAATTTCAAGTCTTCGCAAAAACCATTACGCTGCAGAGGTATACACAAATCGCCACGGGTAAATCTGCCCGATCTGTGTATCAGCTGTTCGTTTTTCCGAAAACAATACACTGAAAACGTAACAAAATTGCGCAAAACAGACACCTTAGCACAATAAACCAATTTTAAGGGAATTTAACAGCCCGTGTCCTCAAAATTGTCCAAAATTTAACCGCGGAATGGAGATAAACACTTTGTATCCTATTTTTCGCGCAATAGGTATTTTTCTTGCTCAATTTAGATATCTTTTTCTCACTGAGCGTAACTCTATTCTTCACTGAGTGCATCTTTAATCCGCACTGTATGTATACATAATCCGCAGTTGCGCATTGTTTTACTTCATTTGAGCGGGTAAAATTAGTTTAAAGCATCTTTGCTATTGATAGCAGTTTAGTTCAAAAAATAAACAGCAATTTTGCTGATGAGTTTGAATTGGCATCTATAAAACGAAGGTGTTTTTTGTAACAACTACTTAACTTCTCTTGTTCGTACATAGTCAGAAAGACTCAATGGAGGGATTCAATGGTAAAAAAATCAAATATGATTTGAAAACTATTTTTTTGCTGTTTTCAATCAGTGAATGGCTTCCAGTTGATTTATGATTTTTTTAAGCTGAGCTGTTTCAAAATTTTATTTGCCTGTTGACAGGTGTTCAATGAAAAAAATACACTAAGATGAAATGGAGAGGTATTTGGTTAAAAAACATTTATGAAAAATCTGACTGTTTTTTTGTTCATTTCAGTTAATGAGTGATTTCCAATTCAATTGTAGGATTGAAATTTTTCATTTCAGTTTATTTCATTTTTTTTGTGTCTATTTGCAGGTGTCTATGCACAGGTTTCTGTTCAAAGGTGTTTTTTGTCAAGTGTCTATTAACAGGTGTCTATTGACAGGTGTTTTTTGTTTTGTTGGTGGACAGTCCATCCATTCATCCTTAGCGATTATTGATACGTTGACATTAATCCGAATACCATAAAGTATGAAACCTTACAGGGTGATCAAATTATTACAGTTGAAAAATTAGTGTATTTACGCAATTGCGATATTTCTCAGACTTGTGTCCATTTGCAAGTGCCTACTAATTTTTCACTGAAAAATCTCTCTATAGGGTTTGTTTGAAAAGGGAGAAGGAGTTCGCAGCACTTCAAAAACATTTGAAAAAAATAGTATAGAATAAAAATATGACTACGGTTTTTGATTTCCATATGAGTTTACTTGAGTGACAAATGACAAGCTCACTTCTATATGGTATATTATTAAGCCTTGAACCACTTTTAAGTGCTCAATTAAGAATGTTTTTACACGCTCAACTAATATAGCTTTAAAACTGTTTTTCATGTCTAAAACCGCGCAATAAATTAGACAGAAGTTTGGATTATGAAAACATACAGTGCCGAAAGTGGATACCTAAATTGAGCGCTAAATTATTACAGGATTTGTCCCCTGTTTTCCAAAATGAAAGTATCTAAAATCCTCAAAAATGGTGAAACAATTTTTGCGAAAATAAATAAACAGCGTGTCTCCTAATTTTGCTGAAGTTGTATCCAATTTCCTTGCACTTTATATTAAGGCGGAAATTTTGGGTCATAACTCGTCGTAATGATTCTGAATACAGTTCTTAGATAATAGAAAGGTTCATTTTCTTCTTATTTACAAGGATTAAAACGCAAAACGATAGTATTTTGAATTTCTGTAAGCACTAAAATTTTGGCGACGAACTGTTTCGCAGCTCACATGACGAGAAATTTATCGATAAAACAGAAAACATCTGGGGCTAAGAATAGCAAAATCACTAATTTCTGCCTGAACAGATTGTACCAACAAAGGCTTTGCAGGGAATGCAAAAACACCTGTATCTTTTGCAACTATGCTTGCAATTATTTGTATGCAATTTCCATATTAGTTTTCAGTCAGTGTTCTTACTCTCACGCTAGCATATTTAGCCAGATTTCACAATTTGCACGCGCAAATCACAGTTACGTCTGCTCGCAGCACAATTCGCAAATATTTTTGAAGTTGTGATAGTAAGTATAATAGTGACATTTCAGCAAATAGACGTACCGTACCAACAAATAGAAACTTCAAGGAATCTGATCGGTTGAGGTACATAAAAATCTGTAACTTTTTGCGTTTCATTAAACAAAATTTCATATAGCCTAATTTTAGGTTACAAATTTTACCACACGTGGCCATGCTCCTCGGGCCTTGGTCATATCTCAGTGGCCCTTGATATGACCGCTTGATACGCCTCACTTGATAACACAAACGTGACATCGGTTTCCTCCAAAAAATACAATTTTTTTCGGCTGAAAGTGGTTTCTGAGCAATATTATTATAACACTTGGATCCTATTTTAAAGAATTGAGATTATATTGAGCGATCAAAAATTGAACATTTAACTGTCCTTCCAGAGAACAAATAGGTATGTTGTTTTTTTAAAACAAGCACTCTGGAAGGTTTAGCCGATGAGCAGTTCAGCTCAACACGCGGTTAAACCAAGTGACAGGTGATTAGCAACCATTGAAAAATAACAATCAAAAATGTAATGGTTATCAAAAAGATATAAAATATCGTAGTGAACAAGGTTTTCTGACACTTCTTCTGACATTTTATCAATGCAATCTGGTATAAGATTCATCGAAAAAAAATTGTAGCCCGGTGTGTTTTACCATTGCAGAGTTGTTTCATGCCTGTAGATTTGACCTGAAACGTGTAGAATAAGGGTGCTCTCCAAACAAATTGGCCTCGAACTTTTTTTTCCTGATAAAATCAAATACTTTTTAGAAAAAATCAAAAAGGTAAAAATAATAAACCAATCTGGTGACATTTTCTTGCATTGCTGTAATTATTGAGCCATTTTTTGTTCAAAATAGATGGCGCTCATGATTCTCTTTTGTAAGCTCCAAATGGAATCCAAATAAACCCTGTTCGTATTCCTATAAACAAGTATACTGAATTTTTTGGTACCATCAGCGTATGCATCACAGAATAAAATTTGTTTATCTTTCCGCAAAGAACTAGCGTAGCTTGATTATGATACCGCAGGTTTTGGTGATTTTTAACTTATGTTCTGGAAAAAGTTTGACATATCTGAGTTTCTTATCAAGAGTAAAGCCTAAAACGGCAATAATTGGATTTTTCTAAGTTCCGATGGTTGATTCTATTGCTCCATTTGGTCTTGTGCCAAATCTGAAGAAGTAGCATTTTTTTTCTTCAACTTTTAAAATAAATTCCAGGCCAACTATCACCACATTACTAATCTTTTTCTAACTCTTTTAAACAATCTGTAAAACATTATCTCATCAGAAAAAAGGACTATTTTAATTTTTTATGATATCATATCGCAATTTGTTAAAGTAAAAATAAAATAGTAAGGTCCAAGCACCGTTCCTTGTGGAACACCACACGTTTGATTTCAAAGATGATTGATTGGTCCGCTAGAAATAATTAAAACGATATATGAAAAAATTTTATAACTCTACAATTTTCATCTGAACTCGTAGCTATTAAATGTTTCAAATGAATCTGAATGATTGAAGGTGTCAAAGGTTTTCTTCAGATCTGCAACGAAGGCAGTTGCAGTCGATCTTTTTTGCCAATTGCTTTTCTGCTGTACTAAAAGGATTTATTTAGCGCTGTTGTGCATGATTTTTTGGTTGTTTGAAAACAAATGGAGAATTTTACATAAATTCGGTTTTTAAGACAAAACTCATCAAAAATTTTTTAAATTTTTTTTCAATTATATTAGAGAAAGGGCCCAATAGACGTGTGGGACGGCAAATGCTTGGATATCTTAAAGTACCTGATAACTGAAAAAGTTAAACATTTCAAATCTTAAAGGAACCAGAAAAATGTGAGACCTGAACAAGTATATCGTATTGTAAAGTACGTATGCATTATGGAATAAAGTTAGTTGTTTTTTCGCAAAGAACTAGCGTAGCTTGATTATGATACCACAGGTTTTGAAGAGTTTTGAACATATGTTCTGGAAGTGTTTGACATATCTTACTTTGTTATCAAGAATGAAGCCTAAAAATTGAAAATAATTGGATTTTTCTAAGTTCCGATGGTTGATACAAGTTTCTGTTCCTCCACTTGGTCTTATACCAGGCATAATAAAAATGCATTTCTTTTCAATAAATTTTACTTAATAATTTCTAAAGCAATTATAATAACAATTCTAATCTTGTTCTAACTCTTTTAAACAATCTGGTCGTTTCATACGGAACATTGTATCATCAGCAAAAAAGAATGTGTCAACTTTTTATATATCATATGGCATTTGATTGAAGTAAAATTGAAATAGAAAAGGTCCAAGCACTGTTCCTTGTGGAACACCGCAGGTCAACCTCAATTGAAATGATTGACTGATTGGTGAGCTAGACCAATGAGATAGTTTTTTTTTGAACTCTAATATTTCACCCTGAGTTCGGGGCTAATTTTTTTCAAATAAAAATGAATGATTAAAAGCATCAAAAGCATTCTTCAGATCTGCTGCGAAGGCAACTTCAGCCAATTGTTTTGCCAATAGTTTCTCTGATGTACTCAGTGAATTCATTAGCGCTGTTCATGAATTTTTTGGTTGGAAACCAAAATGTGAACTTGATTTGACTTTGGTTTTTTCGGTAAAACTCATCATACGTTTGAGTAACATTTTTGAAATAGTTTAGAGAAAGAGCTTAATAGACTTATGGGGTGATAATTGCTTGGATCTGTTGAGGTACCGGATTACTGAGAGAGTATAACTTTTTCAATTAAAAAATCAACAAAAAGATGATGCCTGAACACAATCGTTAAAAAAAATTTAGGAGGGATTTTGTTTGTTTTGGTTGCGCAGCTTTTGAATACTAGTTTTCATCGTGAGTTTTTTGTTTTGAGGTCTTAAGTTTTTTGTCCAATTTCAGTCTTTTTATCTCGAAAAGTGCACATGCATTTTTTATTTTTATAGACGCAAATTTCGGGTTTGCATTTTTCTTTATCTACTCCGCTAGGAAGGTTCCATTTAGCGGAAAAAGCATTGAATAAAGCTGCATAGATTTTTGTAGCTGGTGTCGTTTTTTTATTAAATCATTATAAACTTAAAAAATTATTTTCAATTTTCTTACTATTGGATTTTTTATGTGTACTAACCTATTAGTGTACTTATTAAACCTTATAAGCTCTTACAAGTCAACCATCCAACTTATAAGTTCTTAGAAGTTTACTATTCAATATTATAAGGCTCTTACAAGTTATCCCTGCGTCTTGCCTAGTATCTGGAAAAACATGAGAACATGAATGTACACATATTTTTTGCATTGACACATTTTTGCAAAAATAAAACAGAACATAATATATTGTGTTCACGAGGTAGGAAACAGATCCAATGTTTAGAATGGGCACATCAACCAATGTCATCATTGTGATTCTCCTGTTGGTGATACTGGCACTCGTGATAGCAGTGTCTCTGGTACTGAGATTTGTGAAGGAGTTCTACAAGTCCAGATCTGAGGAGACCAACAATAACAACAACAACAGCAGTTGCAGTAACACGCAGACTACTACTGATATCACTTCTGGTAATAGAAGCAATCGCAGGAGCTTCCTGGTCCGCGGATCTCTTGTTGCAGACGATCCAAGTGAGTTTTATTGATTGGCCAATTGCTACATTACGTTGCAAATTGTATGTTTAATAGTTTAATGTTTAACTTGGGTCTTTCATGGACAACATTGACAATACCGCCTTCCATGTTTTTATTTTATGGAACTTCTGTCCACCTTCAAAAAGCGATACAATTAACCGTGAGCAACAGTGCTTGCTTTTCGTCACTCATATTCACGGATAACTTAACCATTGTCCATGATTTTGAGCACTTAATTCTTAACAAAACTCTTCAATCAGCCTGTAAATTGTAACTGAGACCTAATTTGCGGATTTAATTGATCCCGTCAGCCGTGCTGTGTGGTTGTAAAACTGCTAAATGTCTTCATTCGAAATTAATGCAGCGAAAGATTTTTCAGGATTTAATCACCAATTAGGCTTTTTGTTTCGGCTTATTTGACGTGTCGTTAATTAACGTGAAAATTAAATACAGTAATCATAGACAAAATTAATGGTTTTGACAACAGTGGCAATAAGCGCATTAACAAGAAACAATTCTAATGTCAAAACATGGCCGTTAATAACACTGCAATTTTTCAGACAAAAGTCCCAGGCAAAACAGTCCTAAATTGTAAAATATTCCCAGACAAAATAATCCAAGAAAGGCGGCCAAAATAGTCCCAGACAAACTATACCCGAATAAATATCAAAAGAATTGTGATCACAACCAACAAACAATTAACAGGCATAGCTCTGAGTTAAGCTTCTGAATGCAATGTTTTTAATTGATTCAAATCAAGATTAAGCCAAAATTTTTTTTCAAAATACGCATTTTGGCAAAAACTATGTTAAAAATATTTGTTCAATGAGATACAATCATATGAATAATATAAGGGGTTTCTTTGTTAATTGGTGTGAATATGCTGAACTCTTGGAATAGTTGGGACTATTTTGTCTGCTTTCTTGGGATTATTTAGTCGGGGACTGTTTTACTTTTCCACCGTTTCAATGGATAAGGATTAAAGCACGATTCTCTGTATTTAGTTATCCAATTAAAGATCAACGAAAAATTGAGTTTCAATTTAATTGTCCACTTTGATTAATTTTTTTAAAAAAATCATTTAATCTTTGACTATAGATAGGACTGTTGGTTACAAGACATATTTGTTTTCATTATAAGATCAATCACATTTTTTGTGTACTCAAATTGTCTAGCGGTCTGTACCAGATAAAAATTCTATACCAACATGACCTGAATTTAGTTGTTTGATCTTAACTGTCCTCAATACGCATTGCAATTTATTATTCCTTCACTCATTTTATTAACCTAAAGGCACGTTTTGCTGTCGTTTATGGCCGATTCCATGTCTAGAAACAATTAGTGGTGTCATTAAGAACACGGTAGACTTGATCTTTTGATTATGCGATTTTTCCAGGAGTCATTGCGCATAAACTATTTTAAACAAGCTTATCGTGAACTGTTAATAACTATTAGTGTTACTCTCTCTAGAACTGATATCTAAGATAGATTTTCTATGTATTAATAACATTCATTAGTATGTTATTTTAAAATTTCAGGCTAACCTTACGAACCTTGCATGCATAGTTCAACTAATTATTGATAATAGTCGCACTTTTCAAGTTGCACTTGGTTATAACAACAAATTTGTGGTTCTTACAAGAACTCCTTGTCTCATAAAAAAGATAACTTTTAGGCCTCCTACTTCAGCATGACTTGGAGCAATCAGTTGGAAAACACGTGGAAAATATGAATGTTGAGAACTTTGTAGCAATTTATTTTTTCTCTGTAAACAGAATGCTCTAGTTCCGAACAAGATTTCAGCGAAGCATACAGCACAATAAAGAAAAATGGGAACTTTTCCGATAGCACCCCCCAGTCCTATATAGCCGAAAGTTGATAGGCAGCCCCAAAAATTAATATTTTGCTCCCTTACGAAAAGGTTATTTATTTTCATTATATGGTTCCTGGTATACATCAACAACCATATATGCCACAATTTTCAAGAAAATTCTGGTAGTAGACCCCTTTACAAAGCGCTCAATTTCTAAATATGCAATAAGAACAAGTTTTTGGTTGATGTTTACATTACATGCAGTGAAATATTAGTGCACATTATTTTCAAAACTCCGCTCTAGTAGTATTTTCTAAATGTCTGTTCACACATGCATACGCATTAACTCAAATGCATGCATAATGTTTAAACACACAAATGTGGGGTGCCTAATTTACTGGGGGCGCTATCGTAAAAGATCCGAAAAATGCTCCACCAGATAGAGCTCCGTACGTGTTGAATGAAACAACAATAACCGAAAACTACATTTTTTATCATCAACTATAATTTTTAGCATTTCTTTCTTTCTTTGCTTTCAGGACTCCGCAACGCAACAATCAAGTCCTTGTGACTCCATTTACTTCAGATATGTGCGATAACAATTTTAACTCCTGAAATCTTGTTTTGAAAATATCGCCAAATTTGTTATCTTAAATGTTATAAAACCACTATGCTCAAAAGTGGCTAAATTAGATATTTTCCAACATAATTTGAGACCGCAAATCAAGTTTTTTGGCTAAATTCTGCAATCTATTTCCCGGACAAATTTTGCGTTTCTTATGCCTTGCTGAGGGTCCTTGATAGGGTTTTCTTATACTTCAACTCGATATTATTCTGCAGAAGATGCAATCTGTATTTACCAAAGAGGTATTTACCAAATCTGTATTTACTTCAGATATGTGCGATAACAAATTTATCTCCTGAAATCTTGTTTTGAAAATATCGCCAAATTTGTTATCTCAAATGTTATAAAACCACTATGCTCAAAAGTGACTAAATTAGATATTTTCCAACATAATTTGAGACCGCAAATCAAGTTTTTTGGCTAAATTCTGCAATCTTTTTCCCGGACAAATTTTGCGTTTCTTATACCTTGCTGAGGGTCCTTGATAGGGTTTTCTTATACTTCAACTCGATATTATTTTGCAAAAGATGCAATCTGTATTTACCAAAGAGGTTCATTATCCTCTCAGGTAAGTTTAACCTGACTCAAATAACCGTAATTTGAAAGTTTTCACAATTCTGCATTGAGACTATTAAATATTGCCGTCAAAATTTTTCTGATTTGTTAAATTTGACAGATCAAGAATCGAGGCGATGCTTGCTGACGTGAGGTGCAAGAGCACTATGCGCATATACGTAACTCCTTGACTAAAAAACATAGGTGGAAGAATTCCGGAAATGACTCGAAGTCGGATCCCACAACGGAACCGGCTTTTCAAAAAAAATAACATCTACTTGCAGAAGGCAACAATGCAGTTAAATCACCAGTCTTAGGTCAAAGAACAAAACAAAATGTGCCAAATTAAAAAATTAGAAAATTTATTTTTCATGTAGTGCAATACAAGTACACATACATACGAAAACCACTCTTTCACGCAACGAAAAAAAGCTGTGCAACCACAAAACATCAGCCAAGCCTTAGTGAGCTCACAAACATCTCTACTTTTGAAAAACGAGAAACGAGATAAATTTCTCAATTTTTGTTGTCGAATTGCAAAAAAGAGACAAATTTATAGCAAAAGAAACTTGCATCATTTACAGTAAAAAGAATCCTACAGGCATGAGGTTTTAATTCAATTATAAATAAATTCAGTAAAACGACACAATGTGACAAAAATCGCAAAAAGACTAAAAATCAGGGAAATAGTTGAAAATTGTTCAACTTACATCACAAAAAAAAACAAAAAACGGAATATAGAGGCAACTCTTTTCGAACACCTTGAAGTTACTAATTTCAAGAGTTTTCACGAAAATTTAAATCCTTGTTTTCAGACATGCTTGCTTAAAAAATGTTCTGAAAACTCGAATCTAGGTATAATATCTTGAATTGCTAAAAACTAACTTTAACAAGAAACTTGTTCGTGGTAGTGCAATTTCAGGTTTGCGGTAGGGAAATTCCCAGTTGTTTAAAATAGCCAGCAGGTTGCCATATAATTAGCAACATAGCTATGGAATGCTGTAGAAACGATTGTGAAAAAAATATTTTGTGAAACTAAAAACTAAAAGGAGGCTCGGTAATATGCGTTCGGACAATGTTCTGATCACGCTCAGTCAAGTTTTTGACATAATTGTCCGCCAAACGAGGAAGAGATAGAAAACTTTCAAAAAATCATTTATTGTTCAAAAATATTTGGTGCACCAATTTAGAAAATTGCTTTAAGCTCTCAGCGCTACACAATGGAAACAATAACTCATTAAAGGGCAAATGATACCTGCCGATAAAAAGCGTAAGCGACAAAACAAACAGAAATATCACATAAAAAAAACGATCATTAAAAAAAATACAACGTCCATCTAGTTTTTCTTGAAAAAACTTAATGAAAGTCAAAATAGCATGAGATAAAGAGTCAGCTAAACCGAATTACTTGCATTTCGCAAGAAAAGATATAGGACCTGTCTTTATTGCGAGAAATTAACAAGTAGACAGAAAACAAACGCGGCAAAATTAGAAAATACGTTTAAACCTTTTGACAAAAACAACTAAATTCAAAATCGTGAAAGCAGTTAGATATCAACTAAAATCACTCATTGTCTTTGTTTATAACTTCATAAAAAACTATTGAGAATTGACATTATCCAGAATGATTTACGACTACAAAACATATAGTCAAAAAATAAAAAATCAAAACAATTTTACAAGGAAACGGTGTCGAATAAGCCTATAAGACCAGAATCTGTTCACTAAAAATATTGACTACAATCACAATGCGCCTTATTTCAACACCAATATTGTGATATGGGACGTTTAATTGTGCAATTAACGTGATAATCGCAAAAGATAAATTCAAATATCGAAAAATATCAAAAAAATGAACTAGTAGTATCCACGATACAAAATCATTATATAAAAAATAGCACAGGACACATTATGATTCAAATCAAAAAGATTCTCTCTTTGCTGAGACTACGCTGGAAAATTGCAGAAATAAGATTCAAATTGGCAAATCTCAAATCAATTTTTTTTTGGAAAAACTTTTCAAATCGTAAGGCAAAACAACCTAAACACTTCAACTCAAAACTGGTAAATAGTGTACATTTTTACTGCTTATGAAGCCAAGTCTGCCTGTTATTTGTGAGATCAAGTAAAAAAAAACAACACATTAACACTGAATACAGACACAACTACAGTTTCACGAACAATTTCATGCAAATGGCGTTGAAGCCAAAAAACACTTTTCACTAAAATGCTTTTTGCTGAAATTTGCTGCTATTTATTTTGCTTTACATCCTTTGCAAACACATTTGAATTGTCATTATTTAGGGTCTGATTTGATTTCATTCTGATCTGTAATTAACATTAAACAAAAAAAGTCAAGTTTTTCAATAAAAATACAGGGCCCCATTACAATTCGGTTAATTGTTAAGTTTAAAAAAGCCACAACTAGACCAAACCTGGTCCCGTTCCTACGGCTTCCCCATCACAGAAAAAATGTCCCAAATCTACCGAAGTAACTGATTTGACCAAAAGGTCATTATATCAACAAATATTCAAATTTGATTTCTTATTGAGTTATATTACCACAAAAAACATTGTGTCAACTGACAGCATTAGACAGTTTATTAAATAGCACAATCGCTACCATATTAAAACTTTGATTTATTAGACTTAGTCATAAGATAAAAAGAACATCAAATGCTGGCAAAATTCAAGAATTAGTTAAAATTTTATTAAAAAATTGTCGCAGCATAAAAAAATGAGCTTTACTCATAAAACAAAATATTGTTTAATTGGGCCTTACTTGAACATATAGTGACCTCTTGTAAACTGGAGAATCAAACTAACAAAGGGATTCCTTTAATTTGTATGAAAAAAAGCAAAAAATTTGACAACGGCAGTGCCAAATTACAATCAGAATCCTTTGTCATTGCAAAAATCAACGAGACAAAAACTGGCCTTGCTGTCAGTGCGCGGCTGTCAACAAACCTAATTGTTTTTTTTTTAAAATGCGTAATAACTTTTTGGCAAATGAAAATATTAATATACCAAAAATGAAATACAATTTTTTATAAATATGGGTTTAAATTAAAAAACCGCACAAATGTTTCTCCCAGAAAAACTTCTTAAAAACCGCAGGTAAAATAAGCCCATATCCGAAAAAGGGAAGATTGTGTCAGCAGTTTTTTGATGCCTGCGCCACCGGTCAAACTGGACAAAGTGGAACAATTAGGCATATTTGATGCCATTTTTTATGAAAAATGCTGAATTTTCAAAATTCAGCTAAAATTTTGTCAAAAGAGTTGATTAAAACTATTCATCGGCTCTCTTCTATCTTCAGACGTTTAACTAATGAGGCTATTTTGAACAATTTTATATTTTTGCAAAAGTTGATCAAAAATTAAAGCAAAAATTTTGAAAATGTGAACAAAACAACGGAAGTTAGGCTCATGTTCACATTCCTGCAAACCTCCGTAACTTCTCAGAAAAAGCAGATTTCTGAAGATCTTTTTAATTTGGAATTCTACGCTTGATAAGCTTTCTAATGATACCACTCACAATCCGATCGATAATATATCGATCGGCAAAAATTGACTGAAAAAAAAACCCATGAGTATATAGGTCCTCCTCCCACTTAAAAGTGGGTCGGAACAATTAGTGATGATGAATATGACTAAAAAAGTCGTACTGCACCCACGACCAATCCTTAAACTGCCTGATACTTATCTAAAAAATTGTTCAACAAATTGAATAAAATTCAAAGCACTACTTAAAAGTCAATGAATAAAAACTCATCTTAAGTGCGCAACCAACTTGTTAAGAGGAAATTATTAATAACCTATAGGTTCGAAGTTAAACCAGGTCGGGATCAATGAGTATACGTAACTCAAAACTGTCACCAAACTTTCACACCTTAATCGATAGTGCACTCCTGGCGAAATGAGTTTGAGTTTTGCAAGTTGGACAATTTCAAAATGTTCAGAAGTCGTTCAGAACTTTGGTGGCATTAACCTTATCCTGGTCATTCAAAGTTGTTTCAACATGAACCAATTAAAATAATTTAGATCTCAGTTTGATTAACGCATCCGGAGTATTCATCATTGGGCCGACCTTGCCGCGTTACTCAGCGTGCAGCTTCAACTCAGCTCCAATATCTGTCGGACGGCACAATTCCATTCAACGCCAACACTCCCAAATATTGCAATCACTTTCTTCAGCCCTGCCAGACGCTTCCTCTCAACACCGAACAAACGAGCCCAGATTGCGATCATTTTATATGAATAACTCAGCAAGTCCACCTCCGAAATATGAAGACCTTTTCGGCGTTGTACACATCTCGACATCTCCAAACCTGACCATTGTGATGACGGGATTCAAAACTTGCAAATTTTAAATCCTTTTGTAGAGTGCCACATGTTTAAGCTTTAAACGTGAGAAATAAACTACTATTGTTTGGAAAACTTGAACAAATGTTGCTTGTAGTACCTAGTTGTTTAACATTGGTTAAGTTGGGCCAGTGAAGCTGTCTAGAAATAGTAGACCCTTGCTTAAAACGATGCGAAGGGGCATTCATGTGTTTTTCTTTCCATTTCTTCAAGGTTTCATTCTCGCAGCTCTATGAAAATCGTTATGCATATGTCCTCCTACCTAGATTGCACTTGGCTTTACTGTAACCATTTTGTTTTAAAATGTGGAATTCTCGCCGAAACGGATAAGATACTGTCCAATGACATTAGATTCCAATGTTTTGAATTCCTGCATCACTAGGAGATGAATCAAAGCACGGTCATTAATTCAACATCAGGCGAGTCAAGAATGCCGTTGCCAGTTGTCTCAATAGAGCCTCCCCCTCCCATGTCTCCACCAATGCTATATAGCAGCTGCCTCAGACAACAAACTCTTTTGCCTTCTTACACATAAGTGCAATTTTTATACTATGTTTATAACTTGAGATCAACCATGTGTTTAAAAAATGTTCTTGAATCATTCTCTTTACAAGTGAGCTATCTGTACAATGATCAGATAATACTTCTAGGATCAAAATTCTAATCAAGAAAGAAAGAATTAATTTCGTTGTTGAATAATAAACAAGCAACGTGGACAAATAACGAGATCAGAGCTATCTTCTTTTTCAATTTGCCCAATAAAATTGGATCATTTTAGAATCAACCGAATTAGTTTTCATCGATATTTGGATTGATAGAAGAGTTACCAGTGCCTCATCTAACAAACTAGGCTGCTAATTTGGTTACATAGTGACCTAATAGCAACCTTCGATTGTAAATGAGATTAGATAGCACGTTCGCCTTGCAGACAAGCAGACAAACATTATATGGCAACAATGGTGGGGACCGAAACAGAATAGATCTAAGTAATCTAATAAAACTATAATAAGGGTGTAAATGTGATTAGTAGATGGTCATATACTAGATGGATAGAAGGGGGGGGGGGGAGTTGAGTAAATTAACCACCTTTTGACTTCGAGACTAAGATAAGCATCATATTGCGTAGGTTAATTAATCAATTCTTGTTGCGATAATATTAGCACTCGGGAAAGTTGGTGTTCTTTGTTACTTCAAACTTCAAAAGAGTGGATTTGAAAAAGACTCCTATTCTCTTACTTATCGGTTCATACTAAAAACTGTACCCCGGTACTTCAAGTGATAAACGGTGTTACTTGAAAAAGGAGTTAAGGTTTCTGACATTGCGATATGACTCTTTATAACTCTAATTGCGCACACTGAGCATTTTAAAATATCTGAAGAAAGATGCTTCAATAGTCCGATAAAAGTCGCAAATTGTGCAATATATATAATTAAAAAAAATGGAGACAGGAAAATCCTATATTAAGCAACTCGACTAAAACAGAACACGAAGCACTGATTTAAATAATATGTAGTTACTTGACTCTCACATAATGAGCTGTCGCTCAGGTAAAAAATATCTGAGATAAATTCTAAGGTGTTGTTGTCAAATAGCACGCGAACTAAATAAGATTGGAGTTAATCTTCTATGATTATCTTTAGCTGCAAATGCAGATTTGATCTGTTCCTTTTTCACCGAGTTCTGTTTAAAAATACTTCAAAAAATACAGATGGCATAGGTAGTTATAGATGATGGTCGCTATTAAGGAGGCTACGTAATTCTACAAATAAGTGAATTTATTTGGTTAATTTACCTAGTAACAGTTATGCAACACTTTAAAATTGAACTTTAGACTAAATAACAGCAATGTTTGTCCTCACCGATTGTGAACACACATTCGAGATCAGACCGTTAGCCAATTAACCATATAAGCAACACACGATTATAGAGTTTTCAAATAATAGTTCACATAGAGGAAGCTAAATTTACATTACATCAAAATATCTCAAAACTAATACATCTCTCATAACACACCAGATCTCTAATCACTGAAAGGAAAACTTAAACTTAATGACAACCACACTAAACTTCAATTTTCAAAAGCAAAAAATAGATAAAAAGCCAAAATTTGCAATTCTTTGCCATACGTTTTCTCAAGACAAATTAATTTCTCAAATGCTGACATCACTTTTCTCGGTTCTAATAACCAATAATAAAATTCCAAACAAATCAGTGAGAAAAACAATCATCAGCAAGTATCCCAACATGAACACTAATTCCAGTCAGGTACTAAGTACTCCAGCGATCTAGTAAGCTTTCTAGTCAACTAGTAATTTCAGTTTTCGGCATGTGTTTTGGGGGCATTATTGAACAAACAATGCACAGAATATCGTAAGAATTTTCTCTTCATCCATTTCCACGGTACGTGGGCAAGTTTGTGATGTCATGAAGGCGGACAATTGTCTCGCGATATCAATTCGTTAATGAAATGAAGTATCTACTTTAATTACTAGTGTCTATCAACTAGTGTCCATCGTAATCTGATCCTCAACTGCAGTCCTATTTCCACTTAAATCAGATGAGATGCTACTGTCATTGCTGATACTGCTACCATTAGTGTTTCTGTCTCTCCCACTTCCATTACTCTTCCTGCTTCCATTAGAGTCATCGTCAACAACATTATTTTTACCTGAGCCAGACTTCCAACTTTACCATTCAACAGTGGAAAGCTTGCTAACATTTTAAATATAAGTCCCTTTAACAACCAGCTGCTTTTGAGGTAAAGCGTACGATGAATCTCACAAATATAAACTACAAACCGTCGATAGTTCACTGATTGAGCAAAACTGCAATTTTTGAAAAACTTGTAGGTTTATATTATTGAAATTCGCTTCTCAATGGAAAGGTTGAGATCATTCATTTTCATTTCGTTCATTTATCAGATTTTTAGGGTGCAATAAAAAAGTCAACTGATTAGGAACAGATATGCATGAAATGACCACTGTATGCCAGTTTAAAATACAGCTCACTAAATTAAGCTCTAAAAAATTCAGCGCTTCAACTCGAAGAAAATTACAATCACAACACGGAATCAAACATGAACCCTATCAAAGCGATTAACAAATTGACCAAAGCTTCATAGAAGAAACAAAGTTGCAGAAAGAACGAAAGAAGCAATTGCAACAGGATCTGCCAACTGAACTTATCTAACATTTCATTTTGAAATGTCGAAAGAGCCAGCAAACGTTCAAAAATCTCAAAATACTGTCTGTAAGAAAGGTAACATTTTTAAAAACATGATCTTCCATAGATTCAACCAAATCTCAAACTTCCAAAATTAGAGAAAGTGCAAATTGAAAAAAAGGAACTCGGTCATGTGCTTTTGTCAAATAATGGTCCGACCTCGCTCAACCACTTGTTCTTTACTTCATTGTCTAACAAATAAGGAAAAGATAAACTTTCAAAAATTCATAAATTACTCAAAAAATAAGAAATCAATATACGCTAAAACACTGTACAAATTAAATAACAAAGTCATTAGAGGGCCAAAGATAGACATTAAGAAGAGTAAGAGACAATACAAAGAACAAAACAAAAAAAAACAACAAGCACTGCAACAAAACAACAACAAGATGAAATCAATGTCCATCTAATTTAAAAACAAATCATGAATTCAAAATAGCATATCATAAAAATTAATTGATTCCAACTGACATGCATTTCACCAGAAAAGATACGGGACCTTTCTTTATTGAGAATAATTAACAAGCAGAAAGACGAAATTGGGCAAAGTTCAAAAATATGTTTACATTTTCAACTGAACCAATTGAATGTACTCATTTATACCTTCATACGAAGCCATTGAGACCTGTAATTATCCAGAAAGTCATACGACTACAAAAAGAACGGGCAAAATTTGCGAGGAAACGGTGTCGGAACTTCCATTCAATGAAAAAAAAACTGCGCCTTCTATCAACGTCATTAAACTAACATGTGACATGTCATTAAATGTGCCATTAATGTGGTAATCGGACAAAGCAGCAAATGAGAACCTCAATATGTCGAAAATACTTAAAAAGCAATGAAAACTTGTAGTATCAACGCATTAACCACTATTTAAATGACAAAAGAGCCACAATGACCACATTCTTATTCACATGATCGAGAAGGCGACCTCTCTTTTTGCTGAAACTCCGCTAAAAGGCGCAGAAATAAGATTAAAAGCGACGAATTGAAAAGAAAAACAATTATTTACTTTTGAAGACCAAGAAATTTTTTAACCATGAGTTATCACAACCATAAGCTTTAAACTGAAAAATTGTTAGCAGATTAATTTGTTACTGCTTAGTAAGCCGATTGCACGTGTCATTAGTTAGACTAAAAAAGTCGAAACAATGAAAAGGGATCCTAATTTAGGTTCTGAAGACTTTACGAAACGGAAGTAAAACTAGCCCTCTTCTGAAATTCAAAAAAATTTTAGGTTTCTTCTTTCAGCAAATTTGAACAGAGTGGGCTAAAGAAGCACACTTGGTGCCATTTTTAATGAAAAAGGTTGAATCTTGAAAAACTCAGCAAACATGTGAGCTAAAATTGTTAGAACAAAGAATTCAGCAACCCTCTAAATTCATAGACAAAACAAATAACTCTATTGTTAAAATTTTAGCAAAACTGACGCACATTTGCGCAAAAATTATAGAAAACGTGAACAAAATAACTAACTGGAATAAATGAAAATCAAGACATCCTGTACGGGCTTTCTAATGATACAAATCACAACTTTCTACGATATATCGATCGACAAAAATTGACTGACCAAAAAAACTCAGTTGAGCATATAGCTCCTCTCCCACTTAAGTGGGTCGGAACAAATAGACCTAAAAACATGTAGGAATCAAAGTTTAGGGAAACGAATGGTAAGCTCGTACCTATTACATAAAGATCGTAAATTAATTTTTGAATGCATTCTCAATCTCAATCAAAACAACTCTGGCCTGATGGAAATCAAGAGAACGACATATTTACCTGCACACAATGAATACCCAAAGATTGGAACTTCAAGAACCTCAATATTAATATTATTATTTACCTTCTAAACACTAAAACGATTGAGTATAAACAATAGCGTCCACCAAGACGCAGAGATTTTCTCAAAAAGTCAAGTTTCGAGCAGGCTGAACTGGTCTTCTAAAAGAAAAATCACCGACAACCACTCAAGGAGTGAAATTTTACTCATTAATCCACTTCAAAGGTTCCAGTAACACGACAGGTTTAACCAAAAAGGCGAAACCGTTGTTATTAACAACCGTTAAGAGAGCAAAAACTTAAAAAATGTAAATAAAAATTTTACAATATAATCCGGTAAAAATTAAGCAAATGGTCAAAACTTGGCTGAAACCTAAACAAAACTTGCTCCAAAAAACCAATCTCACCTTAAGTCCAGCCGAATCTGCCATTGCAAGGCGAGCCCCTCGAAAAAAAACCTACCAGCACTGAAGATGACACACGATTGGATATTAAAGCCAATGGCCTCTGGGACAGAAGTTTGTCCGTTGATCTTTTCAGGGGAGGACCGGCACAAGGGGAGCAGGACCTTCAGCAACCCGAGTGACAAAGCAGGTTGCCAGCAAACTAAACCTCAAGAACGACTACTCTTACGCCAACATCATCACGTTTTTCCAAAAAAAAACAGCTTTGCGCTACTCCAGAGCTCCGTGCTTTGCCTGCGCGGTTTCCGTTCGCTTCGACGACCGCATTAAGTTGAGGCTTCCATAGGGACTTTTGTTGGGCTTTTAAGTTGAATATGATTCTCCTTTGTTTGATTTTCAATTAGTAGTTTTATGACTTGATAATTTTCATCTCATTTTCATGAGTGCTGGTTTGTAACAAAACTTTTACAGGTATCACATCCAATTTTCTCTCCATTTTTACATTTGCTCGAGTTCGTGTTTTTAGCTGCTACTGATTAAAGAGTAATTTTGGCCACCATTTCTGTAAACACTATTTTTGACCACCTTACGAAAAGGTGGACTTGTTAGCTATCGCTGATCTTGAATTTAATTTTTCATCTATAAAAAATTCCACTAAATTATTCTAACGACACATCAGCGACAAAAAGCACAGAAGATAAAATCTCTTAAAAGACTGCAAACACCATATGTTTAAAAACTCATACCATGTTAAAAATAACAGAAATAGATAGAAATTTGATTTAAATAAATCAATTTTCATGAATAGAAACAACTTACAATTCATACCAATGATCTCAAAAAATCATTTAGGCCAAGACGTCAAAAACTGCAACAAAAAATCTGTAAACTGCAATTAATTAGATGATTATAGAAATTGTCAAAAAGCGTCGAAAATGAACCCGAAATTTATTAACACTCGAGAAACAAAAGTGAATTTTTGCTAGTTCTTATTGCTTAAAAAATATCTGATGAGATCTATTATGCTTATGATAACAAAAAATGAGAAGTCACGTGACACTTCTAGTCCGTTGAAAACTTCAAATCAGTCAGACGAAATGCTAAATAGAGCCACTATGAACTAATTGGAATAACCGCCACAAACTCATTTTCTGAACTTTTATTGTTCCTCTTGCGACCCTTCATTGAATTTACTTAAACTTAATCTAAACTTCTTTAAACTATATTCTCAGGACCCTGTCAGTCTTCTACATACTTGTATCTGTTCTATGGCACCCACCTGTAATTGCCAATAAAACTATTGTATATAACAGCTGAAATCCATCAAAGAGTCGACCGAAATAACAAAAACTTCATGAGCTTGACTCTTGATCTGCACTGAATTAAAAAACCAATGCTTTAACTCAGCCGTACCAATAATAACTTAATGATTAGTTTACTTGGGAACACTATTGAAATTAGCCAAGTTTGAAGCCTGGCCTGGGCTGTTGAATAATTTTAACAGGTTGTTGGTGTAGCGGATTTCAGCTCCAATGAATATCGTGTTGTTATGCATGTACACTGGCTTATCTCCTCTTGTATCCGAGCTTGAAAATAAACAGAAACAATAATAAACTGAACGTCAAAAGTAAGTTAGCACCTCCTAGTTACGAAATAAAAATTCAATTTTTGACGCAACATTACTCCATCTTGCAATCAAAATTCGGAGAAAATTCCTACACCATTGATCCTCCAAGTATGGTTGACGAAATTTCATTCTTAAAATGAAGTAGTCTCAAAATGCGATGTTTTCACGTTTGTTCAACTATGATTGAGTTTGCATTAGCATTTTTTAGCCTATTTTTATTCGAATGTCAGAAGTCATACAGCAAAATACATCCGTTTGTTTTGGATACTAGTTTACACAGTTTCAACGATAATCCGCGAATAGTCAACCAGTTTCAAGACATAAAAGAAATCAGTGATTTACAAGAAAAACATGTGCTTCTGAATTTTTGATCGCCTCAGTTATATCTTATTATACCATACCTAATCAGTACAATTTTGATTGAAATGTTTTGCACGCACATAAGATTCCTGGGCCCTAACGTCGCATAACCTTAACAGGTTATGGGCCCAGGAAATTAAAATCCCTACGATTAATCATCAAAAAGGGAAAAGGTAACGCGCATTTTTGATCTTTTGCCTGCGCAATTTTTTTGAATCCGAAAAGCGTAAAATTTTTTTGTCAGAAATTCTGCCAACTTTTATTCGAAGCTATTCTGCCAACATTGTAATCTGCAGTATTCAAAGTGTTGAAAGTCGAACTTAAAACTGCAAACTGAAGGTATCGAAGATATTCATTGGTTGATATATGTCAATTTTTTTGTGACAGACAAAAATTTTTTTACAGATAATATTTAGAAACATAAAAACGAGAAGATATTCTGCCAACAACAATGCAAATCTGATATCACGTCGACAGTATATACACAGTATTTGTTGTATTCACAGAATATATTGCAAGTTGAAGTTGGGGATATGAAGTTTTTTTTGGTATTGACATTTTTTTATTATAAACAAACATTTGTCAGAAGAATATTGACAACTACTCATCTCGGATACAAGCAATTCTTGGAGAATTCATGCAGCAAGTTTTTGTTTAATATTGACAGGTTTCGCAGTAGTCTAACGGTTTCTTTGATACATAGCAAATAATTTTGTAATGAAAGTAGTGTTTGCCTTTTCCGGCTAAAACCCACACAAATTAAGGGGATTTTTAACAAATAGAAAACACCAGTCACTCCAACTATTTCAAATATTCTGATTTTTGATTCCGATGTATAACATTCAAGCGAAATTTGTTTTTCGGAACATGTTCTAACTATTGCAAAAGTCATTTGAAAGATTAACATAACATTGGAAGTTTCTTTACACAGTGCGATACATAAAAATGTGTGATCAGTCGTGTAGACGTAAAGGTGTTTATTTCTCTGGAAAAGAGGAGGATTTTGCTTATTTTCAGGATCAATTTGAAGCAAAGATGTTTAACATGAAACTTTTGAGAGTTTTGAAATGGCAATGTGATGAAACTGAGTTTGAGAAAAATTCGAAACCTAAGGCTTCCGAGGAAGCTAAACTTAGAAATAAACAGCAAGCTCGGGAAAAATTTGATGAGTTAAAGATGCGTAATTGATGTGAGATCATACAATCATTTGACAAACGTACTGCAATGTTTTTGAGACCTTACAAAGAGGATGGTCCAAAGGCTTGGGCCGTAATGTGTGATAGATATAAAAGTTGCGAACGGCCTGGTCTACAGCAATTGATTGAAAAATTGACAAATTTGAAATTTGTAGCAAATGAAAGTGTCATTGATTATATCACACGGGCTGAAGAGTTTCAAAGTAATTTAAGAGAGGTTGATGAACAAGTAAAAGAGCCCATACTTATTTCCATTATTTTGAAAGGTCTCAGATGATTTTGCTAATCTTGTAACCATATGCAAATTCAGTAAGGACGAAAAAAACCTGGATATTATTAAAAGAGATTTAGTAAATATTGAATATGACAAAAGACAACGTAGCAATGATGAGCGTCGGGAGTCTACTTTTTTGGCAGTAATAGACAGACACCAAAATTGAAATGTAATTTTTGTGGGAAAATGGGTCATAAGGAAGCGTTTTTTTTTGCAAAAGATTCTAACGAAAGAAATATGAATGTCATAATTGTGGTACTTCAGGTCACATAGCAAAAGATTGCCGCAAACCAAAACAAAACAAAAAGTACTGTTCTTTCTGCAAAATGAACAACCATGACCGCAACGAATGTCGTTAACTTAAAAATGGTACCAGTAACAATGAATCACCTAATTTACTTCGTGCAATGAACTCAGCTAATGAAAAAGGTTTTTGATTTTTCGCAAGTAGTGATAACAATGTTTTAGCTAAGAATGAAGTTGATATAATAACTGATTCAGGATGTACAAATTATGTTGAAAGGTCGCCAACTGTTTGCTACATTAGATGGGAGTTTTTCGGGATCTGTTGGCTGTGCCAACAATTCTGAATCCGAAATTAAAGGTAAGGGTAGGGCTGAATTTTATGTGTGTGAGGATAATGGAAAGAGCAAAAATAACGCTGTCAGAAGCTCTTTTTGTTCCCGACTACGGGAAGAATTTAATTTCAGTGAGCAAATTGAAAAATTCTGGTAATAAAGTGGAATTTGGAGACAACGATCATATAGTAACAAGAGATGGCAGTTTTTCCACAGATGCAAGAGAACAATCTATTCCGATGGAGTGCCAAATTTATTAATCATAGGACTCAAGAAAATGAGTTTTGCAACAAACAATGCTTAGCTTCTTCAAACTTGAAACTTTGGCATGACAGATTAGGTCATAATAATTTTCAGGATTTGATAAAACTTCAATACCATGTTGGAATGCAAATTGACAAAAATGATAGCAGTGGATTGAAGTTTGACACTTGTGAATTAAACAAAGCAAAACGTAAAGCGGTTCCAAAAGATAGTGTTGACAGAGCAAACAATGCGCTTGATATTGTCCATGTTGATATTTTAGGACCAGTAACACCTGTATCAGTTGACAATCATAGATATGCAATTTTATTTGTTGACAGTTTTTCCAAATATTCGAAAGTTTACTTTATGAAAACTCGTGACGAATGCCTCCAGTATTTTCAAGAGCTTTGTGCAGATTTAGGTACACCTCAAACTCTCGTAAGTGACGGCGCAAAAGAGTTTTCCTCTACTCAGTTTTCCAGGTTCTGTCGTGAAAATAAGGTGAGACTTGAAAATTCAGCACCCTATACGCCGAAGGAAAATGGCAAAGTAGAGAGAAAATGGGGGACTACTACCGGCATGACAAGATGTTTGTTAGATAACGCAGGATTGGGAAAAGTACTGGACTTATGCAATGAACTACGCTTTTTACATCAAAAACTACTGTTTTCACTCGGCAATTGGAAAAACACCTTACGAAAAAATATGGATCCAAACCAAACGTTTCTTTTGTAAATGTTTTTGGCTGTAAGGCCTTTAGCTATATCGAGAAACAGTTTCGGGGAAAACCTGACCATCGTGCTCAAGAAGGTATTTTTATGGGATTTTGAAATAATAGCAACGCGTTTATTATAGGCATTCCAGTCGAACAAAGAAATTACAAGATTACAAAAACTCACAATGCAAAATTCAACGAGGATGTAAATTTTTGTAAAGCCAAAAACGACCGCAATCAACCTTCTTCTTTGGAAGGTCCCTCAGTAGCAAATATTAATTTTGGTGATGTTAATGAGACAGAATTTTGCAATGAACCTGTTGCAATCTTGAACGAGGAGACAGTAGAGAATCAAATATCACCTCTTCGTAGATCTGCCCGACTTAACCAGAATACTAATAATGAGTTCTCTGCAGAAGTGGAGGAAATCTTGAAATGTTAAGCTGAACTGCCTCAAAATACTAATGAAGCCCTGAGAAATGAAAAATGGCGAGACGCAATGCAACAAGAGTATAATTCGTTAATTAAAAACCACGTTTGGGAGTTAGTTTCTCTTCCAGAAAATGCGAAAGCAATTGGGAGATGGCATTTTGCTAACAAATTTGATAGTGATGGTAATGTCAATAAACACAAAGCACGTTTTGTGGCAAAAGGTTCTAGTCAACAACAAGGTATTGACTACAAAGACACATACTCACCCACTACTAGACTGAGTACCATACGTATCGTACTTCAAATAGTGACAAATTTAGGTGGTATGCCAAAACAAATGGACATCAAGACAGCGTACTTGAATGCACCAATTGAGGAAAATGTATACATGCTTCACCCTGAAGTTTTTGAAAAATTCGACACAGACGGTAATCCATTAGTTTGTAAATTGAACAAGAGCATTTACGGTTTGAAACAGTCAGGAAGAAATTGGTTCCTTACTCTTAAAGGACATTTAGAAACCATAGATTTTGAAGCATGCATACATCATCCATGTTTATTCATCAAAAATGGAATAATTATTTGGCAATGATTTGCGTTTGGGTAGATGATACTATTTTCTATTGTCAAGAAACTGATTTCTACCAATGGTTTGAGGGAAAGATGTCAACCAAATTCATTATTAGTGAATGTTCTGATCTCAAATTGTTTTTGGGAATGAAATTTGAGTTTTCCGATGGGATAATTGAAATTAGTCAGGAAAAATTCATTGATAACCTTCTGATAAAATTTGAAATGAGCGACTGCAAAAGTGTATCTACACCTATTACAGAAAAACAAAAGTTCACGAAATTTGCACAGACTGATAAACCTGATATTGATAATACAACTTATCGCAGTCTCGTTGGGAGCCTTGATTATTTAGCTAGGATTTATGTTCTAACTTATTCAGAGAACCAAATGATACAAATACATCAAGTTCTATCTCAGTATTTGAAAATAGACGCCATTTTGATTTCCCTTTGTGATCTTTGGGTTATCCTTGATTTCATTAATTTTGCCCAATTTAGCCCACTTTTCCCAATATAGGCCTCCACGAAATTATAACCCAATTATTATAAATTTACTGCAATGGGGGGCTATACGTTATATTACCAAAAAAAGCCTAGCATCAGGTGTTTGCCCCAGGCGGTCAGTTGTTGCGTCATTAGTTTGTTCTCGCTGGCGCTACTCCTTCCGATTCGTTTTTTTTTTACGTGAAAACGAGGTGAAAGATTGTTCCGCCGTTCGGGCATTGCCACTACCTAGATTGCAACCAGTTCTCGATCTTTGACGAGGGCATGATGTGGTGCAAGCCCCGCATACATGCCCTGAGTCATTCTTTTGCAAAAGAATCAAAATTTTCCAAAGATAAATTTCAAAAATTTAGTAGATCTTTTTTTTAGCTTTTTAGGGTCAAAAGTTACAAAAAATGACTGAATTGTGCCTGGGGAATTGTGCCACTCAAAAATTTTAGGGATCAGAGGAAAAACGTCAAAATTACTATTTTTAGATTCAAAATTTAGAAATTTCCTTTTAAGTTTTTAAAAAAAGATTTCAAAACTTTCATCTTTGTTCAACTGCAGGCCATACTGTAGGTCATAGGGCTTCTGTTTGGCCTTTACAAATGATTGCTACAAGATGTGGGTTCAAATATAGGGCATCAGAAAAACATCATGTTTTTCATTTTTGTTCTAATTCTGCAAATTTTGGCACAAAAAGCACCCTTAGTACAACGTTAGTGATTGTTGACGGCAGAAAAAGTTCCCTATGCTAAAAAATCGAAAGAATCATTGAATTGGGAGAGAATTATAAACAAATTGAAATTTCAATAAAAAAATCGGTCAAATTTGTAACTTTTCTGAAAAACTGGATAGTTTTTGCAGAAAACTGTTTGCAGTTAATAGCCTGCAACACCCATTAACTCTAGTTTACCCTTAAAAAAACGTCAAAATTGACACATGAAAGTAAAAAAATATTTTTAAATTTGCTCAAAAATTAGGCCACAAATTGCCCAAAAACCCCATGAAGGAGAATTCCTAAAAAAAAAAAAATTACAAGGGGGTCCCCTGGTCGAAGAAAAAAGTAGAAAAATTCGCTCATTACTTGAGTTTTATTTTTAATTTGTAGATAGGTTTCTGTTTTCAGACACACCACACTACCCCACCCTCGCGTTTTTTGATGCCAGAAAGGGGGTCGGAATATTAGCAATATTCAGTGCATGCAGGATTTTATATAGCACATGCTGTTTCATTTGCGTTTTACCAAAAAAACTGAAGTTAATTTGATAAGTTGGGCCTGCCTTGAGCTTTTAGCACCAATTTTGTTTTACCCTAGATTATCTAATAAGATTTAAAGTGATAAGGGACCAAGTGCGTCCCATTTGAGTTCCGTTGCTTAAAATTATAAAATAAGTCACGCAAAAAAGGCAGCGTGGCAGGGCACACCTCGGTACGGCCTTTTCCAACTTCAGGTGACCAAGTGGATGATAGAAAAATACAAGAAAATTGTTTCAAGGAAGTATAATCAACTTTAAAACATACCCGGCAGATTGCCGGAAAAAAGAAAAATTATTTTTAAAGTGTGACTTATTTTGATGTCATTCCGTTGTTGAACAGACTCCTGTTTCATAGTGAGACAATACAGAGGCTAGTATCAGTACCAACAAGCATTAGAGATAAGACTTAATAAGAACCAAGTTAGAGTACGAGGGCATCTAAAACTGGGCTTTATGGGTTTATTCCATTTCTATTTCTGATTCCATTTTTTAAAACTGACTCTGTTCATTTTAAGCAAAATGTTCAACAAGCCGTGAACGAAGGTAAGGCAAAAATTTTTTATTCGACGAAGTAAAAAAAACATAGCCGGACAAGTCCTGACGTACAATTCGAAAAATTTTTATTGACTAAACAAGAAACTAGACCTAGAACGGACTATGGTAATTGGGAAAACCATTTCTAGAAAAAATCAGATAACAGAAAACAAAACAAAAACAGAAAATCAATGTTAAAATGTCGCTAGCGAGAACAAAAAACCACTAGCGAGGAATATGCCAAGAATGTAAAGTTGATTCTAACAAAAAACTGGGCCTAGAATGACCTATAAATGGATTGGAAAAACCATTTAGAAAAAAAAACCGATCCAAAAATCTGAAAACAAAAACAGTAAAAACCAAAGTGAAATTGCCGCATGTGAACAAAAACCACTTGCGAGAAAGCAAACTTTTGCTCAAACACCGTTTTCTCACTCTACTTAAAAATTAGAGCGAAAAAAAAATGCACGACGCAAAACCACTCGCTTTTTCGTTCCATTTCCTGGTTCGGCGTGACCAAAATCACTACTCCAGTTTGACTTCAAAAATCATGAAAATGTGTGAACAGATCTTTAAGACAGCGCCCCAATACAATTCGAAATCTTCAAATAGTAAAAACCAGGAGTACCGCAATATAGCTCCGCTCTGCTTACAGCTTCGCAGCTATAAAAAAATAGGAGCGCTATAATAGCCAGCTGCGAAGCTGAGGCGGCTATTAAACAACACTAGGAACCAATTTCATTGAACTTTCGGAAATTAAAATAAGTACCATAGTCTTCTTAATTATTGATACGCCGCTCCTTAAAAGCAATTACTAAAACAAAAGTAGTTCACTTTAGTATCTGAGGTAAACCGGAAGTACAAAATTTAAGACACTTTGGAAAATTTTATTTAAATTTAGTAAATTGAGGTCGGTACCTTCCAACGCACTTCGACTAGAAATTAACATCTTTAATAGAAATGAATTTAGTGATAATTATTATGTCTGTAAAGAAACACCAGGGACAAAGCAATTGAAGAAGGTTACAATAATGTTACAATTTGATCTTAAAAAATTAGCTTAATTATTGATATTTCCCGTATTACATATTGGCTGCATTCGAATAACAATCAACTTGAGTCACATAGATCCCATTGGCTTTATCTCCTTCCATTGAAGTAAGCAAATATTTTTTTTTCAGATTGAGGTCAATTTTAGGATCCTTTCCATTTGTGCCCCCCCCCCCCAGTACGTTATGCTCCCCTCAGTTACAGAGCACGTGTCATAACATGTTAAATCACTAAGCACAATTATAGCACGTGCTTCTGGGGGGGGGGGTGTGCAAATAATATGCATTCACTAGGCTCGGGGGGGGGGGGGGGCACAAACGGGAAAGATCTCAACTTGGAAAGTGAGCCAAGTCAAAAGTGAACGAAGTCAAACACTTAACCGCGCGAATGAACAAATTCGCATTACTAAGAGTGAAAATGACATCACACACACAGTCAATTCAGTGGAAATTGCATGAATGAAAAACCAAAAGCAAGCAACCTAAAAATGACAAGGACTTGATTCGAAAAAGCAATTAGAAAAAGAACGCAATCAGGAAACTCGAAAAACAACGTTTAGACCGCTGTCTCGCTCTGCTTCAAAAAAGAAGAGTAAAAAAATTCGCGCCGTAAATTCACTTTCTTTCGCTCCACTTCCTGTTTCGGTGTGACCAAAATGACTACTCCAATTTGATTTCAAAGATGAATAAAATGTGTCTGAAAAGATCTTAGAAAAGCAAACATAGGTGTACCTATTCCGGAAACGCCTCAACGAGTCACGCCTGTCAAAATTAAAAAAAAAAATCTACCTTTTTTAAGAATTGTACCTACCAATACGACAAAAAAAAAAAACAGAAAACCGTTAATTCAAAAAAACAGTCAAGAAAAAAGGCCAAAAACCAACTAACAAAAACCCAAAAAACTATAATACTTCTTAAAGTCAATTGAGAGAAATTAAAAGCCAATACAATAATAATTTGGACATATTAAGGTAAAACTTGTCTAATTTTGAAGACAAAAGGAAAACCTGCAAGAAATTGAAAAAAATAGTTTCAAACTTCGCAAATTTTATTGATATTTCTTAGCTTAAAACACCATCATCAAAGCGGTAATAGATTGACACCTAAAAATTCCATTAAGCAATAGCCATCTATTCAGTTCCGAACAAATGCAATGGGACCAAATATGGGCAAAAAAAACTTAAAATCCTAAAAACCGCAAAATTGATTAAAACTTCCAAATTAGCATAAAACTCAGATTAAGTTCCAAAAAACTTGAAAATGCAATCAATACAAACATGAAATAGCGAAGTCAAACCGCTCTATCTAACAAAGTTAAAACGGAAGAAAACTGTTCAAAAAAGCCGCTCTTTGACAAAAAATTTGCTCGTTTACAGAAAACTTTTCAAACCTCAATTTCTCGCTCTCCCGAAAACAGTGATATGAACAAAAACCACTCTTTTTGATTTACTGAATTTTGTCTATCAATTGGAGATGGGATGTTAGGCGAAAACTCGATTAAGCGAACGAAATTTTTGTAGCCATTAGGCGAAAATCCTGAAGCAATTTTTTTGTGGAAATTAGCAAAATTGCGAATAGCAATCAAAACACTTGAGAGGTACTTCAAAATCCACTCGATATTATAAAGTTGTATCCCTATATTATAAAGTTGTATCCCGAAATCGTTGGCCGTGAAGTATCCATATCAGTTGCCTCATGCAAAAGAGTTGTTAAAAGTACAGGCAAAATGTATTATTATTTTCAATGTCTTGCATCTCTTCTAATGTACTTAATGTCATCACGGCCAATGATTTCGGTCTTTAAAAGTAACAGGTATAAAATGACAATGTTTAAAATACTTGTCAATAGATTTGATGTAAGCAATTTAGAACTACTGGTTATTGGGGGAGTTGGGGTGAAGCTACATCTTGAAAATAATCAAAATTTGAAAACTTAATTTACAATATATTACCTAACGGATATTGCAGTATCTCCTTTAAGTGGTTTAATTGGTATTCGCCAAATTTCCACAAAACCTTAACTCAGAAGTTTCGCCTAATGGCTATCAAAATTCTTTTCGCCTAATAGAGTTTTCACCTAATATCCCATGCCCCTATCAAACCATTCCAAATTTTACTACGCACTTCATTTCCTGCTTCAAAACTTACTCTAAACATACCCGGTAGATTGCCGGAAAATAGCCGCCGTTGATTCCCATAACTCTATTGGGATTGAAAGAAAAGAAAATATCAACAAAAATTGATTTTTGTATAAAAACATTTTCAAGTGCGATTTATTTTGATGTCATTTCGTAATTGAACACATTCCAGTCTCTGTGAGAGGCTATAGGGTCTAGTATCAATACCAATAAGCATTATAGATAGTAACTAAAACTTTGAGAACAAATTTCAAGTACCGGGCATCTAGAAATGGGCTTTTATGGGTTTATCCCGTTTCTATTTCTGACTTTGATTTTTTATACTGACTCTCTTCATTTTGAATTGCTTTGCTGAGCAGCTGCTGTTTAAAAGGACTTCCAGCAGAATGACAGAAGATTAAAACTAGCCTAGAGAAGTCAAATAGATTTCACGCAAAATGTCGAAAAAGCGGCAAAATGGGTAAAGCGAAAAGTTCCACGAAGTAAAATAAAAAAAATAGGAGCGCTATGATAGCCGGCTGAGAAGATGAGGGCGGCTATTAATAAAATTGATTTATAATAAACTTCTCCAATACTCCTCTTCGAGTCGTAAAAAAGACAGCGCCCCAATATAATTATATTCATTGAGTTGTAAAAACCAAGAGAATGCCAAAAAGAGCTCGCTATCGCACCTATTAATCACAGAAACATTCAACTAATTGTATCAATAAGTTAATGGGAACTTGGGAAAGTTATATGCGAAAAAGATACGAAGCGTGACCAAAAATAACACACAGTCACATCCATTTCACTCGGATGCTGATAGTATCTGAAAAAAAAAGCGACTGACTGGTTTGTATGTGCCCGGAGAAGCTCATGTGAGACAAACTGTGCGACACCATTCTCGGGGTTGAAATCTGCCGTGGGTCGCTGGAAACAACTTGAACTATTCGTCTTAAACTTTACAGTGAAGTGTTCCTTTTTGCCTCGAGATGTGTTTTGATCATAGAGCGTCACAATGCATAATCCTTGAAATGGGTACGGTAGCATCGGATCAGTCTCGGTGCGACACATCTGCACAAATACGCTGATATGTGTGCTGTTCCCTTTACCAGCCCCATTAGCAAACATACGCAGCCTGAACTCGAACCCTTCAGGAGTCTGGAAGCGCTTCGAGTAGCGGCTCGTTTGTTGAACATCTCTGTCAAGTTCTCCAAAACGCCCCAGACGCCAAACAAGTGTACCATCGCCTCTCATGTCATGCTGCGCTGCTTCGTGCTCACGAAATGTCTCTACAAAACAGAATTTCAGCTTTTTGTTCCAACCCGCCACATGTATTTGGATAATAGTAACTTAAAGTGGGCCTGGTTTTTTAAAGTCAATTTTGGCCGATTAATATCTTTTGCCGAGACATACCAAAGTCGTTCCATCAAAAATACCTTGATAAACTGAATCGATCCCTGAAATCACACTTCATTTCCTGCTTCAAAACTTACTCTAAACATACCCGGTAGATTGCCGGAAAATAGCCACCGTTGATTCCCATAACTATTGGGATTGAAAGAAAAGAAAATATCAACAAAAATTGATTTTTGTATAAAAACATTTTTATGTGCGATTTATTTTGATGTCATTTCGTAATTGAACACATTCCAGTGTCTGTGAGAGGCTATAGGGTCTAGTATCAATACCAATAAGCATTATAGATAGTAACTAAAACTTTGAGAACAAATTTCAAGTACCGGGCATCTAGAAATGGGCTTTAATGGGTTTATCCCGTTTCTATTTCTGACTTTGATTTTTTTATACTGACTCTCTTCATTTTGAATTGCTTTGCTGAGCAGCTGCTGTTTAAAAGGATTTCCAGCAGAATGACAGAAGATTAAAACTAGCCTAGAGAAGTCAAATAGATTTCACGCAAAATGTCGAAAAAGCGGCAAAATGGGTAAAGCGAAAAAAAGTTCCACGAAGTAAAATAAAAAAAATAGGAGCGCTATAATAGCCGGCTGAGAAGATGAGGGCGGCTATTAATAAAATTGATTTATAATAAACTTCTCCAATACTCCTCTTCGAGTCGTAAAAAAGACAGCGCCCCAATATAATTATATTCATTGAGTTGTAAAAACCAAGAGAATGCCAAAAAGAGCTCGCTATCGCACCTATTAATCACAGAAACATTCAACTAATTGTATCAATAAAGTAATGGGAACGCGGGAAAGTTATATGCGAAAAAGATACGAAGCGTGACCAAAAATAACACACAGTCACATCCATTTCACTCGGATGCTGATAGTATCTGAAAAAAAAAGCGACTGACTGGTTTGTATGTGCCCGGAGAAGCTCATGTGAGACAAACTGTGCGACACCATTCTCGGGGTTGAAATCTGCCGTGGGTCGCTGGAAACAACTTGAACTATTCGTCTTAAACTTTACAGTGAAGTGTTCCTTTTTGCCTCGAGATGTGTTTTGATCATAGAGCGTCACAATGCATAATCCTTGAAATGGGTACGGTAGCATCGGATCAGTCTCGGTGCGACACATCTGCACAAATACGCTGATATGTGTGCTTTTCCCTTTACCAGCCCCATTAGCAAACATACGCAGCCTGAACTCGAACCCTTCAGGAGTCTGGAAGCGCTTCGAGTAGCGGCTCGTTTGTTGAACATCTCTGACAAGTTCTCCAAAACGCCCCAGACGCCAAACAAGTGTACCATCGCCTCTCATGTCATGCTGCGCTGCTTCGTACTCACGAAATGTCTCTACAAAACAGAATTTCAGCTTTTTGTTCCAACCCGCCACATGTATTTGGATAATAGTAACTTAAAGAGGGCCTGGTTTTTTAAAGTCAATTTTGGCCGATTAATATCTTTTGCCGAGACATACCAAAGTCGTTCCATCAAAAATACCTTGATAAACTGAATCGATCCCTGAAATCACACTTCATTTCCTGCTTCAAAACTTACTCTAAACATACCCGGTAGATTGCCGGAAAATAGCCGCCGTTGATTCCCATAACTCTATTGGGATTGAAAGAAAAGAAAATATCAACAAAAATTGATTTTTGTATAAAAACATTTTTATGTGCGATTTATTTTGATGTCATTTCGTAATTGAACACATTCCAGTGTCTGTGAGAGGCTATAGGGTCTAGTATCAATACCAATAAGCATTATAGATAGTAACTAAAACTTTGAGAACAAATTTCAAGTACCGGGCATCTAGAAATGGGCTTTAATGGGTTTATCCCGTTTCTATTTCTGACTTTGATTTTTTTATACTGACTCTCTTCATTTTGAATTGCTTTGCTGAGCAGCTGCTGTTTAAAAGGATTTCCAGCAGAATGACAGAAGATTAAAACTAGCCTAGAGAAGTCAAATAGATTTCACGCAAAATGTCAAAAAAGCGGCAAAATGGGTAAAGCGAAAAAAAGTTCCACGAAGTAAAATAAAAAAAAATAGGAGCGCTATAATAGCCGGCTGAGAAGATGGGGGCGGCTATTAATAAAATTGATTAATAATAAACTTCTCCAATACTCCTCTTCGAGTCGTAAAAAAGACAGCGCCCCAATATAATTAAATTCATTGAGTTGTAAAAACCAAGAGAATGCCAAAAAGAGCTCGCTATCGCACCTATTAATCACAGAAACATTCAACTAATTGTATCAATAAGTTAATGGGAACGCGGGAAAGTTATATGCGAAAAAGATACGAAGCGTGACCAAAAATAACACACAGTCACATCCATTTCCCTCGGATGCTGATAGTATCTAAAAAAAAAGCGACTGACTGGTTTGTATGTGCCCGGAGAAGCTCATGTGAGACAAACTGTGCGACACCATTCTCGGGGTTGAAATCTGCCGTGGGTCGCTGGAAACAACTTGAACTATTCGTCTTAAACTTTACAGTGAAGTGTTCCTTTTTGCCTCGAGATGTGTTTTGATCATAGAGCGTCACAATGCATAATCCTTGAAATGGGTACGGTAGCATCGGATCAGTTTCGGTGCGACACATCTGCACAAATACGCTGATATGTGTGCTTTTCCCTTTACCAGCCCCATTAGCAAACATACGCAGCCTGAACTCGAACCCTTCAGGAGTCTGGAAGCGCTTCGAGTAGCGGCTCGTTTGTTGAACATCTCTGACAAGTTCTCCAAAACGCCCCAGACGCCAAACAAGTGTACCATCGCCTCTCATGTCATGCTGCGCTGCTTCGTACTCACGAATTGTCTCTACAAAACAGAATTTCAGCTTTTTGTTCCAACCCGCCACATGTATTTGGATAATAGTAACTTAAAGTGGGCCTGGTTTTTTCAGTCAATTTCGGCCGATTAATATCTTTTGCCGAGACATACCAAAGTCGTTCCATCAAAAATACCTTGATAAACTGAATCGATCCCTGAAACCTGGTCGCAAATAATTTCAAGTCTATTAATACGCTTCATTTACTCGAAACTTGCAATCTATACATGAAATTACTATAAAATTCCAATGAGAATTTGCTAAAACAACAGATTGTGCCCTTCTCTGTGACTGAATTTTCATAAAATTATCAAACGCTGCACCTGCTTCGATCGTTAAAGCAAGGATTGGTTCAACCGATATTAAATATTTTTGGGACAATTTAAAAAATCCACTTTCAAGACACCAAAACATTGAACTTATATTTAAATTTAAAAACAACTTCGATAAGGCTGACAAGCACCATCCATTTCAGCACTCTAATAGAAACTGTTAGTTTCAAAGCAATTATCTTCAACAAGACGCTCAAAACTTTTCACTTTTGGTTCTTTTTACACGGAAGCTTGGGTTCAAAAAATACGGATACTTTACAAATATCCGCTGATTAAGTTAGAACCAATATTTGTACAGCTATTTGATCGCCTAAAAGGCACAACCAAGTTGAAGTTCACTTTTACTCAATTTTTCTTTTTTAGCGGCCACAGTTATCAATCCACTAATTTTGTTGACTTAGTGAAAGAAAAGGACAGATTTCAAGGGAACCTGAGAACTGAAGATGTCTATTTTTTTTGTTTTCTACTCTGGCCTTCCAAATATCCAGTACATGTTCTACTTAAGCGCTTTGACCAGCATGAGTCGTATTAAAAAAATTACCATTTTCCCATCAAAAAACTATATTCGCCGGAGGTTTAAAAATTATAGTTTTAATTAGGTCAAACCTTTCTTCTTGATTTCTACGCAATTTTTTGCGTTATTCTTATAGTCTGATAAGTTTTCATCATCGCCTGTAAGTTTTCTGCCATTAATCAACTTTACAATTCAAGATATACAACTAATTGTTGACTTTACACTGAAAAATGAGGCTTGAACTTACCTTCCGCTAAATTGAGGTTAAAGGCACGCAGCAGGTCAGTTTACAAGCTATCATCATATTTTATCTGTCAGAAACTTTTGTTCCTGGTGTCCCAGAGGACAAATTCTTTGTTCGACCGTTACCCATGTGCGCAATAAAAACAATTGATTTTCAATCATCAAGTTTCTCTGATCGAACTTTTCTTGAACTTTCAGGTATTCTGACTAATGATCAGACTTTCAATGGACGGATCTTCGATAAACAGGATTTTAACTTTCGAATTTTATTTGACGGTTTGGGGCATTAAGTGCGAAAAAACATCTCATTTGCTTATTATATTATGAACATTAAGTCTTGACGCCCTGATATTTTCGGTTAACTCCCATTACTTTCGTAGCTTTAAGCCTTTTTAGATAACTGTGTTTAAAAATAACTAGGCCGAACCCTTAAGCCTACAATACAGACACTATTTTTAAATGATGCACGGCTTTCTGGATTTTGTGCGCTTCTTCAAAGGATTTTGAGGTCGTGGTTAAGTGAACGATCACCCATATAGACAGCTTCACTGAGGCGGCTGCCTAAAACAGCAATGAAACACGCTGCACCTCTTTAACCTCTACAGGAATCCGCTCCCCTAAATTTTCGAGAATCAAACATCATCCACAGCCGGCCGCTTGAAATCATGTTTGGCTATACAATAATCCAAAAAAGCAGTAATCGCTTACATATATTAACTAAAGCACCAACGAGTTCTACTATTAGTCAGAAGTTAATTATACTATTAATCAGTAGTAAATAAAATGAGTCAAAATATATTGCAACAGTTCGAAAACCACCTACATTTATAACCAGCCTTAGTCATCTCAGAAGTAGTCTAGTCGAAAGTCTAATGTATGTAAACTTCTTCATGAGTTATTGAGAAGTTAATACTGAAGAATCATTACAGAATGATGCACTAAATTGATTATTTTTACTTGAAACACTTTTGTTAACCAGTTTTCTCAGTAGATCAAGAGTGTTCAAATTACTAACCCGTCAATAAATTGTCGATATACTTCTTATTCGCAACAGCGTCTTTCCTGTCATCTTCGACTTTTTGCTGTAAACTCAGTATTTCATCAGCAAAAAAACCTGGACTCTTTCCAATTATAGCCGACAGTTTTACTGAGCTAGAGCAAACAATGCCACAGTATAAGTAACAGAAAAGGCCTTCTGTTGTTTTTACGGTTTTAGAAACATTACAGAACCCAGGGTACAATTTCATTGATCACTAAAGCTTCGAGGCACAGAGCTTAGTTTGAAAGCTTGAATTTAGACTTAAAGAAGTAAACTTAAATTTTTTGCACTGAACTTAGTGTCCTAAACAAGCAATCAACTAGATAAATTAATTTCGAGCTAATTAGGAAGCCAATAGGACCTATCACTAGTGAGCTTTGATTTGAAATGTTTTGTTATTTAATTAATATAAAAAGATCGCATTTTTTTTATAAAAAACCGACTGATGACAATCCGAATAATTTTTGAATTGTAACGGTCCAAGATTGGTACAGAACTAGTCCTGTAAATGTTGATTGTCCATTAGGAATATTTAATTTTTGGAATGTCATTGATTTAGATATTTTGTTTGTTAAAAAATAAAAAGTAAATGCTGCGTTTTTGATAATCAACGAATAAAGTTAGCAAAAAACGGCAAAGTTTTATTTACAGAGGACTCTCAACGGAAGTTGAAGTAGAATTAGCCCCCCTTTTCAGTCTACAAAGATTGTGTTAGCGGTGTTTGGGTGTGCACTTCCTGCAAATTTAATCAGAGTGGACTAAAGAAACTTATTTCGTGCTGTTTTTGATGAAAAACTCTGAATTTTTTAAAATTTTTAGCCGGAATTTGTGGCAAAAAAAAATTCAATGAAAATAGCCGACAATGTATTTTGTCTCTAAACGTAAAATCAACAACATTTTCATGAAAAATTTTATTAAATTTTATCAAAATTGGCGAAATTTTAGTCAAAAATTCCGAAAAAAGATGAATGAAATCAACGGAATTCACTATATTTTCTCGAAAGTTTAAACCTCGATATCTCCCTGTCAAAAACGAAAATAAAAAAAAACTTTTTAATTCCATATTCTACGCTGGACAAGCTTTCTAATGATACCAGTCTCAACTCTCTACGATGAATATATCGATCGGCCAAAATTGACTGAACAAAAAAAACCCAGTTGAGTATATAGTTCCTCCCCCCTCAAGAGGGGTCGGAAAAATTAGGACACTAAGGTTAGGGCAAAAAAATTAGACTTATGTGTAGGGCAAAAAATAAGACTTAGAAATCTAACTTTTGAAACTTAAATCAAACGGTTACAAATAACCGGCTGCTTGGCTATCGGAGACGTTTGGTTTATTTCAACTCGTGTTTGTTTTTTAGAAAATTTTCTTGCACTAGTTTGCAAGCTTGAACTCTTAACTTTAATTTCAAATGAAATTCAGCATTTTCGTACCCTTTGGTTGTTTAAATACGTTAGAACAAAACCTTATTACCCCTCTGGCCTCGTACCCAGCACTCGGGCGCAAGCGCTCTAGTTTCAGGGTACTAAGTCCCTTGGGTGATTAAGATTTTGTTCTAACATATACTTACGCTTGATTACCAGCAAAACCATTTCAATTGTTCAAACAATTCAAGCAAGGGGATTGGCATCGGCTGTGCTTCGCACATGAGGTGATCCAAACAACCAAAATAGCCATTTTTAATAACCGACATTAGCTAGTCATATAGCCAAATTTAGGCACTGTCCTTTTTACGACTCGATAAGAAATTATGGTCTCTGATTTCTTTTAATTTGAGAAGTGTCAGTACAGCAGTATATTAAAGCCACATTGTCAAAACAAGTGTTTTGGTCACCACGCTGAAAAAAGTCAAACATAGACAAATACTTGGGTATTTATTCACGCATTATTCCGAGAGCGTCGATTAGAATGTTTGTTCACGTGCGCCACTTTGAAAACAGATTCTTAGATTTGACCACAAGCTTTTGACTCAAATGCCTCTTTTCGTTGTTTGCACTTCTTTGTAAAAAGAACACTTGAGTGGTCGAGTAGTTAACTGTGGTTTTAGCAAAGTTTTTCTTATGACTCTGGAATCTACCATTATAACTCGCTTTGGCTTTCATTCATGTTTTTTATTTGCACAAGTCAGGCTCCTCACAATTGACTTAAGACTGACGTTACTCAATGTTTCAATTGAAAATACTTAAATTACGGCCAAAACTGTTAATCGCGTGTGCGGCCAAAATATCAACATCAAAATAAACGGGTTTAACTGATGAAGACGGGTCAAGACGTCCTTATCCATGGGTTATCGGAGCTCATTCGAGTGAATGCTATTTACTACAGGAACAAGGCCTAATTGACTTTTAGCTATTTTCCATCAATTTGGAAACTTTTAATTTAAAGTTGAAGGGAACTTCTGATGGTCTCTGATGATCTTCACAATATATTGGACAGAATCAATTCCTTTGTCTTTCAATAATTATGTTTACATTAATATCTATGAACCCATAGCTGGGCTTTTATTGATCTCGTGGTATTGCTGGCTTTTTTCGCTTAAAAACGGTAAACACTGGTAACACGCATAAATCTCTCGGGATGCAAATTCGTAACAATTGCCCTAAGCTAGTTTGTGTTGAAAACAATAAAAAAACAAACCGACTGAAGTCGGATGAATTCCTCTCGAACGACAGAAAACTTAATTTAGAGGGGTTGTAGCTTAGAAATGTCTCATGGGCTCAAAAACAACACAGGGGTGCAAATCACGGACCGTTTGGCAGTCTGATATCTTAACCACTCAGCTAATATGTCATTTTTACTTTCGCTCAAAATCGCATTTACATAAGCAACAAATTTTATTTCAGAACGAGAGAAACTTAGATCACTCAAAAATGAAGAACTAAAGCGTGAAAAGGTCACAAGAGAAAGTTCAAGGACAAAAGCGCAAAAACGGTCAAGCCCAAATTTGCATTTAAAGGTCACACATTTTTACAATAAGTGCTTCAAACTTTCTTCAAGAACACTTAAACGAACTATTTGGAAAGTTCATAATTCTCCTTTTTTGTGTTCCCAGGGTGGAAATCTTTTTGGCTCGTAAAAAGGCTTTTACTTTTGTCATTAAATCAATACATCAATACGTCTCAGAGGATATCAATACAAAAATATGCAAAAATTGTTAAGAAAACACATTTTAGAAATTTTGGTATCGTTTAATTTTATTCCATCTTAACGAATCGGAGTTCTGGTAAAAGGAACGAAGTTCTGGTAAACTTGCGAATTCGCTATATTGTATTTCTATGTTGAAAGCTATTCACACTTCAGATTTCAAAAAAAACACAAGAACAAGTTGAAAAAAAAACAATTTTTGTCTGATTTCAAAACATACAAGTTACAATTGGCTTAGATGCCAAAAAGTTCTACGGTTATCACAGGTTAATTTAAAATCTAATGTATTTAGTTTTCTTTTTTCTGCCCTACTGATTTTTTGCCATTAAAGTCTGAACAAAGGTCTCTATTCTCTTTCAGTTCGTATTCATTCTGCAATGTTTCTTAACGTTGTCACTTACCTCGTACTTTTGTCATTAATATAATACAATAATACAAATTCACATAGATTTCAACAAAAAATTCTCGGATGTATTTGCATCAAGCTTTGCCTCAAATCGCATGTCTTATCTCATTCAGAACATAATTTTTACCTAACTTGATAAATTATAATGAGAAGATGGGTTTCCATTCTATATCCGGAGTCACGCAAACTATATCTCCGTTTAGCTTGGGTTCTATTTCGCAAATTTGCTGCTTCTGTGCTGCTGCTCGATTAAAAGGCAGACATACTTTCAAAATCTTATTTTATTAGCGTTATTTCTTAAGTGCCATTTGGACACTATACATTTCTAGGATATTTTTGAAATCCTATTTTGGCAAAAAAAAACGAATTTCTGTTCATTTTCACCAGAAAAATTCGAAAATTACTATGGAAAAGGTCACTATAATCTTTCAAAACTCAGTTTTAGGCATTGCAAAAGCTTTTAAGTATAACCGACAAACGTCGGGCGAAGTGACTCCAAACAACTGGCGATCGGTTGGCTTCGTCAGTAGTTGGTACGGTTTAGGGAGGCTAGCTTTATCTTAATTGAAGGGAGCATGGGTAAAGTACGGAGGGGAGCAGGGGGTGTGGAGGCTTGGTCGAGCGCGCTGGGTGCCGCGTTGAACAATGTGCAGGGGTGGGGTGCGCCATTCACGACAATTTCCGTGATTCACATAACTAGAGTCGAAAGGTTCTAAGAGAACTTTATGACCTCCGGGCGTTACCTGTTTATCCCATATTTCAGAACGAAAAGTCAAAAGGGTCTGACGAAAATCGGTCAACCGAGGCGGAAAATCGCATAAAGACCACAGGACTAATATAACTGCTCCAATTTTGTTTTGAGAGCAACTAAAAAGCACCAGCACCATTTGAAAGAAAGCATAGCCAAGAAATACAACACTTTCAAGACGTTTTTGACATGAACTTTTACTTGCACTTGACATGCACTTTTACGTTTTTGACATGCACTTTGTTATAAACTTAGTTTTGGTTTGGGGGATCTAAGCATCACCCAAAGTTCTGATCCGAGTCATTTATTAATCCGCGTCAATAACATGGTAAAAATGAATAGAGATCATAAATTAAACGTTAGATAATAAAAATTGAAATCCTTTTGGTAGCAAATTTTCATGTGTCTAAACTCAGAATTCAGCTGCAAGAAAATTGAAACTTCCACCCATAAATTCGGTGAAAGCTGTAAATAGCAATTCTTTGTAGCTAGAAAAAGATCAATTAAAAATTTGTCGAAATGCGCGGGCTTTTTTGCAAATTTGTTTTAAGTTACTTGTTGACATTCCTCGTAAAATGGACATTTTTCAGCACACCATAGCAGGGACTCATTTCCATTTGCAGTTAAGAGAAGACTGAATTTTCATATTTTCATTTCAAAATTTAGCAATGAAAATGTAATTCAAAAAAGCAAACCGACTCTTAACAGGCGTTTTTATTTGCATTAGGACAACGGGGGGCCTGCGCAATACCATCAAGAATATCACTAAACGCTAGGACCTAATGATTCTGTTTCAAGGATGTGGCATTACGCCAACTTCATGATCTGTCGCCACTTCTATCTCCTATGACCTACTATTATTCGTTATTAAGATCAAACAGAAATTTTTCAGATCGAGATTAAATTATTTGTCGAATTTGACTTCACACAAAACTAGATGTTGCAGCCTCAGGTGGCTATAAAGATAAGCTCAAAACCTTTTATATTAATTAAAATCATCTTCGGGTCTTAGATAATTTTTTATGGGTTATAAAAACAACCAATTGACGTCGATAGATAACTGGCGGGTGCTTGACATTGAGAGTAGCCAGCTAAAGCGCATGGAAGTTAGCTATATTCAATGGATGAGGGCAAGAAAATGGGGGGGTCTGAGAGCATACTTAGAGACCATCAGAGCAGAGATTACATAATTAAGGCCCTCGTCATGCAACAAAACAAGATTACTAGCTTACCCAACCAATTAAATTTGAAATGTATTGCACAAAACTTGAAACTATTGAATCTTGAAACTTGAATCTATTGAAACTTGATTCTATTGAAACTTGAATCTCCGAAATCTGATGAAACTGGTATAAAATTGGTCAAATTTAACCAAAAATCAAATAAGAAAACAAAAAGTTAATAAAAATCACTGCAAATGATAAAAAACGTTTAACAAGATTTATGAAGGCAGAATAGCTCGAAAAGCATCAGAAATTAAAAACAGCTCGACATTGAGTTTGAAGTCCTAAAAATCCAAAAATCTTTAAAATTCTGAAAAGCTGTTAAACTTTATAATTTATTTTAAAAACACTCTCGTTGCTCTCTATCCGTCGAATATTCTTCACTTGCACCTCTCTTTTGGACGTAGCCTTAGATATATAGTCATCAAACCTTTAGAAGACTGAATTTCAAGCCATGAAGACCAGAGCATCGGTGCGAAAACCATCTGGGGTCTAGCTCTTTCAGGAGTTGAGTCCCGTGACCCTCATGTTTCACCAAAACGATCTTTCGGGACATACAAGAGCATATGTAGTCTGGGCCAGACATGTAGTATAATCACTCGTTAACACAACTCATTAAATTTCACTGAATACAGTGTAGCAATAGTCACAAGCTCCCTCACATCTCAAACATACTAGCCCTGCGTTCGTTGCCTACAAGCAAAGGTTTCAGGTCAAATGCAGCCAATTCTGTCAACAGTGAGTCTAACCACTTCACTACTAAATGGTCAAACTTCATCTACTAGCCTCGATTTCAATTTCGTCACTTTGTTGATTTTCGAATCAGTAACAAAATCTTTCGCTCATTGGAGACATTTACAACAGGTAGAAATCGGCGGTAGAAATGACTACAAGAGCCAGTTTTATATCAACAGGGCCCCACCAACAACTACTTTTAATCCGTTCTTTCAAGGGCGCTATTACGATCTCTGCCTCAACTCTTTCATCTCGGGCTCTTGCCGGCACTGATGAGTATTGGACTGGCAGAAATTCCAAGCAAATCTTAATTTAAGTCCAAGGTGGCTTGCTTAGGGCACACTCCTCAGACTATCCGATTAGCCAACTATCGCCAACTGAGTTGGTAGCAGTTACTCAAGGGCAACGTGTGGAGGTTGCGGACCATGTCTACACCCTGGATTAATAACACTCCTCTGAAGGTGTTCGCCTCAGCAATGTGCTTCCATGTCCCAATCTTCACTTGAAGTTTTTCACTGTTTTGGATCCCCGAACTTCAGTTTTTTCTCGCCCAGCTGTCAAAAAACTTGCGAAAAAAATTCCGAAAACGACTCGAAATAGTCTTCACCGGAAAAACAACTCTTTCGAAAAACTAGCATCCAATTGCAGAACAAATCGAACCAGAGAAAATAGCAGCCTTGAGTCAACAAAAATAGCAAAAAGTAAATCAACCAAAAATTTAGAAAAATTCAATTAAATTTTCATTTCGTACCAAAACAAACAAAAAACTTTAGTTAGAGCAATCGAAAGAGAAACTCTGATACATAATATTAAACAAGCCATGCTTAGCTCACAAACATCTCAAATTACTCAATTTCCTTTGTCAAATTTCATTGTAAAAAAATTGCTTTGTACCAAAAAAAACATTATGCATTTAAATCACATAAGAGAACTGGGCTTCAATTCACTTACCAAGAAAGAAAACAAAACAAAGCGATGGCCTTAAAAATTGCTTAAAAATCTAAATATTCTCTTAGACAAAAACTTAAACGAGGGAATGCACAAGATAACCACTATTTACTCCGCTCTTCAAATATGTTGATCAAAGGAACCTCTTCAAATTTTATTCAACCTCTGAACTTAGGTTTTCTGATGGCTCACTTGTCAAAAAAAACCGACTGCACTCCATCCCGGCAATTTAAAAATGCATGAAAAAAGCTGGGATTTTTTGCCCCCCGCATTCTGAACCCCCCCCCCCCCCGGATTAAAAATTGGGATTCCGTCACCATATTTATATATAAAAGGGGCGTGGGTTCAGTGATTTGCATACTTAGAGTAGTAAGCCGAAACGCTCTAAGAAAACTTAATGCCCTCCGGTCGTTAAAAGGGTCAGACGAAAAACCGGTCAAGCGAAAGATTGCATAAAAAGACCACAGGCCTAAAATAATATAATGGCTACAAACTTCGTTTGAGAGCCATTAACCATAACGCCTCTTAGAGTCACAAGAACAGAAAGCCATAACTCCGCTTCGAGTCGTAAAAAACGCAATATAGCTTTGCTCAGTTTACAGCTTCGCAGCTATAAAAAGACCAACTCGTCCCAAATAATTTAAACGAACTTTGTTTAAGCGCATTATTTTCTGGTATTTTGTTTTTACGGAGCCTGCATATTTTTAAGCAATTTGTTGACCTATTTAGAAATTAGGTATGGAAAAATTGGCTGGAAGGGGATTTCTGGGTGTTTTGGCATTTTACCGGCCTGTTCGGCTGATTAGACGGTATTTCATGTATATTAATACGATTAGTTTCGACTTCGCAATGTAATCCAGCCTATTGACAAAAATAACTCCTTTGAGCTGCTTTAATGGGGTGTAAATCTTAATGGGGCTGTAATAGGAAGGAGTCAAAACCCAAAGCACAATCTGCAATGTTGTGGAAGTCATGAAGCTCTTCCAAAAACTCTTCATTTGTCAATTGATGGACTGGTGACTGCCTCCTGGGGCCTAAACCTGCGGTACCTCTATTTTCTTCCAACTTCCGAACTCGGTCATGCATTTTGCCCAATTTGCCAAGAGCTGAGGTTGCAGTTTCATAAAGCCCATTTAGAACTTGATCTGTTTGATCTTTTTTTCGCTCGACACTACGTAGGAACACATGTGCTAGCTGAGGATTGTTCCTCTCAGTCTCTCCACTGAAACGCGCACTTGCGACATTGGTTGGAAGTTCGTCCACTTCTGCGAAGGATTCAGTCTGTTCATTTGTTGGCGCATACATTAGTGCAAGAACAATTTTATGAACCTATCGATTCGGAAAAATTGTTTGCGACATTGCGATACCACCCTGGAGGTGGTGCACAATCACATCACGAACGTTCTGCAAATAAAGACAACGGTGCTAGGAAAATTGGCCGACAGGGCGTTTAGCCGACAAGGAAAAAATGGGAAATTTAGCCGACAATTTTATCATAATTGGTCATAAAAGTCTCATTGGTCCATAAATCAGTAGTTCGGTTGTGATAGATTTATATCAAGTCCCACGGGCCGCTGAGGCATGGCCATGGGCCGCTGAGGCATGGCCATGGCCCGCGAGGCATGGCCAGATGCGGTTAAATACCTTTGTTACACTAGTTGATAGACCTTCGTTACATTAGTTGATGAAAAAACTGCGGTATATTTATCCGCTTACGAAATAGTTTTTTAAATTGACCAATCACAGCTTCACAATAAGTTTTATTGCTCATTTTACTTAAATTGTCGGCTAAATTTCTCATTTTTTGGTTGTCGGCTAAACGCCCTGTCGGCCAATACGGCGGCCGCCAAAGACAACACACTCAAACAAGACAGCTCGTGGAAGTCTGAACATCCATCCACAGAGACGTAGAATAATTGATTGTCGAGAAACAAATCACTCAATTCATATTCAAAACAATCAATTAAATTGCACCTTTTCAATTAATTGCATTATTTCAAAGCGTTAAACCACTGGATCTTTTCCGTCTGTGCCCTCCCCCAGTACGTTATGCGCCCCCCAGTTATAGAGCACGTGCCATTACATAGTAAATCATTATGTTAAAATATTGCACGTGCGTCTGGGGGGTGCCAATAAAATGCGCCAACTAAGCTGGGGGGGGGGGGGGCACGAACGGAAAAGATCCAAATCATCTAACAACGGCGTCAAGTAAACGGGTCTTAAATCCAAATCATCTAACAACGGCGTTAAGTAAACGGGTCTTAAATGGTTTATTGTCCCATAAGTATTTTTGGATCTATTCTGTCCCCCCCCCCCCGTTGTGTTTTACGCCCCCCAGTTACAAATTATATGTTATATAGCACGTTACTATGTAAGAAAATAGCACGTGCGCCTGGGCGTAAAAAAATGTAAGCCCACTAAGCTGGGGGGCCGAAACAGAATAGATCCGCATTTTTTTAACTCACCGCTGCTGTTACACCCAGATAATATCCAGATAACATGACACCATCATACTTTTCTGTTCAATTACTTTGCAAGAAAATTAGGAGTCCAAATATATCATTTTATGATAATTCAATTGGCATCTTGCCAATCAATGGTATCAAAAGGTAAAATAAGAAATGACCCTCCCAAACACTAGGTGAATATTGGCTGGTCAGGGGTCCTCCCAGCACTACGTCTACATAAAACATTTCATATCTATCAATAAAATTATAATATACACAAACACCAGCTGAGAACATAAAACAAAATGACCGACAGCATTAGACAGCAGAAATTATTGACGAAAGTAGATGAGTCAAACTAACAGCCTCCCTTCTTCAACTACAGCTCCCATCCAAGCACCAACAATTTCGCGCCGCCTAAGCGTCCTTGAACCACGAATGCAGAGGATGGAACTCCTCAGGAGAGCAAAGCTGATTTTTGTCGATGACATGGTATCAGCGTAAATGTCCTCTTTTAGCGGACAGCTTTGCTGCCCGCTGTTTCAACGCTTTTGAAGCTGATGGTCCAGCTCCACTAGTGCATGCGAAGACAAGCGGACAAAAGGTTGCTTTATCAACCTCAGTTATTCTTTGTTCATATTTGTTCTTTTTAATAGACTCATGATACCTGCAGGCTTCGCTACTGCTTTCAGGGCAAACTTTTGCCAACGGATTGAAAATTTTCACATCAAAATAGGTTTTGTTGAACCTCTATTCCCAAAGTCCGGTGGCCTTGATATCTAATCTTGCATCATTATCAGTTGCCGTTGATTTAAGATGAGAGGTTTGTTCTTGCAACGGCTGAAGATGAGGTTCCATCTCGACATCATGAGAAACAACAAGTTCGCAAAGGAATCACGAAGCTCATTGTCTCATGTGCGTGTATCCTCTTCGGACAGTTGAACCATGTGCCACAGTGAATTTTTCGTTGCAATCGCTTAGTGATGGCATCTTCACAGAGTCCCAGCCATATCGAAGCAATGCCATCACGCAACTCGCTTTTCGTTAGGACAATGTGATATTGCTTCAATGGCATAGCGTTTAACCAGTTTGATGCTCCCTTTTCACTAGCTAAGTTAAAAGAGTGAATCTTGTTCTTATTCAATTCGCTCCTATTTCTCGTTTTTTTTATTTGATATCAAGCTCTTTCAACTTTTTGATTTCTTGTAGGATTTTTTGCTTAAGTTCATCTTCGGGCAGAGACAAGGATCAGGGACTTGACTGTTGAACTGATCGTTACAGGCTTCAAAGCGATGTTCTGGTTTAAGGATTTCAGGCCACCTTTATTTATCGGCAACGAAAAGAAAAGATAATAGGTATTTTTGATAGTAGTCGGGATTCTTTAATAGATTAGGTGAAAGTTCATCAGTAGTAATAGGGTGAGCAAGGCTCCCTGGGGGGGTGTAGACCCCATGTATTAAGATAGGGTATAGGAGTTATTTTTGAGAGAGGGTCTACACTAATGTATTGAGATAGGGTATAGGCGGCGTACATGTATTAAGATAGGTTAACGCGGCGCCACGTATTAAGATTAGCGGGCGCCACGTATTAAGATTAGTAATAGCCGCCGCCACGTATTAAGATTAGTTATAGCGGCCGCCACGTGTTAAGATTAGTTTTAGCGGCCGCCACGTATTAAGATTAGGAATATCCTCCGCAATGTATTAAGATTGGGGATGAATCTAGGGGTGTTCCAGGGGGTGAGTAGTAAGGCAGGAGCAGACCAGGGTGATTTTCCGGAGCCACTTGTCACGTGATTTTAGAGGTCATGCAGGGATTAGCAGGGAATTATACATGCAGCGTGCAGGGAATTGTACAGTCAGCGCTTACGACAGGCGCGGAATTATACATGCAGCGCGCAGGGGAATTGTACAGTCAGCGCGTACGTACAGGCGGGGAATTGTACAGGCAGCGCGCATTAACGGATAATTTCCCTCGCAGTAAATTTCAACATTTTTTAGTTTAACCACAGCAATGTATTAAGATGAGGTATAGCCGCCGCAATGTATTAAGATTAGGTATAGCCGCCGCAATGTATTAAGATTAGGTATAGCCGCCGCAATGTATTAAGATTAGGTATAGCCGCCGCAATGTATTAAGATTAGGTATAGCCGCCGCAATGTATTAAGATTAGGTATAGCGGCCGCAATGTATTAAGATTAGGTATAGCCGCCGCAATGTATTAAGATTAGGCATAGCCGCCGCAATGTATTAAGATTAGGTATAGCCGCCGCAATGTATTAAGATTAGGTATAGCCGCCGCAATGTATTAGGGTCAGTTATATCCACTAAAATTGAGAAAATTGGAAATTTTTAAAAGAATGAATTATGAAGGTACAAAAAGACAGACACAGTATTAATCAAGTACATTATAAGTAATTTTAAACACAACAGAGAGCGCTCAAAATACGAAAATTGATTAAATAAATTACAAGTTCAGGGGTACAGTATGAAGTCCATCAGATAACACTTTTCGTTTAGGATAAAAATACGAGAGAGTCCTTTCTTTGTTTGCTCATAGGTAGCGACGCAGTGTTTGATTGTCCGAAATCCTCTATTTGTAGATGTTAAATTGATGATTTCTTCCATCACTCGCCGATATTTTTCCAATGGTCCATCTCCGGTCTCTTCCAATGTTCGTTTGTTCAGTCCTTTGCTGCTGAATTTGTACTTATCCGATTTGGCATCGTAGCAACAATATGTTTTGCTACAGAGACAAATCATTTCAGTACATCTTAATTCTTCCTTGAACAGGCCTGGTTCACGCTTATCGTGCTTTTTATGTTTATCACAACAAGTTCTAGGGAAGAAATTTTGTACAGCATCAGCTTTGAAAGAATCATCACAATCGTGTTCCCTCAGAGTTTCCCAATCTGCTTTTTTAGATGGACGAATGCAATCGTACAAATTATCGTGCGCTAGAGCTAAGTATAAGGAGTCAGTGTCCATTTCTAACTCTTCGAACGTGTCGACATCGCAATATTTAACAAAAAAATTGTAATAAAGCTCCAACATACGTAATTTTGCGCACTGAAGTATAAAAAAGCCGAATATTATCGGTTCACGGTGCTCAATTTTTGATTTTACAAGTTCAACTTCGTATAGTTCTTTTGACACACTGTTAAGTCTCTTAAACAATTTCCCGTTGATAGCATTGTGTGTCTTTTCATCATTCAAGTATTTTGTCTCCGTATGTCTGCTTCTGTCCATGATTTGGTAACCATAGGAACTATTCCCTAACAATTTCATTGTTTCTGCTACAACGCTTGATTCAGGATTTTCATCTCCAACTCTTCTAGCATCAACAACCGATTGGACAAAATTGTTGAAGCATTTTTTGGGTGTCTACTGAACGAAGCGATAAATTTTGATGCATTTTAGCCCAAGACTAAGGTAAAAGTTGAGTAAAGGTGTTATGACTGTTCCATTCACCAACTTGAAGCTTGAAATTAACATGCGTTGCGGTTGCTTGAGTAAATCGTTATCAATTGCATAATCCCTCAAATAATCACCAATATCTGCTCGCCTAACATTAAAATTTTTAAAGATTGGTGGAAAGTTCGAGAACTTGTATTTCAACCCATCTGGAACTTCGAGATCACACTGAACGTAACCAAATAGTTTATCTTCTCTTATCTTTGTAAGTAGAGATTCTTGAGTCAGAGGTAGCTTGAATGGGAAATTGTTTCTCACGTGAATTTTTACAGATTTATCACCTTTGACAGTTTCCCACCAGTTACATTCCCATATCTCAACAAATTTATATCCTTTGTTTCGCAAATAATCTCGTCTTAGTTCATCGTATTCCTGTTTCTTTATCCTTTCTGAGTCTCTTCCTCTGACATGCTTGCTCTTGCTTCCTGACATGCACAAAAGTGAAAGTAACAACCCATTGCTTCAAAAATAGTTTTACAGTGAGCACAAAATCCGTCTACATTAAAACAATCAATCTTTTTCTGAGTTTCAGTAGTGTAGTAGCTTTCAATAGTGCAGTTAGGACGCTGAGATTGTAGGTACGACATAACCATGTTCTCAAATTTCCTCGATTTATTTTGTCTAGCTTTAAACTTCTGAGAGTCTGAATCAAACTCCCATCTAGTGTAAAGCCCAGTGGGCATTTCTTGACACATTGAGAAGGGGTAAAGTTGACTGGCGTCTATACCCACAATTGATTTGCAAATGTTTTCTGTGTTTCGAATATAGGTTTGATCCACTATCGCTTTTCTAGTAAACACAAGAGAGGGACCACCGGTCATATGTTCGCGTATTTTATCATGTAAATCTTTGTCTGCTTCAACGAAAGGATAGAATTTGCTATTAGTTGATTTGTGTAGACAAATGTTTGCTAAATTAGGTAGTGTGCAACCCAGTTTTAACATATCAATCCCTTTGTTATGATAGAATTCCATCATTTTGCATCGCTTCTAGTGTCGGGACAACATCTTTGTTATTATACCACCTGACAGTCTTGAAAAGTTGTCATTTGTTCGTGCTCCCACACACTTTCCAGGTAATTTTAGTTGTCGAATCCCGAGGGGGGCACTACCTTCAACCTAAGTTTTTTCAGAGCCTCCTGTTGGGAAAGTCCACTATTCAACAATTTTGTGAAATCCGTAAATTCTTTTTCCAAGGTATTGTGATCTCTCAACTTACTAAAGAAACATTCGTAAGGGGGAAGAAAAGTTACATCCAATTTGTTTGGTGAGTCGAACCATTCATAAGGGAAAAATCCTTTGGTCTCATTTGTCTTGTAAGCTTTGAGGAACGAGTCTAGTGATGTTGCTCCACCAAGAAAGTTTAGAATATCGAGAAACTGAACATCACCAAATTTAAAGGAAACAAAATGATTAGCTTTCTTAATAACCGTTGGTTGAATATCGCGCTTGTGAATTAGGTAGGGTAGTAAATAAGACTTGATAAGATTCAGATCATAATTCCCGCTGTTGAATCCAAATACAGGTAAAATGCTGACATAACGTTCAAAATGTTGTTGTAGTTCGAGAAGTTGATTTTTCTGAATTTGGAGGAATTGAGTCGACATATCAATTTCTTCTTCTTCGATATATTGAAATTCAAACCTTGGAGTACTCTCATCTTTCCTTCCATTTAGCTTCTCGAAAATAGAACTTACTCTGTTTTTAATTGCATTTTCAATTGAGGAAAATTTTTGCAATATTTCTGCTTTACTTCGGCTATCTAGTTCTTCTAATGCTTCAACAAAAGATACAATCAGTGTCCTCGGGTCTCTGTTGCAAAGGAAAATAGATTTTTGTAATAAATTAGAGGAAATTGACACAGATATTGTTTCATGTTTTCCTATCCAAGTAGTTGTATTGGTATCTTTTAGTTCATTAGATGGAACGCAGATTGATTCGAAGTCAAATCCAGCCAAGTTTTTGAACAGTTTTTCTTCTTCCTCATATCCAATTCCAAAACCGTCAAGTTTATCGAACAAAGTTTCTCTCAAAGTGTAAACACTCTTCGGATAAATGTGCTGTATCCTATCTTTACAAGATTTCACGTGACGGTGGAAATTACCAGCACGCTTAATAAAGGTATCACAATTAGGACAGCAGAATCGTTTGAAGAACGTGTTGATATCATCAACATAGCAAATGTGGTTGTTGTAGCGCAGTAGATTAATTTTGTTCCCGTACATCTCAAAACGTCTTCTGGCAAGTTCACCTACAAAATCCCCGTCTTCAATGTCAATGTCATAAATGAAAATGTTATGTTTTATAGCGTTTTCAACAAACACAAGGTGATCCATTGACACTCCTCTAAATTTAACTGCGTCATGACCAGACTCGTGGAGAAAGTCACTGAACAACTTAGCTGCGTTTGTTTCCAGCTCAGCTGATCCATACAAGTGAACAGCCACAGCTCTAAACAAGCAAAGGTAGTCCTTGTAGGTTTCTCCGTATCCATTCGTAACAAGACAATTTACATCGCTTCTCCTCAACAACTGTTCAGGTATAACAGCATTTAAACATCCCATTGGGATATTGTTGAGAAGAGCACAGAAAACTGTTACATTCGTAGTTAGTGCATACCGCCATTTTGTGTTTACCCTTTCTTGAGCACAAGTCTCAATCAAATCCAATTTCTCTACTCTATCCTGAAGTGAGACTAAGTATCCCTTAGAACAAAGTAAATGAGACTTCTCAAAAAAGGTGTTGTTCTCATGAGCATAAAAGTATCGGTATTCGTCTGTGTCAACATTTCGTAAAATAAATCCCAGGGATAAATTTATTTTTGCAGCACAGTTAAGCTTTTCAAACACTTCCTTCAGTTTTTCATTAATTTCGCTGGGATCAAGTCTCGACAATTTAAAATTGAATACTCTATGTCTCCCATTTTCCATCTCAGTATTGTGAAAGAAGTGTTGACAGGCACTAAGTTCCTGCTGTAACTGTTCGTTTTTCCTATCCAATTCTTCCGATTCTACTACTTCTTTCAAGCTTCCGCTGGATTTGGTTCCAACTTTGGTCGATGTTCCGTGTTTCCGTCTCTTATGTTGTTGAAGAGAATAAAAACTTGCAAATTCTTCCAAGCATATAGTGCACACTGTACTAAGCTTCTTTTCTTGAGGAGCGTGATGCTTAGCTAGGTGGTAGTCAAGTCCTTTTTCCTCTTTGTGTAGAAATGTGGACACTTGGGACATTTTAAAGTCCCACTATCACACGATTTTTTGTGTCGAGTCATTTGCTGCTTGACAACCATTTTCTCGCACTTTGCGCATCTGACAGGTAGATTTCTATCAAGAGAAGGCATTGTATTGTTGTGATCCAAAATAAATTGAATAAATTTTAAGTAAATTGCCGAGCAACTGTATCTGATAACAAAGTGAGAATGAATACAATTTTTGATTTTTTAGTTAGAATAACTTTTATGACTAATTATTTCAATATAAGGAAATGACGTAATTTCTATTTTTAGTAACATTACGCAATACGAAAATTCAAGAACTTCCTACGAAGCAGTCACAGTGTTACATTCTACATTGTATTTAAATCCAGAAAACATCCAAAATGTGTAACCTTATTCCTTGGAGGAAAATCGGAAATCTTAAGTTATATTTATATGTCATATTGCTGATTTGTTTTACTTTTTTTACAAAACAATACTATTCATCCCAAAACAGACTTCTTAACAAAATCTATCTGTCAGATGTTTGCTCACTTAGAAAATGCAAATATTATTGTAAACAAACTAATTTTGTAAATTCATTGATAAAACACTAAATGTGTTTTTACAATAATATTAAAACATTAGAGAAGAAAACTCCTACTTTAATTGAAGATAACTTATACACAATTGACGTTAACGTGATTATATTACAAACTACAAACCAATCAAATTTTAGTATTAAGAAACTTGTTGTAAAAGTTTATGATATCGTTTTGCTTATCTCATTCTCTCTTTTAACATTTTTTTATTTTAATAGATTAATACGTGAAATTTTACTCATTTGTGAAACATGTTGATCAAAAACCACTTACAAATATTAGAGAAGATTTACAAGAGAAAAGAATGTATACCTGATTCATACAAAATTGACGAAATTGATGTAGATTCATACTTTTTTTACAATATTTTGGACATTTTCACAAAATCTAACAGAATAATCCGATTTAGTAAAGGACTTGAGTATGCAACATTCTCTATTAAAAAATTTGAATATGAGGAGTTTATTGCGAAACAGTCTTTCGATTTATCCTCAGAATTGCATTTAAGCAAATACGAATTGTTGTTCATTTTGAACTCCGTCCCCGATATATTGGAACAGTACAGAAATATTTCACAAACAAACTTTGTTCCTCTCCCAGAACCAATAACAATAACTTCTTCACTACAGAGTGCTTTGTACTTCCATTATTACAACAACTACAATGCAGTGGGAGTACCGATCAGGTTCGGAATTCGTTTACCTAACGCATATATACAGAAATTTGATTCCAAAAATGGAACATTTTCCGAGATTGATCTGAATTTGACGAATTGGAAAAAATTTATCAAAGCTTAACTTTTTTGGTAAATTATGTCACTTCATTTCAACTTAAATAGACCATTTTAGGTAAAAGCATAGTCGGAAACCTGTATGTATCCTTCACTTCCTACCTTGTTAGAAAATTTTACCCAAATTTGGATTTGAATTTCAGTTCGTCCAGAAATTTCAAGCTAAACGTCACTTTTTCTCATAAAATCTTCCATATTTGGTTACTTTTGTCTGATTGGACAGAGCACACTATATAAAGAGGTTGTTGATTTTGACATTATCATTTGATCCAACTTCTCTGAAAACATCATCACTACTTTCTCACATTATACTAACTACTCAACATTTTATCCTGCTATCGAGCTTCAACATTCACTTTCTTCTTATTTAAAAATACTTACTTTAGTTCTAACTTTTGTTTAAATCTAATTTATATATCCTGCTCCCTTCCTAAAAAGGAAATTTGCTGCTTTATAACTTTCTCTCCACTGATTGCTTTTATCACGTTCTCGACAAGAATCTTTTCATCCATTCTCATCACTTTCTAACAAAAACCTCTTCTATCATTTATTCCAAAATGGAGTTCACCGTTCAAAATATTAACCTTCTGTACTCATTTTCTTTTACTGAGGATATTGCTTGGATAGGAGTTCGAGATTTATCAAACGCACTGTATGAGTCTCTGATCACTTTACCCATTACTGTGTGGCACATTATTGAGCACCAGCGACAACAGTTTGATACATATCATCAAGGACAGGCCCCAATCACAGAGAATCAGCTCGGAACTCAAGCGATGGGACACGAAGTTGCTGTTGTCAAAGGACACCACTATCCTCACGTTAATGTATCTGATTTTCCTGCCAACTACGTAGCTGGAAATATTCAGTACACATTTCCTTGGGAGGAAGGGCAAATTCCAAACAGTTGGTTCACTACACCGGATGTAGGTGAGCTATCAGGCCCGGAGGTGGAAAATAATCTTCTCCAAATAGCTTCAAGAGCTCATAACAGAGAACATAGCGAGTTGAGTATCGATACTAGTACCACCACGTCATTTAACGATCCGGAAAACTTTGATCCAGCGCAGTACTATGGATCTACTGACATGTCAACTACACCCTCGATGACAACCCCTTCGATTGAGGAAGAAACAGCTCACAACCCTATCTTTTTTAGTGATGTACCTAATACCCCAGTCACTGTTCAAGCAACTCAACTACCTGGTAGAATTGAGCGACAAAGAGGTTTCGGTAATGAAATTCAGAACTTACCAGAATATATTATTGAAACTCTTTTTGAATGATTTCTATATTCAATTTTGTTAACTATTTTGTATTTGTTTGTAAAAATAATAAAGTTTCTGAATACTATTTGGGTGTTTCGTATTAAATTTACATTTTCAATTTTATAATTTTTTTACTACTTCTTTCAAGTTTTCCAGAATAAAAGATCAACACGAAAGGTTACTTGATAATTTAGGTACTTGGTTATTATTGGAAATATGTTTTTCCACAATTAAGAAAAATGCCAAATTTATTTTGATATTTAAGAAAATTGTCGATATTATTTTCGATATTTAACAAAAAATGTCGAGAAAAAATTCGATTTTTAAGAAAAAATTACTGTTACAAATCCGATTTTTAAGCTGCAAGAACAGATTCAAAACTTGTCATTTTAAAAATGATTAAAATTTATGTTTTTTGCTTAAAATCATACCGTAAAACTAAGAAAAATGAGAAAAAAATTGCACATTTTGCACGCACAGTTTGGTAACATTTTTGGTTTTCAACGAAAAATCTGAGGTTCTATTTTTGACTTTTAACAAAAAATGTTGTGTGAAAATTCGACATTTAAAAAACAAATCGACTTCAAATTTCGACTTTTAGAATACACACTAATAATAAAACATTTTAGTACAAACACTTTATTACTTTCTAACTTCAAAGTACAACATGGGGTTATCAATTACTCCATGACCATCTAGTAAACAATCAACAATTTTTATTAATTCACTCTCATACTTTGAGTTCTTAAGTGACTGAATTCGGTCGAAGAAGGATGATCTCAATGTTTGTGTGCTCGCATTTCTTTGCTCAGCTCTCAGTAGATGTCTTTTGAACTTTTTTCTACTCAATCTCGTCTTAGACACGCTGGGTAGTTTTTCAACAAATTTGTTTTCCGAATTATGTTGTACCGCTCTCTTCAATTGGGTGAAAACAAGTCCTGCTTCTTCCTTTGTGTGACCAAAAAACTGATGTTTATATAAGGTGTATAAGCAGTCCACTGTCTGATATTGAAAAGATAAATCATCCAATTTTTGGAGTAATTCATTAATGGAAGATGAAATGAGAATTATGTGATAAGAACAATTTTTCAGAGGACAAAAAGTGTAATTGTGAGACGTAACAGAGTATTCACTAGTAAGCAAGTAAGGTTTATAATCCTTAACTGATACGCAAATGAACAAGGCTTCCTCACAAAAATTTTTATAAAAGTCAGGTAAAACTTGACACATAACCGCTGCCATTCTGTAACCAAAGTGATTTTGGAGTGATTCTTTTAAATTACCGTATAAGGCGATAACGCAATTCAGTTCAAACGCAGCGAAAATTTCATTTGAAAAATGACACAACTCAAGAGACAGCAACTCAGAAAAATCCGTTGTTTTACTTGTTCTAAATATTTCAAACACTATTACTCGCTAATGCAACACAGACGTGCTAAACATCACGATAAATATGCTGCTCTAGTTCAAATGTTTGCTCAACTTAAAATTTCTGACTAAGTTTCCTTATAAGGAATTTTTGCAAAATGACGCAATTGAATTTTCCATATTTGGAAATGAAAGAAAGATAATGACATCATTACCAAATAAAGGTGATCGGAAACAATAGAGGAAGTAAAATTACAAGTCAAATCATTAAATTAATTTCTCTCTGTCACATTAAGTTGATAAAATGTCTCTCTCTAAAGTCTCTCCGTTTTATTCGAGTGCTCCGTCTATGTTTACCGATTCTCAACCTGAAACTGGAACTGATTCGGTTCCATTTTATATAGACTTTGGTTCTAACCCAAAAAGATTTGGGAGACTTACTGTGTCCCAGATTTTTAAAAACGGACAAAATTATTCCGAACCAACTTTCCAAGTCTTCAAAAAAGATAATTCTGGAACATTTGAGAAGTACCAACAACTTCGAATTGGAGATTACGAATTCAAGAAATTCTGTTTACTCAAGAACAATATCCTGAATGGGGAATTGGAACTGAGTGAGCACCCGTCTCAATTTGATAAGAACCCATCTATGGAGGATGTGCTGCAACGCTGTCACAAAGTCAGAGAGGTCAGCATAGGACGAAATCGACGAATATATGTGACTTTCATTCAATACGTTCAGGAGAATCCAGCCTCCATTTATGTGCAGATTCGGCTCTTTTGTCGCAAAGAAAACAATGAGTTCAAGCAGGTGACTTATGTCAGCTACACTTTGGACGAGTTCAAAGAACTGATTCAAAATTTGAATGACTTTTCTAACATTGAACAATGTACATTTCAATAATAATTGTTGTGTGATTTTGTAATATGTCTTTGTCTTCTCTACAACAAATTTTTCATTTTAAAAATCTTTGATCTGAGAATGAGTTGGGATATTGGTTGCTCAAATAACATTTTTTTGAGTCTCAGAGATAAGTCAAAGGTTTTTCACGTTAGACTTCATTACGAACTTAAAAGATATTCCTATACTGTTCTTGAAGCTCAAAATTTTCCCAAATTAGAAAATTTGGACATAGAGTCCCAAATTTTAGAATTTAAGTGGGTTATTCACAACGGATTACGCAGAACAAGTCTTATATATCGTTCAGATAGACAACAAGTTACCATTTCACAACATCGTTGGAACAGATATCAGTGGAGTTTTCTGACAAATATTGAATTGAAAAAAGAAGAGTACGAGAACTTACTAGAGCATCTCCCTACACTTTTATCTTATATTGAGAAGTTTAAGAAAACTTGCATTGACATGGATGAAGGAACGCAAAGTTGATGGATATTGTCGTTCTTGTCAACATATTCAATTGTTACCGAAGCATCCTTTCAATGTTTCCCGAAAATGAAAAACGCAAAAACTGTTTTTTAGCGGCCTGTAAAATTTGGGACGAGAATATAAATTTGGAGGAAATTAACCAAAAATTTCCTCATGGAGGACTTATTGGTTATGGAAATTCTTTTTTAGACTTCTTCTTTGCTAGATTGAAAGTTTTTCGATTACATGCTATACTACACGATTCTGCTGGAGCGGTTAAAGCAACTACAAACAAAGGTCCAGGATACTGTTACATGTTACCAAATTTTCCAAGCTCATGTTTCTTGGGACATTTAACTGGGTTAATTTTTTGTGTCTTTATTAAATTTTATCATCCTCAAATTTTCAAAATGCTAGACTGCTAATCATTTTTGTAATAATTCAACCTAGAAAAAAGAATGTCTCTCGTTGTGTTTGATATTGAGTGCTTGGAAGAGAAAATTGTCAAGGAGTTGGGTGTTTTCAAGGATGGAATTGTATTGGGATACAGCTTCCTCCCACCCAAAGACTATAAACCTACTTTTCAAGGAAAGTGGAACACTAAAAATTTACATGGGATTAATTGGAACAATGGAAAACTGGAATACACTGAGTTGTCATCAATCATTCACCAACATTGTTCACCTACAACAGAATACTTTGCAAAAGGGTTAGAGAAGTGTAATCTTCTCTCAAATTACTTGTGTAAAGATGTGGAGAATCTAGATGATCTTGATTGTCCAAAAGTTTCCAAACTTCTCAATAACTCGGATACTGACTGGGATTGTAGCAATTATCCGTATCGACACAAAAAGACATTTCACTGCGCAGAGAAGAAAGCTTATGCTTACGGAACTTGGACTCTGGATTTTTTCGATAACGTATAATATTTGTAATTTTGTATTTGTAATTTTTATTTGTATTTGTGATCGTTTTGTAATTTATTATTTTTATTTTACTACTTTTGAAATCAGAGAGAAGTTGCATCCCAGTTCAAAAAATTGATTTTCCCTTAAAAGTAAGGTATAAATCACCAAGCATACAGATAACGGTTTAAATTTAGGTAATTTTGTCTTTGATGATAATAACCAGGAACGACAATCGTGGAAATGTTTTTGACAGACTTGTAATAGATCTCTGGTAGTTTTTTTGGCCCAATTTTTTGTTAGTTTGTTAATATTAGCGTGCTGTATAGTAAGAGTAACTCTTGCCAAAACCTGTGAAGAAACAACAGTTTGGATTGCTATCTTATCTAATACAGTCGGTTATATTTTACCTTCTCCTAAACTATGAACAAAATAATTTCTACTAAGGAACGCATTTTTATTTCATTGGTGGGACCAAGCGGGTCTGGAAAATCTCATCTTATCCATGATTGGCTAATTATTGGAACTTTTCAACCCGATTTTGATAAAATTTACTATTTTTATCAACATTATCAATCACTTTACGGTCTAATGTCCGAAAACATTAAGAACATTCATATTATTCAAGGAGTTGACTTTGAGTTCATTCAGAGTCTACCCAATAATGGAACAAAGTATTTGCTGATTTTTGATGATTCTTGTGAGGAAATCTCAAGCTCGAAAGAATTTGTCAAAATCGTGACAGCTGGAAGACACAAAGGTCTTAGTACAATATATATAAATATATAAAGCATAATCTTTTTCATCAGAGTAGGTTGGGAAGAGATATTGAGTTACAAAATTTTTATATAGTTTTATTCAAGTCTCCTAGAGATGTTCTCCAGATTAACACTCTTAGTCAACAGCTCGGGTTAGGATCACAATTAAAAGATTGGTATACAAAAGCTACTTCAATCCCGTATGGTCACTTACTCATTGATCTGACTCCGAAAACAGTCGACTCTCTTAGATTTTGCACAAACAGTGGTTCTATTCTCACTATTTTTTTTCTCCCTAAAACAAAACAAGAGATTACTTTTTTGAACGATGAACACACAACATCTCTCTACGCTGATAACGTTCCAAACGTATTCCCAGAACTTCAAGAAAACGTTCCCAAGAAATTGTCCAAAAGATTTCATTCAGTTTCTAAACGAATGCATAGTAAACCTTCTCGGGGGACAACTACAGGAAATACAAAAACAAGACGTAATAAAGTACAGAGAAGAAATTCATCAACTCGTGCTAAAAAGAAGCGGAATAATTAAAAGAAGAGCAATTTTAAGTTCACGAAAAGGAATAGAGCTCATATCAATTTTGACACCATCTATCATTAATCGATTGTCTTGAAATGGAACAGTTTGTTTTGATTCCTCAACACCTTTACGAACAAAAATTCAAATTAGAAGTTAAAAAGCTGGACACTTTTGAGCAGAAACCAGTTTCTGTCCCAACACATTTGCACCCTAATTACAAGGAAATCAGCAACAAAACAGGATCTTTAAAGAACGAATCAACTGTAGATCAAATTTTGAATTCACCGCGAGTCAAGCTATCTCTCAACGACACAATTTTATTAGATGGAAGAGATACAGAAGTAGCTTTCGCAGATTTTATTTTTGCATTAAAAAGAAAGAACGTTGATTTTCCCGACACATATTACACAATACTTGATGCTACCGGAATAAATCCGCAAAAAGTAATAAACAAAGATGCCAAAAGAAAAGACAGAGGGAGCTGGATTCCTTTCAAAATCTGAAAAAGCCAAGCTACAAAGGCTGTATAGAGATGGAAAAGCTGCATATGGATCAATTAAAAATCTACAAAAGGCAAGTGGGTTATCCAAAAAGAAAGTTGCCTACTTTCTACACAGTAGAGATTCCTACACAAAGTATCGTCATGCAACACGACATTTCAAAAGATTACCAGCATTTGCTAAGCGAATCAATGAGATCTGGTGTCTCGATCTAGCTTTTATGGATAAATTATCGGATAGTAATAATGGAGTGAAGTATTCATTAGTATGTGTTGACGTCTTTTCTCGCTTTGTTCGTTTGCAACCAATGAAGTCAAAGTACTCTACCGATGCAGTTGCAGCTTTCAAAAAAATGTTGCGTAAAAAAAGTATGCCAGCGAAAGTATGGGTTGATCAGGGAACAGAGTTTAGCGGCGAGTTTCGAAAGTTTTGTACGGACAAGAAAATCAAAATTGACTCTACTAGAAGTGAAACAAAAGCTGCTGTAGCAGAACGAGCTATAAAATCTCTGAAAAACAATATTTATCGCTATATGAAAGAAAATGGTGACAAATACATGAGAAAAATGGATTCCTTTCTCAAAACTATGAACACAAGAGTTAATCGCTCAACAGGTAAAGCTCCAAAAAATGTAACAAACAAAGACTTTTTGTCAATTTTTTACAGAAACCCAATTAACCAATATAATCGACCACGTTTTAAAGCGTGTGAAAATGTTCGTATATCAAAAAAAGATATTCCATTCAGAAAAGGTTATAAATCTCAGTTCACAAATGAAATGTTCAAAATTGTTAAAGTTGCTACTTTTAAACCACCAACCTATAACCTTTGTGGAGAACAAGGTGATGAAATTCTAGGTAAATGTTATGAACAAGAGCTTTCAAAGTGTATCATTTAAAGATGAGTTCTTTCACTGTTGAGTTGGTTTCCAATGCGTCGTTTGATTGTTACCCAAACAATACACTAAGTTCATTCACGAATTTTCTACCTGAACAAATCAATCTTGATGGAGAATGGGAGGTAGCGATAACAGAACTGTCGTATCCTTCCTTGTACCAAAACATAACAGAGGGTAAACTCTTCTATCTAGATGAAGCAACGCCAGATACAAAACCATCGGATTATTACACACTTGATCCAGGTCTATACCCCTCGATCTCTGATATTGTCAATGAAATGAACAAAAAAATTCAGGAACGTGAAAAATATGAAAAAACACCAATCAAGATACACGTTAACAAAATTACTCAGCGAATACCTTTGAGTCTTCCGAATCAGAACTCTTTACTTGTTATTTTTAGTGCCGATCTTTGCCATGTCTTTGGATGCGAAGAAGCTGTTTACGGTATGGGTGTTTTCATGAGTGGTGCTGGTCCACATTTTCCCAAGTTTCCTTATGACATTGTACGAATACACACCTTAATGATATATAGTGATATCGTTGAATACAATATTGTGGGTGATACAAAAGCTGCTCTTTTACGATGCATTCCGTTTATATCAAAAGTTAAGAATGGAGATATCATCTCAACGGGACAATACATGAATTATTAAAATTTTCCAAACTTACAATTTAAAAAAATTTTAAAAAAACTTCATTCCACAGCATAAAGCTCGAGCTCCGGGACTCTTATGGTGAAAAAGTTCCTTTCAACTCTGTTGGTGTAACAAGAGCGGTACTAGTGTTTAGAAAAACTTCTGACAATCATTTTTAGATTTAAATTTGTAGAAAATGGTTGCTGATAGTGATTTACCGTATTTTCGTGGTTATTCAAGACAGAGGGGAAGAGGATTCGGAGCGTTAGCACAAACAATTGGGAGGACAGCTATTCCATTCTTGAGGAGATATGTTGTCCCAGCAGCAAAAAGAGTTGGTGCTGATTTGCTTGATATAGCTGCACCAGAAATTGGAAATGTTCTAACTGGAAAGAAAAAATTCAAATCTGTGGCTGCAGATGTTGGAAAGAAAACATTACGTAAACAGCTCGGTGGTGGAAAAGTTAGGAAACGTCGCATTATTCGAAGAATTCCCCCAAAAACCAGTCGACGTCGTCGAACTAGAAGAGATATTTTTTCTAAGCTAAAATGAATACTAGATCAACAAACGATAGCAACTTTCGTTATTGTCACTTTACGAACTCTTGCTTGGAGATTTTTGACAAAATTCCTGTTTTGGAACCAATTGAATCTTCTCACGTTCAAGAAGTTTATCCCAGTACTTCATTGGATGAAAGCAGCATTGAGTTCGAGTTTGAATTAGATAGAAGCATATATCTTGATATGAGAGATATCCACCTTCAAATCAAAGTTGGTTTACAAAAAGGAAGATTGTTTGATGACTTTATGAAAAAAGACGAACATGGAAAAGGAGATATGGGAATGTCTTTCACAGATGATGATTTACATTATCTAACTCACGTCAACAATTTATTGCACTCGCTCTTCTCCAACTGTGAGGTCTATCTGAACAATCAACAGGTTTACAACTCAAATGGTCTCTATGGACACAAAGCTTTAATTTCCAATGAATTTTACGCTTCCACAAGAAATAATGAAAGTATTTTGGCTTGTCATGGATATGAATTTGAAAAAGAACCTAACGATTTTGAGAAATTGATTTGTTCCAATGTGAAAAGTTACTGCTACCAAATACAAAAGTTAGACTGAAATTGATTCGTGCAAGACCCAATTTTTACATGATCTCCTACAATCCTCACGTCTCCCTTAAAGTTCTTGACTGTTCCCTGTTTACAAGACGTGTTGTTGTTAACGAAGTGTATCACCAGACTATCAAATATCAATTAACTCATCAACCTGCTTGTTACAACTTTATGGAAACAATTGCACGCACATTTATTATTCCTTCAGGACAGAACCAGTTATTCAGGAAAATGTTTTTAACAATGCTCCAATCAGAAGAATACCTATTGCGATGAACACAAATTCAGCATTCACAGGACATTTTCATGAAAATCCTTTCCATTATCAGAAATTTGGTTTACGGGAACTAAGAATTGTTCGAGGAGGTAGAGCTATAGTATCAGTTGATACAAGCAATGACTGTAGGGCATATGTAACAACAATGAAAGCAATGATTTTTAACGAAGAGATTCCCGCGTTACCACATAATCTATTTCAGAACCATTACGTACTTGTATTTGATCTCACTTCACTTCAAGATGCTGGAGAAAATATTCATTATCCTGAGCTCAGCGGTGAAAGTATCCGATTAGAAATGTTTTTCGATCGCCCGCTAAGAAGCGTGACAGAATTAATTGTTCTAGGAGAAAGAATGTCCACTGTTAAAATTGATCAGTTCGGAACGGTTGCTAAAAATGTCTGAAGATTTTTGCGTTAACGAAAATTTTTTCATATTTTTTTCAGTTTTTTATGGGTTCTACATCATTGCTTTCTGCATTGGAACATTTTTGGATTATATATTATCGTCACCCAGTTGCCATTCTCTTAATCAAATAATTTCTTAAAATGGACGTTAACTGGGGGCGAACTAATTCAAACTTTTTTGTTTACGTTGCTCTCCTAATTTTTCTGGTACTTTTTTTATAATTATTTTATTCTACTCCAAATCCCATAACAATTCTGTTGACAAGATTAAAAAGACAAGCAAAGTTTTTTTAGAGCAAGGTAAAAAGTCCAATGATTGTTGCTTTTTTCAAGAAAATGAGTCTTTTCAGCTTGACTGTACAGTTAAAAATCCGTGTGTTAAAGGTGCTTGCGAAATAAAGCAGAGAAAATTTGTTTGTCATGGATAACACTTCCCTGAGACAGATTATTGAACGAATCCCAGAACTCAAATACCGCTATATTGGATCGTTTCCAGCAGATTGTGTTCCAAGACTACCCACATTCAGCTTTGCTATCATCAACACTTCTCCGAGCAGTGGAGCTGGAGAGCATTGGATAATGATTGCTCGACTCAATCGAACTGATTACTTTGCTGATTCTTTGGCTCGTCCAATCACAAAATACAAATTTTTGAATAAAAAGTATCAGAAAATGGTATGGGTGTTTTCATGAGTGGTGCTGGTCCACATTTTCCCAAGTTTCCTTATGACATTGTACGAATACACACCTTAATGATATATAGTGATATCGTTGAATACAATATTGTGGGTGATACAAAAGCTGCTCTTTTACGATGCATTCCGTTTATATCAAAAGTTAAGAATGGAGATATCATCTCAACGGGACAATACATGAATTATCAAAATTTTCCAAACTTACAATTTAAAAAAATTTTAAAAAAACTTCATTCCACAGCATAAAACTCGAGCTCCGGGACTCTTATGGTGAAAAAGTTCCTTTCAACTCTGTTGGTGTAACAAGAGCGGTACTAATGTTTAGAAAAACTTCTGACAATCTTTTTTAGATTTAAATTTGTAGAAAATGGTTGCTGATAGTGATTTACCGTATTTTCGTGGTTATTCAAGACAGAGGGGAAGAGGATTCGGAGCGTTAGCACAAACAATTGGGAGGACAGCTATTCCATTCTTGAGGAGATATGTTGTCCCAGCAGCAAAAAGAGTTGGTGCTGATTTGCTTGATATAGCTGCACCAGAAATTGGAAATGTTCTAACTGGAAAGAAAAAATTCAAATCTGTGGCTGCAGATGTTGGAAAGAAAACATTACGTAAACAGCTCGGTGGTGGAAAAGTTAGGAAACGTCGCATTATTCGAAGAATTCCCCCAAAAACCAGTCGACGTCGTCGAACTAGAAGAGATATTTTTTCTAAGCTAAAATGAATACTAGATCAACAAACGATAGCAACTTTCGTTATTGTCACTTTACGAACTCTTGCTTGGAGATTTTTGACAAAATTCCTGTTTTGGAACCAATTGAATCTTCCCACGTTCAAGAAGTTTATCCCAGTACTTCATTGGATGAAAGCAGCATTGAGTTCGAGTTTGAATTAGATAGAAGCATATATCTTGATATGAGAGATATCCACCTTCAAATCAAAGTTGGTTTACAAAAAGGAAGATTGTTTGATGACTTTATGAAAAAAGACGAACATGGAAAAGGAGATATGGGAATGTCTTTCACAGATGATGATTTACATTATCTAACTCACGTCAACAATTTATTGCACTCGCTCTTCTCCAACTGTGAGGTGTATCTGAACAATCAACAGGTTTACAACTCAAATGGTCTCTATGGACACAAAGCTTTAATTTCCAATGAATTTTACGCTTCCACAAGAAATAATGAAAGTATTTTGGCTTGTCATGGATATGAATTTGAAAAAGAACCTAACGATTTTGAGAAAAGTCCTTTTATAGATCGAGATGAAGAACTTTTGCTGAAAAATGGAACTACTTATTACGGTAAATTAGCAATTGATTTGTTCCAATGTGAAAAGTTACTGCTACCAAATACAAAAGTTAGACTGAAATTGATTCGTGCAAGACCCAATTTTTACATGATCTCCTACAATCCTCACGTCTCCCTTAAAGTTCTTGACTGTTCCCTGTTTACAAGACGTGTTGTTGTTAACGAAGTGTATCACCAGACTATCAAATATCAATTAACTCATCAACCTGCTTGTTACAACTTTATGGAAACAATTGCACGCACATTTATTATTCCCTCAGGACAGAACCAGTTATTCAGGAAAATGTTTTTAACAATGCTCCAATCAGAAGAATACCTATTGCGATGAACACAAATTCAGCATTCACAGGACATTTTCAAGAAAATCCTTTCCATTATCAGAAATTTGGTTTACGGGAACTAAGAATTGTTCGAGGAGGTAGAGCTATAGTATCAGTTGATACAAGCAATGACTGTAGGGCATATGTAACAACAATGAAAGCAATGATTTTTACCGAAGAGATTCCCGCGTTACCACATAATCTATTTCAGAACCATTACGTACTTGTATTTGATCTCACTTCACTTCAAGATGCTGGAGAAAATATTCATTATCCTGAGCTCAGCGGTGAAAGTATCCGATTAGAAATGTTTTTCGATCGCCCGCTAAGAAGCGTGACAGAATTAATTGTTCTAGGAGAAAGAATGTCCACTGTTAAAATTGATCAGTTCGGAACGGTTGCTAAAAATGTCTGAAGATTTTTGCGTTAACGAAAATTTTTTCATATTTTTTTCAGTTTTTTATGGGTTCTACATCATTGCTTTCTGCATTGGAACATTTTTGGATTATATATTATCGTCACCCAGTTGCCATTCTCTTAATCAAATAATTTCTTAAAATGGACGTTAACTGGGGGCGAACTAATTCAAACTTTTTTGTTTACGTTCCTCTCCTAATTTTTCTGGTACTTTTTTTATAATTATTTTATTCTACTCCAAATCCCATAACAATTCTGTTGACAAGATTAAAAAGACAAGCAAAGTTTTTTTAGAGCAAGGTAAAAAGTCCAATGATTGTTGCTTTTTTCAAGAAAATGAGTCTTTTCAGCTTGACTGTACAGTTAAAAATCCGTGTGTTAAAGGTGCTTGCGAAATAAAGCAGAGAAAATTTGTTTGTCATGGATAACACTTCCCTGAGACAGATTATTGAACGAATCCCAGAACTCAAATACCGCTATATTGGATCGTTTCCAGCAGATTGTGTTCCAAGACTACCCACATTCAGCTTTGCTATCATCAACACTTCTCCGAGCAGTGGAGCTGGAGAGCATTGGATAATGATTGCTCGACTCAATCGAACTGATTACTTTGCTGATTCTTTGGCTCGTCCAATCACAAAATACAAATTTTTGAATAAAAAGTATCAGAAAATGATACAACAGCCAGTTCAGAAAACTGATAATTTGTGCGGATTTTACACAATATTTGCAGCATTTCAACTATTTAAATTTTTTCAAACAAAACTGAACAATGTTCATGATGTTCATATTTTAAACTTTATAAGTAATTATATGTGAATTAGATAAATTTAATGTAAAATAAGTCGAAGTGTAATAAAGTCGACAGTAATTTTTTTCTAAATTCCTTAATTCTTCGTAAGTTACTCAAATTTTTGTTGTCGACTTTATTAAATACTCGGCTAAATGTACTTTAGTACTCTTTTCTTTTGTACTATCATCATGTAAACGTTTGATTAATTTTGTATTTGCATGTGCTTAATTTGTACTGTGTCTGTTATTTTGTACTTTTCAATTCAATTTTTTCTTTCATTTAACATTTTTCCATGTTATGAGCGCGTAAAAGTCCACTAGTACTGTGACAATGCCAGATCAGCAAGAGGTAGTTTCGATCTACCGACCTCTGGGTTATGAGCCCAGCACGCTTCCGCTGCGCCATCTTGCTATTTAGGGTCGGCTATACCTAATCTTAATACATTGCGGCGGCTATACCTAATCTTAATACATTGCGGCGGCTATACCTAATCTTAATACATTGCGGCGGCTATGCCTAATCTTAATACATTGCGGCGGCTATACCTAATCTTAATACATTGCGGCGGCTATACCTAATCTTAATACATTGCAGCGGCTATACCTAATCTTAATACATTGCGGCGGCTATACCTAATCTTAATACATTGCGGCGGCTATACCTAATCTTAATACATTGCGGCGGCTATACCTAATCTTAATACATTGCGGCGGCTATACCTAATCTTAATTCATTGCGGCGACTATACCTAATCTTAATACATTGCGGCGGCTATACCTAATCTTAATACATTGCGGCGGCTATACCTAATCTTAATACATTACTGTGGTTAAACCAAAAAATGTTAAAATTTACTGCGAGGGAAATTATCCGTTAATGCGCGCTGCCTGTACAATTCCCCGCCTGTACGTACGCGCTGACTGTACAATTCGCCTGCGCGCTGCATGTATAATTTCGCGCCTGTCGTACGCGCTGACTGTACAATTCCCTGCACGCTGCATGCATAATTCCCTGCTAATCCCTACATGACCTCTAAAATCACGTGACAAGTGGCTCCAGAAAATCACCCTGGTCTGCTCCTGCCTTACTACTCACCCCTGGAACACCCCTAGATTTATCCCCAATCTTAATACATTCCGGAGGATATTCCTAATCTTAATACGTGGCGGCCGCTATAACTAATCTTAATACGTGGCGGCCGCTATAACTAATCTTAATACGTGGCGGCCGCTATTACTAATCTTAATACGTGGCGCCCGCTAATCTTAATACGTGGCGCCGCTATAACCTATCTTAATACATGTACGCCGCCTATACCCTATCTTAATACATTAGTGTAGACCCTCTCTCAAAAATAACTCCTATACCCTATCTTAATAAATGGGGTCTACACCCCCCCCCCCCCCCGGGGAGCCTTGCTCACCCTATTACTACTCTCATCATTGATTGAGTTCTCACATACATTCATTTAACTGGTCTTAAATGATAGGTTTTGTGCAAGCTAGGAGGGTAAATTGATGCTGCACTGATAAAATGAACAATTTATGAACATTTTGAGGTGAAACATTGGCATGAGCGGCCAGTTTGTTTTAGCAACGATCTCTGTTTCAGTGCTCTTTCTTTAAATTTATTTCATTTTTAATCAGAACCTATTACGCTATCAAGTACTCCACAAACGCCAACTAATTTTTACTTCGTCGTGATCAAAAATCTGCTGCGCTCTTTCAAAAAAATGTTCTTTGGTAATGATGTGTCATTTAATAAGATGGTAACCAAAAGCGGGACCACAATTTTTCAATGAGTCAAAAAGTTCTTTCAAGTTATCAATAGAGCCGACAGCGTTGCCATCGTCCGCATACCACATTTGAACTAAGAGGCAGTCGTCAAAAAGGTCAATTAAGCGGATAATGGTAATTCCATACATCGACATCGCAAGTGGTTCCAGAGAAGGAGGTGTACCTTCCAGAGAGAATATTGTTTGTTTGTTAATAAACAAATTTGACGTTCCAGGATAAGAATTACACATCAAATGATGGAGAGAAGGGCATAATTTCTTTGTGTGTTTTCAGGCAAGATTACGATTGAGTATATTAAAAGGGTTTTTGCGTCGATAATGAAGAACGCCTCCGAATCTGTGTTTTTAAAAGCAACTCTCAATGAATGAATTGCTTGTTCAATTCCTCTTTTTTGACATATACATAGTTGTTGATCACCACCTAAAATCTTAAGGTCAGTTTTAAAACATTTGACAATAGTTCTTCCAATAAATCGCGTGAAGACTTCCCCAATTTTTATTGGTTTTACACTGGTTTATTTATCAATAGCTATCAAACGACATGAATTATATGGAAGAAGGAACGTCAAATGAGACGTAGCTATGCGTATTGCTAGTTTAGCAATCTTTTCGCTTAGATCAGTTGAGGACGACCTGAAAGATGTCAGAAGCTTTTGCCATTCGTTGGCATCAAGACGGGAAAGGCTATGGCTTCTTTGCGTCTTCATGGCAGACTTTCTAATCATTGAAACATTGAGTTTTTCAAATATGATTTGATGGTATGGTAAATTTTTTGGATGTTCATTGCTCAATAGAAATTTTAAATTTGCTTTGCGTGGTTCGGGATATTTCTCGCGTAGGATACCAAGGACTGTTTTCTTGTCAACTTTGTCAGTCAAAGAAAAGAAACCACTCTTCGCCTCTTCTTTAAGACTTCGAATGGTTTTGGATTGTTTTTCTTGTTAACATTTCATTGTATTCATAAACAGATGGTTTTGCATTAGTTCTGCTTATCCACGCCTGGATATATATTGCTTCAGAAATAGGGAATCTACGCCCCACCTTATCCATTGATCTAACCTGTTTTGCAAAAGTTTTGTTAATTGAAGCGTCAACCTCCGTTTTTGTTCTTGCACAGTTCTTGTTCACCATTGCGCTGTACATTGCCGTTGCCTCGTTAGAACCATTTAAAATGAAAGATAAGATTGTCTTCAAGGAATCGGTGAACTTAAGGCGGTCTTGTTTCTTGGCAGCGAATGAAGGATTGCTTTCCATTTAAAAATTTGTCTGTAGATCTTCTTCAAAAGCTTTTTTTGCTTTCTTCGAGGTTCAGCATGTAACTGCACGGTTCAGGACAAGCTCCCAAAAAGCTTGAAATTCCTGGCTATCGGTTGCCGCATGGCTTACAGTTGTTTCCTCTGAGGAGAGTTAATTTTGATTCGTAGCATACGCAGCGGAAGTTCTCATGGTGCTCACGCCTAGCGCTGAGTCCACAAAAATTTACGTGACGGTAAGCGGCGCATGATTAACACCAAACCCTCAAGATCTGAGATGGTTCGAAGATCTTGAGCGGTGTGACTGCTCCGACATGTGAATGGGATATGAATAAGGGGGTGCTAAAACTCTGAAACATATGATTAACTACCGAGTGAAGAAATCAAAGTTTGATTAACAAGCAAACATATGCTTACCACAGAAAGAAAAATTAATGGTTACCATAGATAGAGAAATTAATTTGTTTTGAAAATTCATGCAAGAAAATTAGTTTTAGGCATAATTAAAAAAGTAATAACTTAATTCTCGGATCGTCTGGCCTCAAAAATATCCATTTACTCTGATTTACATTTTTTGATCGTTTCCGTTTGTGCCCCCCATTAGGTTATGCAACTCCCAGTAACAGAGCACGTGTCATTACATAGTAATTCGTTATGTAAAAATTTTTCACGTGCGCTTGGGGGTGCAAATAATATGCGCTAACTAAGCTGGAGCACAAACGCAAAAGATACAGATTTTTTAAAACCTCTGAAGTTTTCTTTTTCTTCAAAGGTTATATGCATAATTCCGCACCAGAAAAGTTTGATCTCCAATAGATTCGGGGATTTCTTGTAAGTGAACAAACACTGTTAACTGTTAGCTATCGATAATGAAGAATTACGTGTTATACTTGAATTTATATTGGTCAAGAAAAACATGACGTCAATGTACAAACCGAGGATCTATTCTGTTTCATCCCCAGCTTCCTAAGCAATAATCTTGTATAACCCCTAGGCGCACGTGCTATTTTCTTACATACCTGCTAGTTTCCAGTCGCATGAGCTTGACAGATTACGTTTTATTTGAAAGAGTGTGCTCATTGAGTCAAATGAATTCAAAATGAGTCAAATGAATTCAAAATGAAGGCAATAGACCCAATTATCAGTGCCAGGATAACTAACAGACAGTAAAGCGATAGAAGAACTCAAGTAGATCTTTCCTCTTTGTTACAGCTAGCTCATCAAACTCCCAAAAATTTACCTAAAATGTGTTTTTGAACTCTCACACAAGGGAAAAAATCCGAAACTCTTGATCGGATATCTTTTGAAGTGATTGTGCAGAAGGTCTGTAAAAGAGTAGAGACGCGCTTTATTGTATTGAGGAGGGGTGCGTAAGGTTGGGAGGGCTGGGGAACAAGCGGGCATCCAAATTGCTAGGTGGAGGGTGGACAAGGGGTGTTGAGGGGGTCCAACTTTAAAGTTTCAAGACCGCTTCCTTCACACCATGAAGTCCTCTTCTCAAAAGTTTTGGAGAATCCCCAGAAAGCAAGCCACTTATCTGCCTTCCGGGCTTTACCTGTTCATCGCGTTTTCGAGGACGAGAAGTTAAAAGGGCCACACGACAAAACGGGTAAGGCACCAAAATTCCGAACAGTCGACATAATTTTATTGAATTACACGAAAATTTTCAAAATAACTTGCATGGCAGGAGTTAAGAACATTTTAATTTAATTATTTAAAAATGTGCATGATTACAAAAAACAGTAGTGTCTTTAGTATCTATAGCGTGTCCCATCATATTGAAACAAGCGAACAGTCGAAAAGCCACAGGTTAGAGCTCAAATGTCAAAGTTCAAATTTAAAATAGTTAGGAAAACAGATGAATGACAGCTTAATTGAGAAAACGTTGATATTCAAATGACCAACCTTGGTGCTCAGTTGCACGTTTTGGCATTTTCGAACGTTCGCTCATTTCAACTTTATGGGACAGAGTATATTTACATCTTCGAATATTCCCTAAATTCAAATAGTTTTTGTCATTAATGTTATTAAAAAATGTTCGGAGTACTTCAAAACCATTTCAAATTAGTTTTTCAATGAATGATATTTCAAAGGAAGATTTTCGTTTTCGTAATCAATCCAATTTGCGCAAATGCTAATTCGAAATTTTCGGCAGAACATGTTTTCTGCACTCAAAACCTCAAAGTCAATTTTTTGCTCTTGAACTCGTCCTCTGGTTCAACAGTGACTTTTAACTACAAATTTAGTTAAAGTAGAGCAAATGTAGAGGTTCTGTGATTACAAAATTTTCCGCATCCTGGCAGTGATCTATTCTCTTTTTCCATTTTACAATTGAATTGCAGGCAGGTTACCTCTGGACTGCGGTAAAAATAACAGTTTATAATCTTTTGCTTGAGATTTGAGTCCTCTTTGTTGTATTTTTTCGCCAGCATTCGTTAGTTGTGGTTTACATAAATTTTTTGTGATGCATCATTGATGATTCTAGAAGTCCAGCCTTCAGGGTGTTGATTTTTGACCAAATATTTTTATTTTATTCAAAACGTTGTAAAAATTTTGACATGTCTTGGTGCTTCTAAAATCAGGGCGAACAGTTTTTCTATGTTTTTTTTGTAGGATTATATTACAGCTACTAAAATTCAAGACATTTCGCGTTCGGATTGCTTCTAGTACCATTCACAAATTGTTTCTTGAGAGCCTATGTTCCTGTTTAAAACTGCTAAAATTTTTCTTCTTTTGTCTCCACTGTGACTTCTAATTTCTTGTGAAGTTTGTTGACCGTTCCAAGAAAACTATCTGATTCAACACTTTCATCGTAAATTATGTCGTATACATATCTTACAATTAATTGTCTTTCTGTTTCCGGTTCACTCTCTATAGTGTTAATTTTCTCGTCTTCATTTTGTTGTAGAGCTTACCTTCATTGTTCTGACATGGATTCAGATATCATTTTGTTCCGACCCCTCTTGAGTGGGGAGGAACTACATCCTTAAATGTATTTTTTGTTCATACCATTTTCGCCGATCGATATATTCATCATAGAGAGTTGACATTGGTATCATTAGAAGGCTCTTCCAGCATAGAAAATGGAAATAAAAAGATTTTTTATCTTCATTTTTTACAGGAAGTTATCGAGGTTTAAACTTCGGAGAAAAGTAGAGTTAATTCTTTTGTTTTCATTCACATTTTCAGGAATTTTTGCCCAAATTTTCGTCAATTTTGCTAAAACTTGTCAAAATTTTTAAGAATAGTGTTGTTGATTTTTTAAAGACAATAAATTGTGGTTTTTTTATATAAGTTTTTGTCAAAAATTTGGGCTATGTATTTCAAAATTTAGCCTTTTTCATCAAAAACAGCACGAAATAGGCTTCTTTAGTTCACTTTGATTAAATATGTCGGAAGTACACCACCAAACATCAAAATTACAATCTTTGAGGACTCGACAGGGGGATATTTTTACTTCAATTTCTGTTGAGAGTGCTCTGTAATTAAAACTTTGCCATTTTTTGCTAATTTTTTACGTTGATTATCAAAAACGCGGAATTTGTTTTTGCGTTTTTAACTAACAAATTATCTATATCTATAAAATTTGAAAAATTAAGCGTTCCTATTGGATAAGAAGCGTTAGCCGCATTGGTTTTGGACCAACCTTGGACTGTTTCAATCCAAAAAGAGTTCGGATTGTAATCAGTGGTTCTTTTTCTCAAAAACTGATCTTTTTAATTTTAATCAAAGAAGCAGAACATATTAATTCCAAGCTCAGGGGTGACAGAACCAATTGGCTTCCGCCAAATCAAATCCATATTAATGATTTAGTTTATTGTTTGAAAGGTTATGGTCGTTTTGACTTTTAAAAGAAATGATTTTTTTTTAAAAAAAAAAGGCTTAATGATTTTTTCCTCTAAATTTTTCTTGATTTGATCAACTTGTAGCTGAGTGTCAGCAAACAAAGAAAAATTCTTCTTTCTAATGCCTTAAAATTTAATCTGTTTTGCGGTTATAAGCCTTAAAATTTTGTTTTCTGGCTGTGATACTACTAGACCTCTGACATTTTTTCTATTTTTAGATATTTGCCAGTTTTTCACGTTTTCTAGTTTTGCCACATTATTACGTATTGACAGTTCTCATATCACATTATTGGCGTTAAAAATGAGGATAACAAAATGAACATACTAAAATTCTAAAAGATATAAATTATCGTTTGGACGGCTTCGACACCTTTTTCTTGAAGAATTTAATTGGAATTTTTAATTTTGTTTTAACTTCCTTTTTTACCTTGTCGCTTTAGTCGAAAGAAATTTGTTGTATAAAGACTTTTTTCAATAGCTTTTCATAGAAAAACAGATGAGCCGATTTTCTGATATTACTAGATAGCTGATTGCTTCCATGAATTGGGAAACAATCGGTTCCGAAAAGAAAAAAAGTTTAACTTCGCAATTTTATTTTTATTGTTTTTTGTTACCGAGTCTGGTTTATTACAGGTCAAATATGACAGTATTGGTGTCAAATAAAAGTTTCAAAAAAGTTTGCTGTCAAAAAATCTAATAATTTTAAAGAAATTGTTATGAACTTACTGGCTTCGACACTGGTTTTCCTAAAAAAATAAATTATTTTGATTTTTGTCTTGTTTGACGCTAGACGCGAGAAATATTCTGAATAATTGCAAGTCCCAAGGTTTTCGTTTTGATGAATAAACGAACATATAGTTTCATTTTGTAATTAATGACTTTCATGACTTTGGAAGTAATTTTGTTTCGAAAAAAATTCAAAAGTATTATATACTTTTGCCTTTTTTTGTCTACTTGTTGCCTATATTCATTAATGAAAAACCACACACTACTTTATTGTTGTTTGAAGAAGGCGCTATCAAACATATTTTGGGAGCCAAAATATGGCTTAACGGCTTCGACAGCTTTTTCTGCCAAGTTTTAATTGAATTTTTGCTTGTTGTCTTTTTGTTGTTCTTTTTAGCCGCTTGAAAAATCGAATAAGGACAGGTCTTATTGACCTTCTATAGACTCATTGGTAATTGTACTGTTTTTGCTCTTTTTGTCTAATTGTTACCAAACTTATGTACTGGTCACATATCTTTTCTGGTGATTTATAAGTTATATTGCTTAGTTTTAGTTTTATCTGACGGGATATTGACTTCGTTTTTAAGTTTTGTTTTTTAAAACTGACATAAAGTTTTTGTGTAATTAATGTTTGTTGTCGATGTTTGATTTTGCTGTTCGTCTTAACTCTCGTTCTTAATATTGGCATATCTCATCAATCTAGTGCATTAATTTTTTCTCCACTGAGTTATTGGCTTTCGCTGCTATCTTTTCGTTCATACACGATTTTTTTCGAAAAATACTTAGGTTTTTGGGGTTTTTTGTTTTTTTTTGGATTCCCAAAATTAATTTTTGTGTTTTTCTATCTGTTCCTCATTTGGTAGACAATTATGCCAATATTGTGGATGAGCCGGGTCGGAACTTTATGTGCGATCGCACATTGCCGAGCCTCCTTGTCCTAAATCGACTCTTATTCCTCTATAAATAGTTTTATGGCTTCATTCACGATGGGCATCATGTTCATATTTAGAGAACTTATGGACAGTCTCTTTCATTGACTCCATCTGATGCTCAAATGATTCCATCTAAATGTTTGCCAGAATTACAGCAAAAGATGCTCCCAAGTGATGCAAAAAAACCATTAAAAAGACCATAGGATTATTATAATCACTTTAAAATTCGTTTGAGAGCAATTAACGTTGGAATAGCAATTTTAGGAAATTGACGAGCAAAATTAGGAACAATGACGTCAAATAGGTTAATGTGGTGGAACAGAGCACTGTTGCACAACAAATCCTCTTCAAGCTTCCGCTATTTCAACAATTCCTGAACTACAATGAAACTTTTTGAGATCAAACGACTTCAGACCAACGGAATATGGATGAGTTAACAACTGTGCATGGTTATATAGATAATAATAATAGTAACTGGGGTTCAAACACTAGGTTTTCGCCACAGGATTATCCGTGACTACATTTACCTAGAACAATGCAGTGCCATAATCGTTAATCACAGACGTCAACAAAGATAGCAGAGATGGTGGAACGGTAAGAAAACGAAACCTACCAGTTCCAAACGAAGCAAAGTTACTCTCCAACAATTTATCTAAAGCGTGTTTTCAAACTCCTTCACCAGGGACAAACTGCGGAAAAATATATCTCCTATCTTTTGATGAATTCCTTTGATTGAGCAAAAGATCTATAGAAGAGTAGGGACGATTTATTTTTTCACTTTATTTTTTGAACGAAGGGGGAGTTTGTTCCGGAATTTGTCCCTGGGGTACGAGCGGGGGTGCAACTTGCCAGGTGGATAAGGGTGGAAAAGCGTCGCTGAGGGCGTCAAATTATGAAGATTAAGAACTGCCTCATTTTGTGATTGCAACAGCTGACGAAACAACAGGACTTTGTTTTAACCATGACGACAGGGACAGTGTCCCTACTGCTGTGTCTTTGATTTCTCTACATCAACAACAACAACAACAACAAAACAGGAACAACTGATAGCAAATTGGACGAACTGTGATTGCTAGGATTTTGGTGGACACCGAACTAAAAATTTACTGGAGCGAGTGCGCAACAAAAGTCCAAGAAATTGAAACGTGTACTCGTGTTTCGACAGTAACCGCAACTACGAAAATCTGATCGCCACCCTTGCACACAAATTCCCCACAGTGAATAATATCACGTTTCCTTATTCCTCTTGGGTTGTTTCGTTAAGGTTTAATGCCAGGGTTTTGATTTTGAATACAACAACTGTGATATTGGCAACAACATAAAAGCAACAACATTTCACCAGGTTTCAAAATAGGTAAAAGCAATTTCATCATAAAACTTTTTGGAAAATACTCTACATACTGAAAAGTGTCATCTCTGAAAAAAATGAGTAAATGTGTGTCAAAGCTACTCAGGGCTATTTGCAACGATAACCAAAATTAAAATGTTGACGACGAAAATAAATTATAACCCAAAAGTCAACATGTCAAATTGGAGTCATCAAAAGAAAAGATAATCATCTTTGAATATAATTTAAACATCTTAAATATCAACAACGTTTAACTGTTCATTTATTGTCAAGAAGTGATTAGTCTGCTCTTTTCCCGGGTTGACCACCATAAACCTTTCTTGGCAACCATATCCAAGCCATATATGGAGTTTATGGTAACTTGGCAACCATATAGATGACCATGCAAAAAAATCAACATTGCTCAAAAAGCTCTTAAAACACCCATACAATGCACTCTGAGTGGAGAAAAACTCATCAAGACACTTGAAAAAAAATGAAGTTCATGGTGTCTTGGGAACCATATCCAAGACCATACACATTTATGGTGCCATAGAGGACCATAAAAGACAAAGTCAAAAAATACAAAAATATTACAGAGAACAGCTTAATTAACATCTTCTGACTACATTAAGCGTTCCAAAAAAGCAAATTAAGTTAGTTCGATTTTTTATTTCTTGGCAACCATATCCAAGACCATAAATATTTATGGTCTTGCATATGGTTGCCAAGAAATCCATGACTTGTCAGATTTCTTAAAGAGTGTTTAAAAAACTTGAAAAATGGCAGTAAGTAACACATTTTTGGTTGCAAAAGGCATATGTATTACTTCAGCACTATGTGGAGTTCTCAAAAAAAATAATAGAAGAAAAGATACGAAACGACTTTAAAATTTGGCACAAAAACATTTGTTTCTAGAGCCAAAATCAGTAGTAGAAATAACAACCACTCTCATCAAAAATAAAAGGCCATACTGAAGTGTTTTTGCGGGCATTTTGATCAGAAGGTATAATTAGTAACGGAGATCTCATTCAATTACACAAAAAAAGCTACTGTTCTTCTTATTTAGGATTTTTTTTAAATTGATGTTATTATAATTTGCTGTATTTCGTGGAGTGCGATAAAATGTGCTATAAATGCTGCAAAAGACATCTGGAGCTATAATAAGCGGCCTCATACCTATAAGATTGTCACTTTTAGGATTTTGTTGCAATGGTCTTTAGTATGATTGCCAAGAACTCCGTAAAAAATTAATTTTTATTAAAGATCTTCTTTTCATACTTTTTTGTCGCCTCAAAATTGTCCTATACTACGGTACTCTGCCACTTTTGTTCACTTTAACTTAGTAGTTTATTAATTTTAAGGTTTAAGAACAATCAGTATTGTTTATTTTTTGTCTAACTTAAACAAAAATACAAAACTAATTTTCAAGAGTTTATCTGCTTTTATCATTATTTACATGGTTCGTTTGGGTTCCTCTATTGTTTTTACCAGAAAAACAATCTAAAACAAGGTTTTTTTGATAGCAGAAAGCTTTCGATCACTTAAACAACGTGTTGAGTTCTATACAAAAAAAATTAGAGGAAATGAAATTAAACGACCGTAAAATTTCACACAAACACATTGTTTCTAGAGTCAAAATCATTAGTAAACACAACAACCACTCTGTTCAGAGAAAAAAAACCATACTACAGTTATCTTGAGGGAAGCATGTTCAGAAGGCTTAATTAGTAATAGAAAGCTCATTCAATAACACAAAAATAGGCGATAATTCTACATAATATATTTTTTTTGTTTGATGATATTATAATTTGTTGTATTGTAGACTAGGAAACAGTTGGCTCTGAGGGCTTCAATAGACATCCAAGGCCAGCCTATATGGCCTCATACCTCTAAAAGTGTGACTTTTGTCAATTTGTTTCTATGGTCTTTGATAACATAAAAATAAGCAATTGTTCTTCACACTTATGATTTTTTTATTGATGTCATTATAATTTGTTCTATTTCGTGGATTGTGTTAAAATGTGCTATAAATGCTGCAATAAGCATCTGAAGTCAGGATATGCGGCCTTATAACTGTAAAACGTCACTTTTGTATTTTTTTATGATGGTCTTTGATATGATTGCCAAGAAATCCATAAATAAATTATTTTTAAGTGAAGATCTCTTTTTTCATACTTTTTTTGTCGCCTCAAAGTTGTCCTATACTAGCGTACTCTGCCACTTTTGTTTAATTTATTTTAGTAGTTTATTAATTTTAAGGTTTAAGAACAATCAGTATTGTTTATTTTTTTGTCTAACTTAAACAAAAATACAAAACTAATTTTCAAGAGTTTATCTGCTTTTATCATTATTTGCATGGTTCGTTTGGGTTCCTCAATTGTTTTTACCAGAAAAACAGTCTAAAACAAGGTTTTTTTGATAGCAGAAAGCTTTCGTTAACTTCAACAACATGTTGAGTTCTATACAAAAAAAATTAGAGGAAAAGAAACTAAACGACCGTAAAATTTCACGCAAACATATTGTTTCTAGAGTCAAAATCATTAGTAAATACAACAAGCACTCTGTTCAGAAAAAAACGGTCGCACTACACTGTTTTTGGGGGAACTATGCTCAGAAGGCTTAATTAGTAACAGAAAGCTCATTCAATTACACAAAAATAAGCTATAATTCTACATAATATATTTTTTTTTAGTTTGATGATATTATAATTTGTTGCATCGTGGATTGGGAAACAGTTGGCTCTGAGGGCTTCAATAGACATCCAAGCCCAGCTTATATGGCCTCATACCTCTAAAAGTGTGACTTTTGTCCATTTGTTTCTATGGTCTTTGATAACATAAAAATAAGCAATTGTTCTTCACACTTATGATTTTTTTATTGATGTTATTATAATTTGTTCTATTTCGTGGATTGTGTTAAAATGTGCTATAAATGCTGCAAAAAACATCTGAAGTCAGCATATGCGGCCTTATAACTGTAAAAATGTCACTTTTGTATTTTGTTATAATGGTCTTTGATATGATTGCCAAGAAATCCATAAATAAATTATTTTTAAGTGAAGATCTCTTTTTCCATACATTTTTTTATTGTCGCCTCAAAATTGTCCTATACTAGCGTACTCTGCCACTTTTGTTTAATTTATTTTAGTAATTTATTAATTTTAAGGTTTAAGAACAATCAGTATTGTTTATTTTTTGGTCTAACATAAACAAAAATACAAAACTAATTTTCAAGAGTTTATCTGCTTTTATCATTATTTACATGGTTCGTTTGGGTTCCTCAATTGTTTTTACCAGAAAAACAATCTAAAACAATATTTTTTTGATAGCAGAAAGCTTTCGTTCACTTCAACAACCTGTTGAGTTCTATACAAAAAAAATTAGAGGAAAAGAAATTAAACGACCGTAAAATTTCACACAAACACATTGTATCTAGAGTCAAAATCATTAGTAAACACAACAACCACTCTGTTCAGAGAAAAAAACCATACTACAGTTATCTTGAGGGAAGCATGTTCAGAAGGCTTAATTAGTAACAGAAAGCTCATTCAATAACACAAAAATAGGCGATAATTCTACATAATATATTTTTTTTTGTTTGATGATATTATAATTTGTTGTATTGTAGACTAGGAAACAGTTGGCTCTGTGTGCTTCAATAGACATCCAAATCCAGCTTATATGGCTTCACACCTCTAAAAGTGTGATTTTTGTCAATTTGTTTCTATGGTCTTTGATAACATAAAAATAAGCAATTGTTCTTAAAACTTATGATTTTTTTTAAATTTGATGTTATTATAATTTGTTCTATTTCGTGGATTGTGTTGAAATGTGCTATAAATGCTGCAACAAACATCTGAAGTCAGCATATGTGGCCTTATAACTGTAAAAATGTCACTTTTGTATTTTGTTATAATGGTCTTTGTTATGATTGCCAAGAAATCCATAAATAAATTATTTTTAAGTGAAGATCTCTTTTTTCATACTTTTTTTATTGTCGCCTCAAAATTGTCCTATACTACGGTACTCTGCCACTTTTGTTCACTTTATTTCAGTAGTTTATTAATTTTAAGGTTTAAGAACAATCAGTATTGTTTATTTTTTGGTCTAACTTAAACAAAAATACAAAACTAATTTTCAAGAGTTTACCTGCTTTTATCATTATTTACATGGTTCGTTTGGGTTCCTCAAATGTTTTTACCAGAAAAACAATCTAAAACAAGAGTTTTTTTTATAGCAGAAAGCTTTCGTTCACTTCAACAACTTGTTGAGTTCTATACAAAAAAAAAAGAGGAAATGAAATTAAACGACCGTAAAATTTCACACAAACACATTGTTTCTAGAGTCAAAATCATTAGTAATTACAACAACCACTCTGATCAGAAAAAAAGGGCCATACTACAGTGTTTTTGAGGGAAGTATGTTAAGAAGGCTTAATTATTAACAGAAAGCTCATTCAATTACACAAAAATAGGCGATAATTCTTCATAATATATTTTTTTAAAAATTTAATGATATTATAGTTTGTTGTATCGTGGATTAAGAAACAGTTGGCTAAGAGGGCTGCACTAGACACCCACAGCCATCCTATATGGGCTCATACCTCTAAAAGTGTGACTTTTGTCATTTTTTTTCTATGGTCTTTGATATTGTTGCCATGAATTCCGTGAAAAAGTCAGGTGAAAATTTAGCATTTTTCTTATAATTGCTCGATTTTTGCATCAAAAATGACGTATGATAGCGCATGGTGAAGCTCTTATACTGCACTTTAAGGCTACTTTCATAAAAGTAACTGAAAAGGACTGAACAATTTTGTTTTGATCCAACTTTGTAAGAAAAAAACTTGTTTTTAGTAAACTGTCCTTTTTTTGATTTTTTTCATCAATGTGGAGTTATATTTGACTGCTAATCGTCTTTAATGAGACGTTTTGGACAGTTTGAAACTGAGGAATCAACTGTTTTCCCAAAATTCAAAATTTTCTGTTTTCACTGTTTTTTTGGTTCTAGTTATAGTCCTAGTTTTTCGAACGAATTTGCAAAACAACACAGCCTTTATGGCGATGTGGGAATTTATTCCCACATCGTGATAAAGGCTAGGAACAGTCAATTTGTCCATTGTTGACTTGCAGGACGCCCAGAAACAGGTTTCTAGTGGTTTTTCACGCTAATTTTTGCGATTTCTCCAAAAATGGGGGTCGTGATATAGCCCAAAATCAGAGGTACACTTTGGATTTTCAGTAATATCTTCTAAAGCACGTTATCAAATCAAGCGGGCATGGTCGCATTTTGTTGGTACTGAACCCTTCTTGCTTGCGTGTGTTGGTTATCCCCGAAAACGGCTCGGCTAAAAAGTTTTTTCGGGGTAACTTAGCGAAAACTGCCAATTTTAGTACATTTTGGGTCACCCAATTTTCGGTACCACAAAACAGTGGATTTAAGGTACATATTATAGTGTTTCAGAATCCTCAGATAGTGGGGAGTAATTCCCTGTATAAATCATAGGGTGTTTTCTGGAGTCTCGATAGTCAATTTTAGCTCTGCAGCTCATTTCTTCTTCCATTTTGGGGTCCTGGTACGACGCCGTATTTTTGAAATATCTCCTCGTAGAGTGCACCAATTTTGGATTTTTTGCATATTTGAACGTGTCATGAGCCGAGCTTTCAGACTATATATATTACTTATAGCGTTTTTTTACCAGTTTGGAAATATTGACCGGTACAGGACAGTCAGTTTTGGCCATATTGGAGAGAAGACCCACCTGCCGAGTCGATAAAAACTTGGTCAAAAACGTTGTAGAACGTTGAAATATGGCTGGGTAGATCCCCTGTGACATGTCAAAGGTTGTCACAAAATTTGGTTATTATAACCAAACTCCTTGGTTATGAATTTGATGATTTCAGGTGGGAAGACTAGTGCTTCTGAAGCATATGGTACGGTACCTTAATTCCTTAATATCTCCCGATTGAGCAATTCAATCAGGATTTCGTTTCGATATTCTAGTAGCATTTGTAATGAGCTTTCTAACAGTATATTATACGTTTCATATGATGCTTTCACTTTCGAGATATTGACCATTGCAGATCAGGTCATTTTGGCCCAGGAAGACCACTTCTTCACCACGTTTTGGGTCAGATCTTGGCCCCAGATGGGCCAATCACGCCAAAATTGGCCCTGTTATGTCTGTTATAATGTCCTATAACTTATATCAACCGGTAATGTGGTTCAATAATTGCGAACCACACATTTTTTTATATTTACTACTAATAACCTAGTAATCCCGTCCCATAGGCGGTTCTGCCGCAAAGGTGCGCCCCGTTGAGACGCTGGTTGGTCAGCTCCCCCCCTTTTGCACCTTGTCTTTCCCCCATAGGATCTCTAAGAACAATCTGTGCTGCGCACAGACTTTTGCGAGCGTTCTTGTGTGTCTTTTGGTTGTGTTGAAGTGACGTACTGCTCATATGTATACCAATGCCTCATTTCAGGTAGTTATAACTATGTCAACCTTTCCAAAAGGTTATAAAATTCCTCACAAGAGTGACGGAGTAGCGTACTATCGTTCTCAATCTTTTGAGATATTCGATCACCCGGTGGTCGAAAAGGTCAGTTTTAAAGTATACTTTAATTACTGCATGTATGCATGTAAGCAGAAATGCTGCCGAGTAATAGCGCGGGAGACCCCTGCATTTTCTCGGTAGCATTAATGGACTTTTTCTTAATCATGCAGACATCTAAGGACATGTAATCTTGGTCCTATGGATTCCTAAACGTGTTTAATTGCTCTCAAACGAACTTTGTAACAATTATATTAGCGCTGTGGTCTCTTTTTGTGCGATTTATGGGTCGCTTGATCCCTTTTTTCCCCTGACCGATTTGACACATTGACCCATTATTATGTTCATTGTTCCCTAATTGAACTTATAGTATAAGCTGGGTGCGAGTAGAGTGCATGCATCAAGTTTTTAATGCAAGCATATTTGAAAGTTAATCTCGATTTTAGCTTTTTTTTCGTTTTCTCGAAAAAAGCATTCTTTATTTGGACAAAACTCTCTATTTTTCGTTGCTAAAAATAGAAATAGGAATTTTCTTATGTTTGGGGCTCCTAACGTGAGCTTACAGTGCTAGTCAAGTGGACTTTTTGTTATCAAGCATCTTTTAAGTGGCTGGACTTGAAAACATTTTTCAAAACGCTTAATGCTTCTTTTTTTTAGAAAGTTTCGTTCTCATTTTTTTGTTCGAAAAATTTTTTGAAGTCAATGGGCTTCAAACCCTGGTTTTCTAGGCTGGATACGCGTAGAATGCACCAATCAATTTTTTATTGCAAGTGCTTTGAAAATTTCACTTGATCGTAACCTTTTTTTTGCGTTTTCTGGAAAGAAGCATTCTTTATTGGGACAAAACTCTCTATGTTTCGTTGCTTAAAAGGGAAATGGGAAATTTCTTCTGTTTAGGTCTCATGAATTGAGCTTACAGTGCTAGCCAAACGAACTTTTTTTCATCAAGTGTCTTATAAGTAGCTGAACTTGAAAATATTTTTCAAAACGCTTAATGCTTCTTTTTTTTTTTTAGAAAATTCCGTTCTCATTTTTTTGTTCAAAAAGTTATTTGAAGTCAATGGGCTACAAACCCTGGTTTTCTAGGCTGGATACGCGTAGAATGCACCAATCAATTTTTTATTGCATGTGCTTTGAAAGTTTCACTTGATCGTAGCCTTTTTTTTGCGTTTTCTGGAAAGAAGCATTCTTTATTTGGACAAAACTCTCTATGTTTCGTTGATTAGAAAGGAAATGGGAAATTTCTTCTGTTTAGGTCTCATGAATTGAGCTTACAGTGCTAGCCAAGCGAACTTTTTGTTATCAAGTATCTTTTAAGTGGCCGGACTTGAAAACATTTTTCAAAACGCTTAATGCTTCTTTTTCTTAAAGAAAATTTGGTCCTCCATTTTCGTTCAAAAAATCATTTGAAGGCAATGGGCTTCTAACCCTGATTTGCTAGGCTAAATACAAGTAGAATGCACTCATCGTATTTTTGTTGCGTGTAGTTTTGAATTTTTCGCTTGATTATAGCTTTTTTTTCGGTTTCTGGAAAGAAGCATTCTTTATTTGGACAAAATCTCTATTTTTCGTTGCTAAAAATGGAAATAGGAAGTTTCTTATGTTTAGGGCTCCTAACTTGAGCTTACAGTGCTAGCCAAGCAAACTTTTTGTCCTCAAGCATCTTTGAAGTGGCTGGACTTGAAAACTTTTTTCAAAACGCCTAATGCTTCTTTTTTTTAATGAAAATTTGGTCCTGCCTTTTTGTTCAAAAATTACATTTAAGGCAATGGGCTTGTACCCCTGTTTTGATAAGCCAAATACAAGTAGAATACACGCAACAAATTTTTCTTGCGGGTAGTTTTGAAAGTTTTGGTTTATTTCAGCTTCTTTTTTCGTTTTCTCGAAAGAAGCGGTCTTTAATTGAGCAAAATTTCTTATATTTTGTTGTTAAAACCGAAATAGGATATTTTCTTCTGTTTGGAGCTCCTAAATTGAGCTTACAGTTCTAGCAGAGTAAACTTTTCGGTAGTGAACATCTTGTAAGTGCCTGGACTTGAAAGATTTTTTCAAAACGCTTAATGCTTCTTTTTTTTTGAAGAAAATTTGGTCCTCCCTTTTGTTCAAAAAAATCATTTGAAGGCAATGGTCTTGTAACCATTTTTTTCAAGGCCTCATGCAAGTAGAATACACACGTCATTTTTTTGTTGCGGGTAGTTTTGAAAATTTTGCTTCGTTTTAGACTTCTTTTTCGTTTTCTCGAAAGAAGCATTCTTTATTTGGACAAAATTTATTATATTTTGTTGCTATAAACCTAAATAGGATTTTTCTTCGGTTTAGGGCTCTTAATTTGAGCTTACAGTGCTAGCCAAGCGAACTTTTTGTCATCAAGTATCTTTTAAGTGGCTGGACTTGAAAACATTTTTCAAAAAGCTTAATGCTTCTTTTTCTTAAAGAAAATTTGGTCCTGCCTTTTTGTTCAAAAGTTCATTTTAAGGCAATGGGCTTGTAAACCTGTTTTGCTAAGCCAAATACAAGTAGAATGCACGCGTCAATTTTTTGTTGCGGGTAGTTTTGAAAATTTTGCTTCATTTTAGACTTCATATTCGTTTTCTCGAAAGAAGCATTCTTTATTTGGACAAAATTTCTTATATTTTGTTGCTAAAAACCTAAATAGGATTTTTCTTCGGTTTAGGGCTCCTAATTTGAGCCTACAGTGCTAGCCAAGCGAACTTTTTGTCATCAAGTATCTTTTAAGTGGCTGGACTTGAAAAATTTTTTCAAAACGCTTAATGCTTCTTTTTTTTGAAGAAAATTTGGTGCTGCCTTTTTGTTCAAAAATTCATTTTAAGGTAATGGGCTTGTAAACCTGTTTTGCTAGGCCAAATACAAGTAGAATGCACGCGTCAATTTTTTGTTGCGGGTAGTTTTGAAAATTTTGCTTCATTTTAGACTTCATTTTGGTTTTCTGGAAAGAAGCATTCTTTATTTGGAAAAAATTTCTTATATTTTGTTGCTAAAAACCTAAATAGGATTTTTCTTCGGTTTAGGGCTCCTAATTTGAGCTTACAGTGCTAGCCAAGCGAACTTTTTGTCATCAAGTATCTTTTAAGTGGCTGGACTTGAAAAATTTTTTCAAAACGCTTAATGCTTCTTTTTTTTGAAGAAAATTTCGTCCTGCCTTTTTGTTCAAAAATTCATTTTAAGGTAATGGTCTTGTAACCATTTTTTTCAAGGCCTCATGCAAGTAGAATACACACGTCATTTTTTTGTTGCGGGTAGTTTTGAAAATTTTGCTTCGTTTTAGACTTCTTTTTCGTTTTCTGGAAAGAAGCATTCTTTATTTGGAAAAAATTTCTTATATTTTGTTGCTAAAAACCTAAATAGGATTTTTCTTCGGTTTAGGGCTCCTAATTTGAGCTTACAGTGCTAGCCAAGCGAACTTTTTGTCATCAAGTATCTTTTAAGTGGCTGGACTTGAAAAATTTTTTCAAAACGCTTAATGCTTCTTTTTTTTGAAGAAAATTTGGTCCTGCCTTTTTGTTCAAAAATTCATTTTAAGGTAATGGTCTTGTAACCATTTTTTTCAAGGCCTCATGCAAGTAGAATACACACGTCATTTTTTTGTTGCGGGTAGTTTTGAAAATTTTGCTTCGTTTTAGACTTCTTTTTCGTTTTCTGGAAAGAAGCATTCTTTATTTGGAAAAAATTTCTTATATTTTGTTGCTAAAAACCTAAATAGGATTTTTCTTCGGTTTAGGGCTCCTAATTTGAGCTTACAGTGCTAGCCAAGCGAACTTTTTGTCATCAAGTATCTTTTAAATGGCTGGACTTGAAAAATTTTTTCAAAACGCTTAATGCTTCTTTTTTTTGAAGAAAATTTTGTCCTCCCTTTTTGTTCAAAAAAATCACTTGAAGGCAATGGGTTTGTAACCCTGTTTTGCTAGGCCAAATACAAGTAGAGTGCACACGTCAATTTTTTGTTGCGGGTAGTTTTGAAAATTTTGCTTCATTTTAGACTTCATTTTCGTTTTCTCGAAAGAAGCATTCTTTATTTGGACAAAATTTCTTATATTTTGTTGCTAAAAACCTAAATAGGATTTTTCTTCGGTTTAAGGCTCCTAATTTGAGCTTACAGTGCTAGCCAAGCGAACTTTTTGTCATCAAGTATCTTTTAAATGGCTGGACTTGAAAAATTTTTTCAAAACGCTTAATGCTTCTTTTTTTTGAAGAAAATTTGGTCCTCCCTTTTTGTTCAAAAGTTCATTTTAAGGCAATGGGCTTGTAAACCTGTTTTGCTAAGCCAAATACAAGTAGAATGTACGCGTCAATTTTTTGTTGCGGGTAGTTTTGAAAATTTTGCTTCATTTTAGACTTCATTTTCGTTTTCTCGAAAGAAGCATTCTTTATTTGGACAAAATTTCTTATATTTTGTTGCTAAAAACCTAAATAGGATTTTTCTTCGGTTTAGGGCTCCTAATTTGAGCTTACAGTGCTAGCCAAGGGAACTTTTTGTCATCAAGTATCTTTTAAGTGGCTGGACTTGAAAAATTTTTTCAAAACGCTTAATGCTTCCTTTTTTGAAGAAAATTTGGTCCTGCCTTTTTGTTCAAAAATTCATTTTAAGGTAATGGGCTTGTAAACCTGTTTTGCTAGGCCAAATACAAGTAGAATGCACGCGTCAATTTTTTGTTGCGGGTAGTTTTGAAAATTTTGCTTCATTTTAGACTTCATTTTCGTTTTCTGGAAAGAAGCATTCTTTATTTGGACAAAATTTCTTATATTTTGTTGCTAAAAACCTAAATAGGATTTTTCTTCGGTTTAGGGCTCCTAATTTGAGCTTACAGTGCTAGCCAAGCGAACTTTTTGTCATCAAGTATCTTTTAAGTGGCTGGACTTGAAAAATTTTTTCAAAACGCTTAATGCTTCTTTTTTTAAGAAAATTTTTTCGTGCCTTTTTGTTCAAAAAATCATTTGAAGGCAATGGTCTTGTAACCCTGTTTTTCAAGGCCTAATGCAAGTAGAATACACGCGTCATTTTTTTGTTGCGGGTAGTTTTGAAAATTTTGCTTCATTTTAGACTTCATTTTCGTTTTCTCGAAAGAAGCATTCTTTATTTGGACAAAATTTCTTATATTTTGTTGCTAAAAACCTAAATAGGATTTTTCTTCGGTTTAAGGCTCCTAATTTGAGCTTACAGTGCTAGCCAAGCGAACTTTTTGTCATCAAGTATCTTTTAAATGGCTGGACTTGAAAAATTTTTTCAAAACGCTTAATGCTTCTTTTTTTTGAAGAAAATTTGGTCCTCCCTTTTTGTTCAAAAAAATCACTTGAAGGCAATGGGTTTGTAACCCTGTTTTGCTAGGCCAAATACAAGTAGAGTGCACACGTCAATTTTTTAGTGCGGTTATTTTTTGAAAATTTTGCTTGTTTTCAGCTTTTTTTCCGTTTTCTGGAAAGAAGCATTCTTTATTTGGACAAAAATATCTATTTTTCGTTGCTTAAAACGGAAATAGGATTTTTTTTCTGTTTAGGGCTCAAGAATTGAGCTTAATGTGCTAGCCAAGCGATCTTTTTGTCATCAAGCATCTTGTAAGTGTATGAACTTGAAAACATTTTTCAAAACGCCTATTGCTTCTTTTTTTTTTAGAAAGTTTCGTTCTCATTTTATGTCCAAAAAATTATTTGAAGTCAATGGGCTTCCAACCCTGGTTTTTTAGGCTGGATACGCGTAGAATGCACACATCAATTCTTTATTGCATGTGTTTTGAAAATTTCACTTGATTTTAGGCTTTTTTTTGCGTTTTCTGGAAAGAAGCATTCTTTATTTGGACAAAACTCCCTTTTTTCGTTGCCTCAAATAGGAAATAAGAATTTTCTTCTGTTTAGGGCTCATATATTGAGCTTACAGTGCTAGCCAAGCAAACTTTTTGTCATCAAGCATCTTGTAAGTGTATGAACTTGAAAACGTTTTTCAAAACGCTTAATGCTTCTTTTTTTTTAGAAAGTTTCGTTCTCATTTTATGTCCAAAAAATTATTTGAATCCAATGGGCTTCCAACCCTGGTTTTCTAGGCTTGATACACGTAGAATGCACACATCAATTTTTTATTGCATGTGTTTTGAAAATTTCACTTGATTTTAGGCTTTTTTTTTGCGTTTTCTGGAAAGAAGCATTCTTTATTTGGACAAAACTCTCTTTTCTCGTTGCCTCAAAAGGGAAATAAGAATTTTCTTCTGTTTAGGGCTCATAAATTGAGCTTACAGTGCTAGCCAAGCAAACTTTTTGTCATCAAGCATCTTGTAAGTGTATGAACTTGAAAACGTTTTTCAAAACGCTTAATGCTTCTTTTTTTTTAGAAAGTTTCGTTCTCATTTTATGTCCAAAAAATTATTTGAAGTCAATGGGCTTCCAACCCTGGTTTTCAAAGCTGGATACGCGTAGAATGCACACATCAATTTTTTATTGCATGTGTTTTGAAAATTTCACTTGATTTTAGGCTTTTTTTGCGTTTTCTGGAAAGAAGCATTCTTTATTTGGACAAAACTCTCTTTTTTCGTTGCCTCAAAAGGGAAATAAGAATTTTCTTCTGTTTAGGGCTCATAAATTGAGCTTACAGTGCTAGCCAAGCAAATTTTTTGTCCTCAAGCATCTTTGAAGTGGCTGGACTTGAAAACTTTTTTCAAAACGCTTAATGCTTCTTTTTTTTTAGAAAGTTTCGTTCTCATTTTTTGTCCAAAAAATTATTTAAAGTCAATGGGCTTCTAACCCTGGTTTTCAAGGCTGGATACGCGTAGAATGCACACATCAATTTTTTATTGCATGTGTTTTGAAAATTTCACAAGTTGAGCTTACAGTGCTAGCAAAGTGAAAGTTTTGGTAGTAAACATCTTGTAAGTGGCTGGACTTGAAAACTTTTTTCAAAATGCTTAATGCTTCTTTTTTTAAAGAAAATTTGGTCCTCCCTTTTCGTTCAAAAAATCATGTGAAGGCAATGGGCTTGTAAACCTGTTTTGCTAGGCCAAATACAAGTAGAATGCACGCTTCAATTCTGTTTTACTTTTTTTTGTCGACTTTTTTTGTTATAGGAGAACGTGCAGCCGAAACCATCGAGGAAACGAGGGTTTGAAAATCCGTTCCATCATCCCATTTCCTTTCAGTTCTCAAATTTCGAGCCGACGGTGAAAGGCCCAATGGGACCAGCGAAAATGGAACTTAAGGGTCTTTACCCGAAAGTTTCAACTGTGTGCTTCCTCAACTCAAGGGCAAAAGAAGAGAGAAACGGGAAGCTGAAAGGATGGCTAAATTTTGCAAATCCCAAAGACTGCCGCGAAACCTATGAGGAGATATTAAAGAACCCCAAAAGTGGCATTGTTGTCAAGAAACTAGGCGTTGAGCAAGCTGCTCCACTGTTTTCGTCCTTGCAGGTTGAAAAACCGAAAATAATGCGAAAAAAAGAAACAAATTTTGAAAAAGACCTGAAATTTGATAAATGCATTAAACCTTTGTGAAATGTTTGTTTTATATTTTACTGAGCTTGATATTTTATCGCTCTCAGTCTTCTAAGTTCATTGTTATGGCTTGAGATTCTCATTAGTAGGCATTGGGGTTTTCTTAGATATCTGAAGGTCAACAAATTTTGCGGAAACCCAACTTAAAAAAAACGGCTCAAAAATTTTGGAAACTTTTTTATCTCGCTCGCAAATTGCTAAATACACTTTCTAATAGACCAATCACTCATAAATTGACCCAATAGTGGTCCTGAAGTAAATATTGGGGCGTGAAGCATCTTGTAAGTGGCTGGACTTAAAAACATTTTTCAAAACGCTTAATGCTTCTTTTCTTTTAGAAAGTTTCGTTCTCATTTTTTGCTCAAAAAATTATTTGAAGTCAATGGGCTTCTAACCATGGTTTTCTAGGCTGGATACGCGTAGAGTGCACAGATCAATTTTTTATTGTAAGTGTTCTGAAAATTTCACTTGATCGTAGCCTTTTTTTTAGCGTTTTCTGGAAAGACGCATTCTTCATTTGGACAAAACTTTCTATTTTTCGTTGCTTAAAAAGGAAATGGAAAATTTCTTCTGTTTAGGTCTCATAAGATGAGCTTACAGTGCTAGCAAAGTGAACTTTTTGTCATCAAGTATCTTTTAAGTGGCTGAACTTGAAAACATTTTTCAAAACGCTTAATGCTTCTTTTTTTTTAGAAAGTTTCGTTCTCATTTTTTGTCCAAAAAATTATTTGAAGTCAATGGGCTTCTAACCCTGGTTTTCTAGGCTGGATACGCGTAGAAAACTCACATCAATTTTTTATTGCATGTGTTTTGAAAATTTCACTTGATTGTGGCCATTTTTTTGCGTTTTTCTGGAAAGAAGCTTTCTTTATTTGGACAAAACTCTCTATTTTTCGTTGCTAAAAATGGAAATAGGAAGTTTCTTATGTTTAGGGCTCCTAACTTGAGCTTACAGTGCTAGCAAAGTGAACTTTTTGTCATCAAGCATCTTTTAAGTGGCTGAACTTGAAAACATTTTTCAAAACGCTTAATGCTTCTTTTTTTTTAGAAAGTTTCGTTCTCATTTTTTGTCCAAAAAATTATTTGAATTCAATGGGCTTCTAACCCTGGTTTACTAGGCTGGATACGCGTAGAATACTCACATCAATTTTTTATTGCACGTGTTTTGAAAATTTCACTTGATTGTAGCCTTTTTTTTGCGTTTTCTGGAAAGAAGCATTCTTTATTTGGACAAAAACTCTCTATTTTTCGTTGCTTAAAAGGGAAATGGGAATTTTCTTCTGTTTAGGGCTCATAAATTGAGCGTACAGTGCTAGCCAAGCAAGCTTTTTGTCTTCAAGCATCTTTTAAGTGGCTGGACTTGAAAACATTTTTCAAAACGTTTAATGCTTCTTTTTTTTTAAAGAAAATTTGGTCCTCCCTTTTCGTTCGAAAATCATTTGAAGTCAATGGGCTTGCAAACCTGCATTTCTAGGCCGGATACGAGTGAAATGCGCCCATCAAATTTTCGTTGCAGGTTTATTTTGACAATTTTGTTTGTTTTTAGCTTTTTGCTTCGTTTTTTCGAAAGAAGCATTCTTCAATTATACAAAATTCTTTATATTTTGTTGCTAAAAACCCAAATAGGATTTTTCTTCGGTTTAGGGCTCCTAAATTGAGCTTAGAGTGCTAGCCAAGCAAACTTTTTGTCATCAAGTATCTTTTAAGTGGCTGGACTTGAAAACATTTTCAAAACGCTTAATGCTTCTTTTTTTGAAGAAAATTTGGTCCTCTCTTTTCGTTCAAAAAATCATGTGAAGGCAATGGGCTTGTAACCATGTTTTGCTAGGCCAAATACAAGTAGAATGCACGCGTCAATTTTTTTTTGGGATAAGTTTTGAAAATTTTGCTTCATTTTAGACTTCTTTTTTGTTTTCTCGAAAGAAGCATTCTTTATTTCGACAAAATTTCTTATATTTTGTTGGTAAAAACCTAAATAGGATTTTTCTTCGGTTTAGGACTCCTAAGTTGAGCTTACAGTGCTAGCCAAGCGAACTTTTTGTCATCAAGTATCTTTTAAGTGGCTGGACTTGAAAACATTTTCAAAACGCTTAATGCTTCTTTTTTTAAAGAAAATTTGGTCCTCCCTTTTTGTTCAAAAAAATCATTTGAAGGTAATGGTCTTGTAACCCTCTTTTACAAGGCCTAATGCAAGTAGAATACACGCGTCATTTTTTTGTTTCGGGTAGTTTTGAAAAATTTGCTTCTTTTTAGACTTCTTTTTTGTTTTCTCGAAAGAAGCATTCTTTATTTCGACAAAATTTCTTATATTTTGTTGCTATAAACCTAAATAAGATTTTTCTTCGGTTTAGCTCCTAAGTGGAGCTTACAGTGCTAGCCAAGCGAACTTTTTGTCATCAAGTATCTTTTAAGTGGCTGGACTTGAAAACATTTTTCAAATCTCTTAATGCTTCTTTTTTTGAAGAAAATTTGGTCCTCCATTTTCGTTCAAAAAATCAATTGAGGGCAATTGGCTTCTAACCCTGCTTTGCTAGGCTAAATATATGTAGAATGCACTCATCGTATTTTTGTTGCGGGTAGTTTTGAAAGTTTAGCTTGATTATAGCTTTTCTCCTCGTTTTTTCGAAAGAAGCATTCTTTTTTGGACATAATTCTCTTTTTTGCTTTGCCTAAAACGTATATAGGATGTTTCTTTAAATTGGGGCGCCTAAATACAGCCTATAGTTCCAGCCAAGTGACCAGTTTGGGATGGATCATCTTGTACATGACTGGAATTGAAAACTTTTTTCAAAACGCTTGATGCTTCTTTTTTTTTTGAAGAAAATTTAGTCCTCCATTTTTGTTCAAAAAATCATTTGAGGGCAATGGGCTTCTAACCCTGCTTTGCTAGGCTAAATATAAGTAGAATGCACTCATCGTATTTTTGTTGCGTGTAGTTTGAAATTTTCGCTTGATTATAGCTTTTTTTTCGGTTTCTGGAAAGAAGCATTCTTTATTTGCACAAAAATCTCTATTTTTTGTTGATAAAAATGGAAATAGGATTTTTCTTCGGTTTAGGGCTCCTAAATTGAGCTTACAGTGCTAGCCAAGCGAACTTTTTGTCATAAGGCATCTTGTAAGTGGTTGGACTTGAAAACAATTTTCAAAATGCTTAATGCTTCTATTTTTTAGAAAATTTTGTTGTCATTTTTTGTTCAAAAAGTTATTTGAAGTCAATGTGCTTGTAACCCTGTTTTTCTAGGCTAGAGACGCGTAGAATGCACACATCGATTTTTTATTGCAAGTGTTTTTGAAAATTTCACTTGGCTGTTACCTTTTTTTGCGTTTTCTGGAAAGAAGCATTCTTTATTTGGACAAAACCTCTCAATTTTTTGTTCCTTTAAACAGAAATAGGGACTTTCTTTTGTTTAGGGCTCATAAATTGAGCTTACAGTGCTAGCCAGGAGAACTTTTTGACATCAAGCATCTTGTAAGTGTCTGAACTTGAAAACATTTTTCAAAACGCCTAATACTTCTTTTTTTTTTAGTCAAATTTGATTCTCATTTTTCGTTCAAAGATATATTTGAAGTATATTGGCTTGTAACCCTGTATTTCTAGAGTGGATACGCGTAGAGTGCAAACATCACTTTTTTATTGCAAATGTTTTTGAAAATTTTACTTGATTTTAGGATTGTTTTGCGTTTTCTGGAAAGAAGCATTCTTTATTTGGACAAAACTCTCTCTTTTTCGTTGCTTAAAACGGAAATAGGAATTTTTTTCTGTTTAGGGCTCATAAATCAAGCTTACAGTGCTAGCCAAGCGAACTTTTTGTCATCAAGCATCTTGTAAGTGGCTGGACTTGAAAACTTTTTTCAAAACGCTTAATGCTTCTTTTTTTTAGAAAGTTTCGTTCTCATTTTTTTCCAAAAAATTATTTGAAGTCAATGGGCTTCTAACCCTGGTTTTCAAGGCTGGATACGCGTAGAATGCACACATCAATTTTTTATTGCATGTGTTTTGAAAATTTCACTTGACTTTAGGCTTTTTTTTGCGTTTTCTGGAAAAAAGCATTCTTTTTTTTTGGACAAAACTCTCTTTTTTGTTGCTTAAAACGGAAATAGGATTTTTCTTCTCATTAGGGCTCATAAATTGAGCTTACAGTGCTAGCCAATCGAATTTTTTGTCATCAAGCATCTTGTAAGTGGCTGGACTTGAAAACTTTTTTCAAAACGCCTAATGCTTTTTTTTAAAGAAAATTTGGTCCTGCCTTTTGTTCAAAAATTCGTATTAAGGCAATGGGCTTAAACCCCTGTTTTTGGTAGGCCAAATACAAGTAGAATGCACGCAACAAATTTTTATTGTGATAGTTTTAAAAGTTTTGGTTTATTTCAGCTTCTTTTTTCGTTTTCTCGAAAGAAGCGTTCTTTAATTGAGCAAAATTTCTTATATTTTGTTGTTAAAACCGAAATAGGATTTTTTCTTCTGTTTGGAGCTCCTAAATTGAGCTAACAGTTCTAGCAGAGTAAACTTTTTGGTAGTGAACATCTTGTAAGTGGCTGGAATTGAAAACTTTTTTCAAAACGCTTAATGCTTCTTTTTTTTAGAAAGTTTCGTTCTCATTTTTTTCCAAAAAATTATTTGAAGTCAATGGGCTTCTAACCCTGGTTTTCAAGGCTGGATACGCGTAGAATGCACACATCAATTTTTTATTGCATGTGTTTTGAAAATTTCACTTGACTTTAGGCTTTTTTTTGCGTTTTCTGGAAAAAAGCATTCTTTTTTTTTTTGGACAAAACTCTCTTTTTTGTTGCTTAAAACGGAAATAGGATTTTTCTTCTCATTAGGGCTCCTAAATTGAGCTTACAGTGCTAGCCAAGCGAACTTTTTGTCATAAGGCATCTTGTAAGTGGTTGGACTTGAAAACAATTTTCAAAATGCTTAATGCTTCTATTTTTTAGAAAATTTTGTTGTCATTTTTTGTTCAAAAAGTTATTTGAAGTCAATGTGCTTGTAACCCTGTTTTTCTAGGCTAGAGACGCGTAGAATGCACACATCGATTTTTTATTGCAAGTGTTTTTGAAAATTTCACTTGGCTGTTACCTTTTTTTGCGTTTTCTGGAAAGAAGCATTCTTTATTTGGACAAAACCTCTCAATTTTTTGTTCCTTTAAACAGAAATAGGGACTTTCTTTTGTTTAGGGCTCATAAATTGAGCTTACAGTGCTAGCCAGGAGAACTTTTTGACATCAAGCATCTTGTAAGTGTCTGAACTTGAAAACATTTTTCAAAACGCCTAATACTTCTTTTTTTTTAGTCAAATTTGATTCTCATTTTTCGTTCAAAGATATATTTGAAGTATATTGGCTTGTAACCCTGTATTTCTAGAGTGGATACGCGTAGAGTGCAAACATCACTTTTTTATTGCAAATGTTTTTGAAAATTTTACTTGATTTTAGGATTGTTTTGCGTTTTCTGGAAAGAAGCATTCTTTATTTGGACAAAACTCTCTCTTTTTCGTTGCTTAAAACGGAAATAGGAATTTTTTTCTGTTTAGGGCTCATAAATCAAGCTTACAGTGCTAGCCAAGCGAACTTTTTGTCATCAAGCATCTTGTAAGTGGCTGGACTTGAAAACTTTTTTCAAAACGCTTAATGCTTCTTTTTTTTAGAAAGTTTCGTTCTCATTTTTTTCCAAAAAATTATTTGAAGTCAATGGGCTTCTAACCCTGGTTTTCAAGGCTGGATACGCGTAGAATGCACACATCAATTTTTTATTGCATGTGTTTTGAAAATTTCACTTGACTTTAGGCTTTTTTTTGCGTTTTCTGGAAAAAAGCATTCTTTTTTTTTGGACAAAACTCTCTTTTTTGTTGCTTAAAACGGAAATAGGATTTTTCTTCTCATTAGGGCTCATAAATTGAGCTTACAGTGCTAGCCAATTGAATTTTTTGTCATCAAGCATCTTGTAAGTGGCTGGACTTGAAAACTTTTTTCAAAACGCCTAATGCTTTTTTTTTAAAGAAAATTTGGTCCTGCCTTTTGTTCAAAAATTCGTATTAAGGCAATGGGCTTAAACCCCTGTTTTTGGTAGGCCAAATACAAGTAGAATGCACGCAACAAATTTTTATTGTGATAGTTTTAAAAGTTTTGGTTTATTTCAGCTTCTTTTTTCGTTTTCTCGAAAGAAGCGTTCTTTAATTGAGCAAAATTTCTTATATTTTGTTGTTAAAACCGAAATAGGATTTTTTCTTCTGTTTGGAGCTCCTAAATTGAGCTAACAGTTCTAGCAGAGTAAACTTTTTGGTAGTGAACATCTTGTAAGTGGCTGGAATTGAAAACTTTTTTCAAAACGCTTAATGCTTCCTTTTTTTTAGAAAGTTTTGTTCTCATTTTTCGTTCGAAAAATTATTTGAAATCAATGGGCTTTTTACCCTGTTTTTCTAGGCTGGATATGCGTAGAATGCACACATCAAGTTTTTCTTGCGAGTGTTTTAGAAAACTTAACTTGCTTTTGCCTCTTTTTTTTGTTTTCTCGGAAAAAGCAATCTTTATTTGGACAAAACTCTCCATTTCTCGTTCCTAAAAACGTAAATAGGAACTTTCTTCTGTTAAGGCCTCCTAAATTGAGCTTACAGTGCTAGCCAAGGGAAATTTTTGTCATCAAGCATCTTGTAAGTGGCTGGACTTGAAAACTTTTTTCAAAACGCCTAATGCTTTTTTTTTAAGAAAATTTGGTCCTGCCTTTTTGTTCAAAAATTCTTATTAAGGCAATGGGCTTAAACCCCTGTTTTTGGTAGGCCAAATACAAGTAGAATGCACGCAACAAATTTTTATTGTGATAGTTTTGAAAGTTTTGGTTTATTTCAGCTTCTTTTTTCGTTTTCTCGAAAGAAGCGTTCTTTAATTGAGCAAAATTTCTTATATTTTGTTGAAAAAAACCTAAATAAGATTTTTTCTTCTGTTTGGGGCTCCTAAATTGAGCTTACAGTTCTAGCAGAGTAAACTTTTTGGTAGTGAACATCTTGTAAGTGGCTGGAATTGAAAACTTTTCTCAAAACGCTTATTGCTTCCTTTTTTTTAGAAAGTTTTGTTCTCATTTTTCGTTCGAAAAATTATTTGAAATCAATGGGCTTTTTACCCTGTTTTTCTAGGCTGGATATGCGTAGAATGCACACATCAAGTTTTTCTTGCGAGTGTTTTAGAAAACTTAACTTGCTTTTGCCTCTTTTTTTTGTTTTCTCGGAAAAAGCAATCTTTATTTGGACAAAACTCCCCATTTCTCGTTCCTAAAAACGTAAATAGGAACTTTCTTCTGTTAAGGCATCCTAAATTGAGCTTACAGTGCTAGCCAAGCGAAATTTTCGTCATCAAGCATCTTGTAAGTTGCTGGATTTGAAAACTTTTTTCAAAAGGCTTATTGCTCCTTTTTTGAAAGAAAATTTTAGTCCTCCCTTTTCGTTCAAAAATCATTTGAAGTCATTGGGCTCGCAACCCTGTTTTGCTAGGCTGGATACGCGTAGAATGCACGCAGCAAATTTTTCTGGTGAGTGTTTTTGAAATTTTCACTTCATTTTAGCCTTTTCTTTCGTTTTCTTGAAAGAAGCCTTTTTTCTCGGACAGAATTCTCTATTTTTCGTTGCTAATAAAGGGAACAGAAATTTTTTCTGTTTAGTCCTCCCAAATTGAGATTAAAGTGCTAGTCAAGCAAACTTTTTTGTCTTGAAGCATCTTGTATGTGGCTGGACTTAAAATGTTACTTAATTTTAGCTTTTGCGTTTTCTCGAAAGAAGCATTCTGTTTTGACAAAACTCAGTGTCTTCAAATAAACATAGTTTCTACTCAAAAGGTTTTCGAACTCTTTTAGATTGTTTGAAATGAGTTGTCAAGATTCAAGAAGTTTGGATCAAGTGTATGGGTTATTGGATGTATCAGGGTGTGATTTAGCTGATGGAGAATTGTTTTCGTTGCCTATTTATTCCGAAAAAGTTGGGGAAAATGGCGCTTTCAACTTTGGCAGATTTTTAGCCGCAATACTGTTTGGTTCTGGGGCTAAGTGTGCGCTCATTAACAAAAAATTGAAACGCAGAGTTTGGCAAGGTTGTTTTTCGCCAACATACGATCAAAGGCTTGAAAAGTTGTTTCAAGATTGTGTTGAACAGAAGTTCCACGATGACAAAGAAGTTTCAGTAATGTGGGCTTTACTTGGCGCTAATAGTTATGGTTCAGAAATGCGACGAAAGCACCCTGAGGAAATTCAATCCCAAGGCTCGCAAACGTATTCAGGAAATTGATGAGAATAAAAGTTTCATAACTGAATGCTTTAGAAAACTCAAAAGTCAAGCTTCTCGAAATTCCCTTGGTAATAAATGCTTGTAGCAGAAAAGCTCTTCTTTTTTACAGATGGTATCATTTGATTGAATGCCGTTTTATTTTAATAACATCTCAAAGAACTGTGTTAGATTTGATCTAAATTGAATTAAGTTTGGTCCTTTTTCGTTTAAATTATCTTAATCTTTCTGTTGAAAACAGATATTTATTCAAATTGCTTTATAAAGAAAAACTACCCTTGTGGTATATTTGTTTAAGTTTCGGCTACACAAAAACACTGGTTTCTTGGTTAAGTGAGGGCAAAAGCAGTTAGTCTTTCTTTTTCGTTTTCAACGTCGTTTCTTTTTTCAGTGAAAAGAAATGTCTCAAGTACGTAAATCAAGTAGGGCACACTTTGGTGTAAATAGTCAGCGTCCTCTGATGCCCGGAGTTGATGACGAAATGCAGAAAAAGGCCAGTAAGCTCTTGTGGGTGTTCTACAAGAAAGGTGATCCCAAGCCTTTCACACTGGAGTACAATTGCTCAAGATGGGAAAAAGAGTTTACGTTGCCCATGAGATTAGCAATGCAGCCAAAGGAACGATGCAACGTGTGGTACGACGGGGAATGGATCAGGGCCTCTCTTTGTGCACTTTGCGTCAAAGACAAAGTTTATGTTGTGGAAAAACAAGTTTTTGAGACTGTGGCTGCTGCGGATTCGTCATTAACAGATATCAGTTTTGCACCGTAAGTTTTTAAAAAGCAATTTTTGTAAAATCAAAACATTTTTGGAAGAAGGTTTTTTGTGGTTCTTTCTTTTTCAATTCCAACCGTCCCAATTCTCTCTCTGTCTAATTTTTAACTGCTGTTTTCTCTTTTCACGTTTTTCTCTATTTTTCTATATCGAAAATCAATTGCAATCAAGCAAAAACCAGTGGTCGTGGTGTTATTTATTTATATCGTTTTAGTACCTAATTGGAGTCTCTGAAAAAAAATCTTCAATTTTTCTAGGGACATGAACAATAGCCGAACTCAGAGTTCATTGAAGAAACCCAAACGCTTTGAGGTAGAGACTGCATGCCCTAAAAGGAGATCCCCTTACAATGATGAAAACCAGCCACCGGTGAAGAGTTTAAGATTTGATCGGAACACACTGGCTGGCCCTCAAAATGCTGCTCCAGTGGTCTCGGTACAAAGTAAACCTACACAAGAGAAGACAGAGGAAACGGTTATTTTTTACAATTGTATAATAACTAAGTTGCCAGTCGTTTATTCCTGCAATACATACTAAATTTGTAGCTAAAGTAGTCGCTCACTTCTAAAATTTGCAAAGGTGCATTTGAACTTTCATTGTTGTTTTTACTGCTTGTTTTTAACGCATATATTGTGCTTAGATTCCAGTGACTGTTGTCGAGAAGATGATGGACAAGTTCACTGATGTGTTTGTCCGGAAGGTGAGTGAGCTTGTAAGTGTCCAAGAAGAACACAACAAAAAAATGGCGAAAGAGAATCAGCTCTTGAGATCGAAATTGACTTCTTTAATGAAAGTTAGACCAGAGCCAATAGTTGATGAAGAACCCTCCGCCAACAATCCAGATAACCAAGAGCCAATATGGGTGAACGATGTTGATTTGATGTCACTGAATGCTACGTTTGGTCCCTCAACTTTTGGTCGAACACTTGCTGCTGTGATCTTTGGCACAGGAGAAGAATGCTCTTTGATAAACCAAAGAATTGGTGCAAAACTTCTGAAGCCGATTTCTCGACCTAGCGTTGATCAGGAGCTTGAGCTGAAAATGAAGAGCTGCATCGAGAGGAAGTTCCCCTCAAACAAACAATTTGCCGTAGAAAAAGCCTTTCAGGGCGCCAATCAGTACGGTGCGGAAATGAGACAAAAATTTCCCTGGAAAAAAGAAGCAAGGAATACCGTTGGTATAGAGTCTTAGTTTTGACATACCACGATCCTTCAAAAAAAAACTTGAGTGCTCGTTCTCCTCGACTTGTTGCTATTTTTTAAAGTTGCTTCTCCTAAATTGATGTGCCAGAATATTAGCATATTTTGAAACTACAAAATTGATTTCAAACAATTTTTTTTTGCTTCTCTACTTCATTTGAAAAACTTCAACTTTAAGTTCACAACTAAATTTTTATGGCATTTATACTGCTTGCTTTAGTCGTTAATAAATGAGGGTTTTTGTCTCTGTGTTATCTGTTGCCTTATTGTAAACTTTGTTCAATGTGTTATGTAACAAAAGCCAGTTTATTTTGTTTGGTGCCACTTGATTTGACAAATGTTCATTTGTGTTTATTATGTAGTTTCTCCTCTCCAGACATTCCATTTTTTTTCTGTGAAAATACACCATTGTTGATGTATTTGAGCTTGTTCTCAAAGATAGTTCAGAAATAAAAGTTAAACATGTTATAGAATTTAAACCATTGCTTCAAACGCAGTTTGTTAATTAAGTAAAAAATAATCAAGCTGGCAAAGAAGAGTTGGAGTTATAATGTATTAGCTTTGCAGAGGTTTACAAAGATAATCGCTGTAACAAAAGGAAAAGACAATGGTTTTATATCAATCTTTCTTATCTACTGAAGGACACTTTGTATTACAGAGTGTGTCTGCTAGAGAAAACAACTTAGAGTCCTCTGATTCTGAATACCCTATAAGTGATGATGCGCAGTCTTTTGAGTTTTCTGATGAAGAAGTGCCACCACCGAAAAAAATGCGGCGTTCGAGAAAACTGAGTGAATCAAGTGAAGAGCGGGACGATAATGAAGAAGAAATATTTGAACGCTACCCCGCCGACAGCATCGACGATAGGGACTTCAGTACCTCTGCTCCCCTTTTGAAATTGGAAAGCGAATTCGATCGCATCATAGAGTGCCATAAAGAAAATCTGAAAAACTCAAGAAGGCAAGAGAAGGCATCTAATGCAGAATTCCTTAATTCTGTAATTCTTATGACTCGGCGCGAAGAAGTTCTTGTCGACAACCGTGAAGATCTCGCTGTAATGTTTAAAGGGGAAAATCTTCTAGAGCTCCAGGCAGGCCACGAACCATCAAAATTTGGGCGAGAGTTAGCCAGAAAAATTTTCGGTGAGAAAAACAACTGCAAGCTGCAGGAAAAGATGCTGGGTCCTGGGAGAAGAATGTCTGACCAAAGAGGGAGAGTTGATGAGCACGTCGAAAAGATCTTTAATGGTATATGTTTTTTCTTAATTTGGAAAAAATCAAGTGAAAATAGTCAAGAATCTTAGCTGAAAAATTAAGAAAGTTTCAACCTCAAATTTTTCGGGTTAATGAAACAGGAAGAAATCATTTTTAGAGTTTTTTGCTTTAGATGTTGTTCGCCGTAAGTACCCGCGAAATGCTGAGCTGGCACTTAAAGAAGCCAGGAATGCCGCAAACCAGATGGGACTGGATTTGAAGAAGAAAAATCCGAACTATGCTCAGAGTCAATCAACCAGTGCCTGAATAAACGTTATAGGATGCAAAGATATATTCGGTTATCTATTATCAAGGAACTTCAACTTGATTGAGTACATGAGTCCTTGTTTCACTTTATATTGCTGCTTTTTTGTTCGGAAAAATAACTCATGATTTATATAGAGGTATAAGTGTAGAAATTTTTGTCAACCGTGTACCCTAATCCGATGCTTTTGATGGTTTGCTGTTCTTCAATTCAGTTAATGACAAATTTGGTTTTCTCAGATAAAGAGTTAATGATTTCGGAAGGTCTTTGACAACAAATTTAGACGCTTTTTAGATGTCTTAATTTGCTTAAAATCGCCTAAATAGCCTAACTTTTCTTTTACCTTTAGTTTATTTGCCATCTTTCTTTCAGTTGAAATGAGGAACAAACACAAAAGTCTTGTTCTTGCTCAATGTGATGCGCAAATAACCAACGAGATGATTGCTCAAAATGGCCGCGAAGTTATTGCGATGGTTGAGAAATTTTCACCTGAGCATTACCTTAAACTTGTAGAAGAACAAGCTCTGTATGCCAAATACGACTCATTGCTTCGAGTCTGCTACAATGAGGCCACCAATTCGTCATTTAAGTTCAAATTGGATAATTTCGGAGGCTATGGACTGTTTTTCAACGGCACTGACACTTTGAAAGTTTCAAAAAGAAAAGTTCTGGAAAATTTGTGGGCAATTTTAGAACAAGTGGACTCAACAGACGAAAATAAAATCCTGTCCATATCCGTATTCAAGCCTACAAAAGTCTGCAACAAAATGCGATTAATGTGCGGTTCTGTTCGTTTTGTTAATCACTCGTGTGATCCCAACTGTCAATTTGTAGTCTGTGAAATAGGTGCACAGAAATGTGTTAAAGTAGAAATACTCAAAGACATCCATCCTGGAGATGAACTTCTTGTGTGTTACGGCGACGACTATTTTGGCGAAAATAATATCTATTGCAAATGCAGAAAAGATCATTTGCATGTTCAGCAAGCAGCAGAAGCAACTCAGGCAACTGAAGTTGACGATAAACTGGAGCTACGTGTCTTTGATCCAGTTGAGTCTAACCGACTGTCTGTATTTAGACAAAATCGTCGAAGACTAGTTGTCTCTAGGAAACGCCCACGAGTAGAAGAAGCACGCTCATATCAGACAAGTAGCTCTGACAACTCGAGCGATTGGTCGTCTGATAAAGAATCGGAGAACGAACAAACTGAGTTGATGGAGGTTGTTCAATCGCAAGTTTTAAATGAAGTTGAAAATGTTACTGAGTCCAACAATTTTAATATATCGACATCTCAGGATTCTGTTGCCCCGGATTTAGAAATTGAAAACGTCAGTGAAATTGTTCCGAATGTTTTTTCAAGGCCTGCAATTGGGTTAAGCTCTTCTGAATCAGAAGATGATTGCAGTGAAGCAAATTTTAACCCAGAATCTGATTTTGTGAGTTGTGTATCAGCAATTATTTCCAGGCATGGAACGTCCGACTCAGAAGCAAAGGACTGGATCAGTTTATTGCGATTAGTTGGCACAGAGTCAACCATACCAAGCTTCAAAAGCATGAAAAGGAAATACCAGCCTACAGCGCAGGAAAAAACGGAACGTTTGAAAGCTTGTGGCTCTGGTTTTCGTTGGTCTCTTGATTTCATGACGGAGCTGCAATCTGTAATTGAGAAAAACATTACTGAAATCTTTCTCTATGACAACGAACGAAAAAAAGAATCAGATTTAAATCTTCCTGCTTTCTTCGACTTGAACGCGAGAACACTAGAAATTTTCATAATTCTTAATTCAGATGGCGTTAAGATAATGAAAGCATCGTCAAAATCTATCTGGCCGGTTTGGTTGGCAATTGCAAATTTACCTCCACTTTTGCGGTCCTCCTTCGAAAATATTGTTTTGGCTGCGCTTTGGTTGGGTAACAAAAAACCAGCTTGGGACGATATCTTCGAGGTAATGTTTTAAACTAAAATAAACAAAACTGTAAATTAAAGTTCAAATTGAATTGATTCATTTATTGATTTTTTCCAGGATTTGCGGAAGAAGTTTGCCAGTAAATCTTTGCAAATAAGGTTTAGAGAGTCTTCCTTCAGCCTGAAATTCAGCATATTTCTTCTGGTGTCCGATTTACCGGCAACAGCTTCAATATTAAACATGCACCATCATCTTGCACGTTATGGCTGCACATTGTGCCTTGTGCAAACTCAACAAGGCGAAACGGCTCGTTACTATCCTATTGACAATTTTAGAATGCGAACTCCTGAAATACACGAAAAGCATCTGAAAGAAATTGAGCAAAACCATCTGAGAGTTTATCGTGGTGTCAAAGGCAGATCAAAGATTTTTGCTCTAATTCCTAACTTACCTCTAGCGGCTCCGATTGACGTCATGCATCAAGTTTACCTTGGGGTTGACAAAATTTTGATGCAAGTGATTGCTAAAAAGACAGCGAGAAGCGATCTTCAATTGATTGAAAGTGCCGTCAAAACTATCGCGGTAATTTTTTTTGCTTATCTTTTGGTGATTTTTATTTCACTCTTATTTGATGTTAAAAAATCGTGATTGTTTTCAGCTCACCTGCGATTTCAAAAGATCTGTCAGGCCACTGCGTGAACTGGATTTCTTCAAAGCGAACGAATTGAAGCTATGGTTTTTTTTATATCGGCCCGATTCTTTTCCATTCGACTGTCAATGAAGATCTTTACGATCGCTTTATTCTTTTGAGTTACGCCATTCGTCTTCTCATGATTTCTTCTTTACATGCCAATGAAGCTGAAAAATTGATTCGAAGTTTTCTCCTACAACTGAAAAACCGATATTCCGAAGAAATCTTTTCACCAAATGTGCATGCACTCTCACACTTAGCGTGGCAAGTAAGATCTTTTGGACCTTTATGGACAGCATCCGCAATGATGTTTGAATCGGCTAACTACCTCTTGCAGTCGAAATTCACAGGAACGGTCAATCATTTGCAGCTTTTAGTCGAGCGTTATATTCGAAACAAAGATTCGTACCGAAGAGAAATAGGGGACAACAAACTTGCAGAATTCGCCAGCAAACTTCGCGGAAAAAAGAGATTCTTCAAAAAATGTTTGAGTTCTGGAATACCAGATGATATCAGAGCTGAAGGAGACGTATTCTACAGCAACACAAAGCTTAGCTTCTTTGAACTCGATTCACTCTGCCATCAGTCGTCAAGAAACAGTTATATTTCTTATAGAAGCAATGGAAGGCTTCGTTATGGCCAGATAAGTGTTTTTTTTCCTCAAATAACGTTCAGAAATTATCGGTTTTTGTACTGAAAATTATTGAAGTGAAAAAATGCAATCAAGCAACAGCAGCGCCCGCTTATTCTTTTCTCATTTTCAGAAGAACTTCAAAAATAGAAACGGTGTTTCAGGATGCAATCAAAGACAAGTTTTTACGTATTGATTTCAATAACACATCGTACTTGTCACCCCTTCTGAATTGCTTTGAACATGATTAGGATCTAGAAAACTACCCAAAGACATTCAAAACATATTAATATTTAATTTTTGTTCTGTATGTACCTTGATTATCTTAATGCAATTTTCTTTGTTGATTAAATGATTATTTTGTTGAAAATTTAATTTTCTTTGCTTTTTGTTTTCTTTCTTAGTTTAGCTTCTTATTTCATGTTGAGCTGAGGTTCTGTATGTTTGCAATCTTTCTTTTGCTTCAATCTTAGAGAAATCTTGTTTCAATTCTCCGCAACCGTATCTAAGACAAATATTAACTGGTGACACATTGCAGTAAACTGTTCAAAAACGCGGAAAATTTGAACAAAGCATAAATTTTTTGAAAAAGCTATGAAAGGGTATATACTTTATTGATTTCTTCGATACCATAGAAAAACCATCTATAATTTTTTTAAAAAAAACAGAAAAACAAGTAAAAACTACAGTGGTGATATTAATATGACATTAAGCTTTCGAAAAATTTAAGTTCCTTTAAATTCTTCTTTGCATACATATGCATGTAGGAAACACAGAGCAAGCATGCGGAAAACACGTACTATACGTGGATATTTAGAGAACCATGGAGCCTCAGAAAAGGCAGTCATAAGTTAAAAAACACAGAAAAACAAGTAAAAACTACAGTGGTAATATGAAAGACATTAAGCCTTCGAAAAAGCAAATTCAGTTTTTTTATTCTTCTTGGCAACCATATGCATGTAGGAAACACAGAGAAACAATGCAAAAGCCACGTACTATATGTGGACTTTTTGAGAACCAGTGGGTCTTAGAAAAGGCATTCACAAGTTAAAAAATACAGAAAAACAAGCAAAAATTACAGTGGTGATATTAATATGACATTAAGCTTTCGAAAAAGCAGATTCAGTTCCTTTATATTCTTCTTGGCATCCATATGCATGTAGCAAACACAGAGCAGCCATGCAAAAATGGCGTACTATACGTGGATATTTAGAAAACCATAGAGCCATACAGGAACCGTTATGGAACAATTTGTGGGTCATGCAAGAACTATGTATGAATCTTGTAAGAACCATTTGTGGATCATGTAAGAATCATGTAACTAATCACAAAGGTTTTTTGGAATAACTTGATATGGACCATGTTTGGCTCATGTCGGAACCATATATGAGCCATCAAAGAAACATGTAAGAACCATATATGGATCATGTAACCACCATATATCTAATCACAAAGGTTTTGTTGTAATGGCCTTGAGTGGACAAGGTAATAACCATGTAAGAAACATGCCGGAACCATATAGGAAACTTTTAAGAACCATATATGGACCATATAAGAACCATATATGGACCATATAAGAACCATATATGGACCATATAAGAACCATATATGGGCCATGTAAGAACCATATATGGTACCAATATGCCATAAGTCGTGTAAAGCGTTAAAAGCTGGAACTGCTGCATAAGCTTTGTATGGGCGTTGAAAGAACGCACAAATGACCATATTGGATTCTTGGATGCCATATAAGAATCATATATGGAGATCTTGGCAACCATAGCAAGATCATATAAGAAAATTTTGTATGGCCTGTATGGGACCATATATGGTTCTTGGATATGGTTGCCAAGAAAGGTCAACCCGGGTTTAATTGGATTAGTTCCTATTCTTTTAGATAATGCTACTGATTTTTTACTCTATTGTACCAAAAGGCAACCACTTCAAACAAAATTTTGCTGTGTCAACTGCTTTATTCTTTCCAATAAAAGCATATGGAAACATCGAAAAGAGCCCTGATTCTATGCTAAACTACAAAACTTAAAATTTTACCAAACTTTGGTCGAGACCAGATAAAAAATTAAATTAGTTGACTGGATAGAGGTGTCCAGAAAAATGTAGTCAAGTAAGGTTTTTTCTTGATAAAGGCAAAAACACAACAAGAGAATCAGACATTTGGTTAAACAAAAATGAGAAAGAAAAAAACAAGGAATTTTTATTAGAAAGGCACGTTATGATTAGAATGCCTCGTCAAAAGGTCACCAGATGAAAAAGTGGTGGTGTAGAAAAGACTGCTTGCCAAAAAATTATTGCCGGTGTTAAAACTGATCATTTTTTCATCGACACAAAACTATTGAATAGATTTTGGGGTTGAATTCAAAAACGATTTCGAACCAAAAACAATGAAATATTTTTGATCAATACAACCAATTTTCAAAAAGGTTTTTTATGTGTCACTTTTATATCTTGTCAATTTCGTAAATCAATGCAACTGATTTTGTCTATTTTATGGGTATAACATGGACTATTTGTAAAATATACAGGGAAAAAAAGAATCTTGATTGTGTTATTATACATCAAAAACTGCCCGCTAGTGCATATTAGCATCTGAAAAAGACAGAGCCAGATTTGGATTACATAATCAACGATCAAAAATCACAACAGTAGAATTAATTGTGGACACAAGAAATGGACCATTTATGCTTATTTTTCATTTTAAACAAAAAACGGAAAATATATAGCTTTTTTTCTTTCGAACAAAGCAAATACAATTCTTCTGCTTATGGTGAAACACAATTAACGGTATCATAACATCTGCTTTACTCAAGTTCTAACGTAAAATTTTAAATCAATTGGTGATTATAGTGTTACAAAAGCATGTTTTTTTTTTCGGGCCAAAATTGAAATATAAAATCAGAAGTCTCCAAAAGAATGGCTTGATGATGAGTGCAGATTAATTTTGCAAAAAATACAAAAACTCAAAAGTCTAAAAAAATTTTCAGAAACAATCTGTTGGCAACAATACAACAAAAACAAACCACAAACCATGGCCGCAAATTTTTTTAATAATAAAAATGAGATAAACAAACGGAAGTTTATCAATCAGATAGCACTGGAAAACTCATTTGATGATATTTCAACGGAGGAATACAGTGTTGCTGAGATTTTCGTAACTATTTTGCAAAAAAGTTGCGTTTACATCGGTGAGAAAAATTTTCATAAGGCTATTCAATATTGACAAAAAGAAGAGAAATGCGTACTTAAATTCAGCGAGAAGCTTAATCCGCATATATCACATAGATTCTGTACTATATACACCTGGGAAAATAAGAACATTGCAATGATTTCTGTTCCTTATCTCATTTTACTGATAAATAAAATTGCAAAATCCAATGTATTTTCAAAATTACTCAAATTCGCTGACGTTAAAACTTTTTTAAACGAAAAACAATCCTGTTGAAATTACGCAATACAAGCCTAAATCTGTATCAATTACCTGTTCAAAATTTTGGTGAAAACTTCTGAACTTCCTGCTCAAATCTCTGTACTTCTCAAAAAAGGCAAATTCAAAAACCATTGCTATTTTGTTTTAAGATTGAAGTTCTCTCCAAATTATGGCCAATCAAAATTCTTGAAATCCTTTAGAAAAGCACTCATTTTTAACGAGATAAGGAACTAAGGTCTACATTCGTAGTTCTTATCGGAGTTTCTAATTGAATATTATGCCTCAAATGGTTGCAAAAGTTTTCATCCATAAATTCAACACCCAAAAAATCATTTTTCAGAAGTTTTTCAATGCTTCCACATAAATAGTGCATATTTTTCTGTCAAAGATTAAAAAGGCCTACATGGAACATTGTATGTTCACTGCTCGCTCTACCCTGTATGAAATAGATACTCATTCCATTCTTTTTTTTAAATCTACAATAACATCGCGATGCTTACAGTTGGCAAAACCACTAAGATCTTCCGATACGCTGATTTTTGTTTCTTTTGGGCACACAGTCAGTTGCGCAAAGAAATACGGAAAGACGAATCAAGCCATTATCTCAAGTCTATTGAAATACGACTAAATGCTTCAAACCCGGGTTTTATGATTTCGCGAACCAAATAATGAGCCTCTCAAGCCATCAGATACCAATCAATCAGTTAATCATAAACTTGAAAAAAGAATTAATTGACTGCAAGTGACTTGAAATTTTTTCGGTTGTCATTTGGAATTTGAAAGCCAAGCAAAATAAAGTTGACTATTTGCTATTGATTATAGTACCCTATTTTTCTCTCGAAAACTTTTTTTTTCATTCACAAAAAGCTGATGAAATGAGGCTTGAAAACCGTCTAATTTTGCTCATATGCTAAATCACCTTCTGCTCTAAGGATTTGAAAAATTTATATCAGTGTTTAACAACTAAGCTAACCAAAATCTTTGCTTCATTGGTTCAAATATATCAAATGTAGTTAATAACGATTACTAAATTTTATGCTTTGCCTAGTGCTAGTTATCGCAAAATTCATGAAAAAATTTTTGCAATGTTTGAGGATCACAAATCATTGGTCTTTCACTGGAATTCTTTTCAGCGAGCATCCATGAAGAGAAATTCTATTTCCTTTACCAATTAAAGTGCATGACGTATACATTCACGTCGAAGTTAAGCTATCAATTGTAATGCTCGGATGCTGAATTTTTTGTAACAAAACTAATTGCACAAATAACAATGCACGATTTGACGCTAAAACAAATGGCTTCTGCTGGCCTAGCTCTAATGGATTTTTCTCTGACGTTAAAATTTTTAACCGAGTCGGTCAGGTCAATTTCAAAAGAAAAGGAAAACAAAAAACGAGGCAGATAAAACAATGTAATTGAGAAATGTAAAATACTGCTTTGTTCTGCCTCCTTTTTTCTGCATGAGAGGTACGGGACAGTCTGGAGATCACACTATAAAACAATTAGCAGCAAAGTTTTTAGAAATAACATTTTTGCACGAAGATAAGTTTTACACGAGTTTACATGTTTTAGCGATTATCTTTCTAAGAGGCTGCTGCCTTGGCTCATAGCGTTTAGCTGAGTTTGGGGAACCTCATACTGTGGTTATGCGGGAGGGTAGCTTGACAAATAATTCTTGCATTATTATTTCAGCGCTTTCAATTGGCACCTAATTTGAAGCATGTTGCTTTAGATTTGAAGTACAATGCAAATTGGCGATATAATTGAAAAAGTGCTGTGATCTTATATAGTGGGTGGCACATCATTCTCTCCAATGGGCAGATTATGTCCCCATTTTTTCATCAAACTTAACTTATCAAAAAAGTCTCGCTTCTTCAATCTTCTCTTGGCCTCATTTATCCTATTAGGTTGCAAAAATTTGAAGAATTCTTTTTTGTTTTCTTGCAAAAAATGTTGAGGGCGGAGTGATGTGAATTTGTAAAAATCGTTAAAAAAGTTCCAAATAAATTGTCAGATATTTGAAGTGTTGAGCGTAAATATTTGGTTTTTCCTTGTGTAATATGAATTGCTCCAGTTCAAAATTATATGGTATTCTCAACCAAAAGAGAATGTGAAATGTTTCTGAACAAAAATTTGCTTTTGGGCTGGTTATTACGATCGCCGTGATAAATTTGTGACTCTTCGGTTCTATGCTGATTACTTAATATTAATGTAGTATGATGTTGCTGGGGAGGACACTGATTGGCGCTGGGGAATACTGGCTCTTCAGTTAAAGTTTCCTGTGGATATCTGAAAAATTAAGCTTCCTTGCAAGCTCCCTCATGCGTTGCAAATGCTGAAAAATCTAGTTCAAATCAAAGATCTTTGGTCTATCACTTTCGTGGGCTGTCATAAAGTTTTTTATTTGTAGTTCCTGAGAAATTCTTGAGTGTTTGGAAACAATATGTACCTGGCCATTCTTGCTGTTAAATTTTTATGGCAATCGGTCTGATTTTGGTTCTGCAAACAATTTGACATTATCAAAATTTCCTGCAAAAAGTGCAAGAGAATTTCATATAAAAAAGAGCTTGAATTTGCCAAGTCAAAGATTTCAAGATGAGTTGGTAATAATTTGTCAACTTCATTATTAAACTGACCATTAGTAATACCAAAATCGATAAATTTCATTGGCATCACATGCTTGTTAACGAATCAAAAAGATTAAAAAATATGAATATGTCTTAAATTTTTCGTTCTTTGAAATTTCAAGCTATTCAAACTGGTACGTGCGTAATTTCGTGCTAATACAAATTGAACTGACATTGGAGTCAATATAGCCATTTACTAATTTCCTTAGTAGAAGCAGATTTTTTCGTACTAGCTAAAAACACACTTGTAAGATGTCTAAAAATTACAAAAACTCAAATTTGAGACATAAATTTTTACACCTTTCTTGAAAACAAAATGGCGGCGCACCACACTGTTGAGCCGTATTCAAAAAGACACATCACCATAGATTATAGATTTAAATAAAACGTTTATTCAAGAAACAATAGCTTCAAATGGAACACTCCGCCTCAAACCATTGAACGCGTTTTCAGACTCCGCATTGTTGAGATGAATATGCTTATCCGACCCAAAAGAACTGCTTACAAGCATGCCGAAATCTTTAATTGAATCCACCTTTTTGAGGCGCATTCGTAAAAACTGAGTTACGAATTGTTGTAGTTTTGGCAATTGATAAAAAGGTGCAAAAAAAGAGATGAATATCCAATTTGCGCGAAGTTGACCAGAAAAATAAGTTGTCTATATAATTTTGAATTTCGCCAACTGATGAAACAGTAAATTCAAAAAAAGGAAAACAGTCAGAATGGTCTACTGGGTGAGTGAAGTCATTAATGAAAATGATAAAGAGAAATGTACACAGCACTCTAGCTTTAGGAAATCCCAATATCAACGCTATATCAATTGAAAAGCATTCGTCTTTTTTAGCAATCTGCTTTTGATTGATAAGACATGATTGAAAGAGCATTAAAATATTGTGATCAAAACCAAATAAATTTTCTTTCATCGAGAGCCCAAGCGAAACTGAGTCGAAAGCCTTGTTCACATCAAAACAAACAATCTAGTTTTCATTTAGTGTATCAGTAGCTGCACAAGGACTGTCCAGCGACAAAAAACGTTAAGTGACTTTGCTACGATGTATCACGAAGCCGTGTTTTCTTGATTAATTTTGCAGTAGGTCCATATTTTGTCAAATCAGAAGTTGAACCACATTTCTGAAGCGCAGTAACAGCCGACATTTTTCATTGGCACGGCCATTGTTGATTACTAATAACTCGAAAGTTCTTTGAGTACAAGTTCTTTGAGTACAAAAAACAAAATTTAATACATACTAATTAATGAATTGTCGGGAATCCAGCAAATTGAAAACGTCGTCAGTATTGAAGTCAGTAGCAGAGATCTTCCAAACGGATGTTACCATCCTTTTGAACGTTTTCGGATTTTTTGGAGTTATTGAACATTTTGTGGCTGATGAGTCTGTTTCAACGAGTACTTCAGTTGAATCATTATTATAAAGTGAAGCTACCAAAGAAAATTGGTGCAACCAATTAGTTGAATTCCATGCATGTTGTTGTATCAGAGGTTGTTGTCGTATCAGAGCCGTTTTGTTGAGACTTCTGTTTTTCCAATAGATTGATGTTCTGGATTTTTACAAATGGGTTAATAACGAAAGTTTTTCTTCCTTTGGATAAACTTTGATCCACAAGCAAGAACAACCCCTATAACTATCCTCTATAAGATTGTACGCTTAAAAAACGTGCATTCATTAATTCCCCTGTTACTGCTGCAGTCAACTTCAACCCAAAAAGCGCTGCATATATTTATAAAACGGGAACACAAAAAGCTCGGATAGTAGCAACGGGTGTTTTGGCTGTTCATGTACTCGGAAAACATTTTTATTGGACAATTTAAGGAAACTTGAATCTTGAGGAGATCACTATTCGACACACTTTCAGAGAAACAAACCCGTAGATCAGAAATACGTCTAAGGCAACGCACATCTCTGCCTTTTACCCAGCTTTTGGTTTACCTTCGCTTTTGTAGAAGGGACTTCGTAGATTGTTATGGTGTTTCCAAATTACATCAAATGTTTGTAGTGCGTGATGTGATTAGGAAAAATTAAGACCCTTTACGAATTACGCTCTGAACATTAACATAATGCACATGAACCAAATTTGTCGACATTCATTTCCTGAAATATTTCAGCTTTACGCTTGAAGTACGAGGCAGTTTAATATTACCTTCTAAAAATTATATGTTTCTTCACTTCACTTGGATATCCTGTTTTCTGGTCTTGTAGAAAGTGTTTCAGAAGTTTTTTCTCGCAATACATCGCCGCTCAAAACAGAATCTTCTCCCATTTTGAATGTTTGCAAATAAGTTTCTGGTACTGCAAGGTTTTCTTTCGATCTATATTGGTTTGAAAATGTATGACTAAATCCTTCTGTTGTGGAAAACTTTGTCTCTTGTTTTTCTATCAATTCGAAGAGTTTAGAATTCTCTAGAGAGCAGGTGTCAATTTGCTAATGTCAATTAGGTCAAATTGATAATGAGACATACGATATTTTGAAATTTTCGCAAAATGCGCGTTTTCGGAAAGTGCTGGTTGAACTTATTAAAATACTGAAACTATACACAATTGTTAATAAATTTTTCACTCTCCGTGTTGAAAATTTCGTCAGACTCAAAAATAAGAAATTGTCGGTTTTTGTCGGTTTTACTTCGCCAAAACCAATCCAAGCCCTTACGTTTTTTCGTCACTTTTGTCGGGTTTTCTTTGGTATTTAAACGCAAAAATCGTCGGTTTTCGTCGGCATCAAAACTACGAAGCGTCGGTTTTAACATTCTGTGAACTTCTAATTATTTCTAATACATTTCTATGTATGCAAAAAGACTAGAATGTGGGAAAACAGAAACTAAATTAGCGAAAAACTGAACGAGTTCTATTCTGAATAACTCCTCTTGAGGAGAGGTTTTTCACCAATTTCATCAATTACAGACATAGCCTACAAAATGACAATTTTCACTTCCAAAATTGTGTCACTGCAGATGACACTTACGAAACTCGGATTTACTTTAGATTTATCCGTCTCAAAATCTTACTTACACTTTGCAAAAGTTTCAAGAAAACGGAAATCCTGAATAAGTGTTTTCCCCATGTATTACAATAGGTTGCGCATCTTTCTTACAAATGATGGCGGACATGTTCTTTGTTATTAGGTAGTGGCTCAAGATAGCAGATTTCTTCAGTTATTGACCATTTTTTGCTTCAATTTTGGGATAAAAGGGTTTCCTTGTATTAAAATAAATTCCTTTTCTTATTTCATTGTTTTTGGGCAATCAAGTCTATGGATCAGTTTCATAAAAACTTTAAGTCCTGCTGATATGTAGTTTTTGAGGTTGTAAGTGAACTATTTCAGCAAGCAAATGTGTTTTTATTGTAGCTAACATTGTCAGGTTAAAACTGCCAAATTAAAAAAAATTAAAGTGTCTAACCCCAATTGCTGATGATCATGTCTTCGATATTAGCAGAACGCCATCATGGTCGCACTTTTTTATATAAAGTCATTGACAGACACTACAAAAAACTTTAAGAAAAAATCAAATTGCAAGAAAATCTCTGGAGAGTGTGCAAATTGTATGAGCAGTGCTCTGAAAGTGTCCAAATTGTGCAAGAAATTAATAGAAATTACTTAAAAATTACGCTGAAAGGCTCAAAACTTTTGTAATAGCCATTTGCAATAATCTTGTCTCAAAGCAACCGAGTTTGTGCGCAATCCGTGAAGAAGAAGTGGCTATCAATTCAACCATCGGCTTGCACGGCCTCTCAGGATTGCCGAATGATTTGTACATCAGAAAACTACGTACAGACAATGTTTACCGCGAGATGTTCAAGAAATGTGAAGAAAGAATTATTGAACGCTGGAAAAAATGATTTTTAGATGAATACAGCGACAAAAAACTATTAGCGTAATGTTTCGACAATTTCTGAATTTGAGTTTTGATAAGCAATGCATTTAAAATTAGCCATCTAAGTTTGAAACCAATTAATACATCTCTGCTGATAAATAATCTATTCAGTGACTGTGTGAGTTTTTTTACCTCAGTAAAGGGAAGACCTTGCCTATGGAAAGATGACGCTCTTTTACGTGAGGCTTCTTTATTTGAGGCCTTCTACAACACAATATTTCATTAACAGCAACAACACAATATTTCATTCTGGTTCTTAAAGCTTGATACCGATGCCAAAAAACGGTAACTCCACTATTTAACATACCGTAATTTGGAGAATAGTATACACAACTTTTCTATATTATATTTTATTTGATTTGAGAGGAGAAATCAAGACCAGGCTTAAAAAAACACTATATTTAACCACTTATGCAGTATGGTGTGCTAATTTATGTGTGCAAACAAAACAGAGCTAGAACAACCAAACTGTTCACAACATAATAAGAACAATTTTTGGACTAAAAAATTTTAATAGCGTCTGCGAGATCAAAGAGAAATATAAATTACTGACAGCTATTTAATTGTATCTGTAAAGATTGTAGATTGTTAAAACTGATGAGCAAGATTTTAAGAACAAGTTTTGACTGTGGTTTTGGGCAGCGATGAAGAATACCACAACATTCAATCTGATGAGAAAAGGATAAAAACCGTGTGGTTGACGACGTACCAATAAAACACTCTCGTGTACCAAACAAGAATATTATTTAGTATTTTGTTCACTCCAGACAAAAACATTGTATGTGAAATTTTATTCGTAAACGACCCTACTTTAGCAGACATCCTACATAATTTAAGAGACAATTACATACAAAGAAATGCAGTAATAATAGGACTGTTCTGGTAAACTATCAGTAGCGTAAGGTAACCTCTTTATTCTGTAAGCTTAAAAGTGGCACCACTCTATGGAAAGGCTGAGGCCATTTTGTTGACCCCTCGAATGTGTTGTATATCTATAAACTAGTTCGGAAATAAATTGTAGAAGAATAAGTCTAACTTATACACCTATAATGAAATCGAACTGTATTTTTCACTTTGATTGCACTTAAGATAACGCGAAGACATTTTTATCGATTTGCAGAAACAGGTGCTGTTTATGGTTCTAATGTCATGAATTATACAAAATTGCGGATGGAAAGAAAAGACTCCTATAGATCATTCAGTGATCATAATAAGTAATAAAGGGAAGAAAATGTGAATCTGGTCCATGTTCAATGCATAAAACAACAGATCGACTAACAATCCTTTTGTTAGGAACACCAGAGTCAAGAGTTCATCAACTAAGTCATGGTTACAATAGACAGTGACTTGTCTACATGTTTCACTCTTCAATACTATATTGTTTCTCTTCCTGCCGTCTTCTACGAGCAGGCAGTTTCACTCTCAGGGAGGTTCACTATCTCTCACTGAAGAACGTGGCGATGTGGTAACTTATAAAACCACCCGTCTGCCAGGTGTCCTGAATTATCCCTTGTTTAAGCTGCTTGTGCCAGACCGAAGCAGATTTTATTCTAGCTTAAAGGTTGTTTTTTTTTGTTTAACTTCTGGTTTATTTGAAAAACTACTACTAAACGTTGTTAAAGGCTATTTTTTAATGAAAACTTGATTTTCAGTCTTGAGTTAAAACACTACGAGCAGTCTCTAAGTTGACTCCCCCAATCTACAGAAAGTCTTTTGTGTAACATAAATAGCAATTTTCGCAATTAGTTTCTGTTTCTAAATCCGCCGGATCAAATTCAGCCAATTATATTTTAGCACTGCGTTTGTAATTATAGTCGCATCATTACAATTAAACAAATGCTGGTACGAGGAAAACTGATTCCTCGAAAGTTTTCCTCAGGAAACCTTTGTGATATAATATTCGATCAAACTATAGTCTTGAACTTGGTGAGAATTATTAGAAGGAAAGTTTAACTTACCGAATTACCAAGACAGGAGCTAATTGAGTTTGGTCACAAAATTTATATATATTTAATGAATCGTCAAGAAATGGTGCTGAGAATCAATATTCGGTTCGAGTTGGTGAATCTAGATAACTATTATTAGAGCGAGATTATTTGATGTAATAATCAGATCTCTCCTGTAAATCTCTAAACTCTACTGTGAAATATAATTTTTGTTGTTCACTCATTTTGAGAAACTAATTTTTCTACTTAGGTAAAAACCCTTTTTCTTCCGCTTTCGAACACCCATAACCTAACACGTTATTGGCCCAGCAATTTTCTAATTCCTAAAACTAAATTCTAAAATAAAACTAATTTGTTGTTGACTGTCATAATCTTTTACTGCTTTGTATTTTTTTTCAGAACAGTTTGGCCTGCTCAAACTGCGATGGATCCACAGGCAGTGAAGCTAATGACCTACACAGGAAAGACACAGGTTTTTCCGATCTAGAGCTCATAGTTTTTGGCAATGAAGCAGACGAAGGGACTCTACAAATCACTATTTGGGACAGAGGAGCAACCCATTGAGCCTGTACCACTAGCCAATGGGCGAGCAATGATGAGAAGAAGAACGAAAAGGTGCTAAAGGATACATATGAGAAGGAAATAGCAGAGATCAAGGAGAAACGGAACGATATGAGGTGCCATCTGCACTGGCTCTATATGCAACAAACCTCATGCTGATGAGACATGACTGTATGGTATATGACGGCATCGGAGATGGAGAAAAGGCTTGGAAGCTTTTACAAGGGAGATTTTAGAGTGTGGAAACGCCAACAGTGTCAAATTTGGTGGCACAGCTTGGTCGACTGCAGTTTGAGGATTCTGAGGATATGTGTAGCTTCTTCATCAGAGGACAAGAGCTGCTCACAAGGTTACAAGAAGCAGGGGAAGCATTCTAAGAGACCCTCTTTGACGCCTTGGTCCTCATTTGTCTGTCAGTGAGGTAAGAAAGTTTTTTATATAAGAACGCTTCAACCCGGCAACGACCTTCTCAGTGTCAAGGGAAAGGCTGCATAACTTCCATGAGAGCACAGCATAGAGACACACGGGACAAAGTGGCTCAGTGAAACTGAGACGTCAAACGTAACATCAAGAGGGGACCCCAGAAAATGAATGGCTTTGTGTGTGTGGTCCCTTCGGGGAAGGAGACAGCGCATTCCAGCAATTTTGTGGAGAAAGTTAGTCTATACAGGGCGTGCATGAAATGAAGGCGGACATAAGTGAGTGGAGATATTCCAATGTTGGCTAGTCCGGAAGAGTAATACTGAGCAGCTCTTACCCAATGGAAGACAGCAGGCATTCTAATGGACAGTGGCTGAGCAGCTCACATAGTGACAAACATTGACGTGCTCCTGGATTTTGTGCCCATTCAATCAGTGGTCAGAAATCCCAACGGAGAGGATTTCAATGTGGTGGGCAGAGGTTGTGTGGGGATCAGCGTACCTTCAAACAAAGGGGAATTCCAATGCCAACTCATAAAAGTTTTGTGTGTGCTTGACTATTTTTCAAATTTTTTATCAGTCTCAAGATGCACGGAGTGGGGACATACATAGCTTCAACTCAGCGAAAAAAGATAGCTGCATGGAACTTTAGAAGGGAACTCGGGTAAAACTAAAACAAGAACCTAATTTGTTTTACCTTCCCTGCAGCGTTCTCGAATTCAAGATGAGTTCCAACAGCGTGAAACTTAACAGTGCAAGGAAGTGGCACAGACGATTGGGTCATTTGAATCAAGCGGATGTGATCAGAAATGCAACAAAGACAGTGGGAAACTCGAATATGTACGCAATTTGTGTGCATTGGCCATGATCACAAAAACTCCAGTTCCAAGGGTGCCAGAGACCTAAGCAGATGAGAAGCTGGAAATTGTGTTAACAGACGTGGTGGAACTTTTCAAAGAAAAGGAATTGTCAGGGTTCCCCCTTCTGCATTGTGTTTTCAGACCAGTACACAAAATTTGTGTTTGTGGACTTGCTTAGGGCAAAGAGTGAAGCACTGGCTAGCCTGAATAGGTTATTTCTCAGTGTGGGGACGCCCAAGATGCTGCGACAAGACAATGCAAGAGATTTTCTCTTAGAGTAGTTCAAGATCTATTGTTTAGATGCATGCAATCTACAGGAGAAGACTAAAGAAGAGACGGCACAAAAGAATGCTTTAGCTGAGAGGTGCAACAGGACAATGCTGGAGATGCCAAGATGCTTGCTCATTGAGTCCAATTTTCCCAAGATGATGTGGGGAGCAGCAATTCATCGCGCAACAAAGACCAAGAACTGGATTGTGAGACGAGGAGAAAATAATGCCCAGCAGAGCTGATGCGAGTTATAAAAATTAAGCTTTCAATTATTTAATTATCTCACTTTTGGTTGCATATTCTTCATGAGAAAAAGGGATCGACACATCAGCGCAAATTTGAACCCAAAGCACTGGAAGGAAAATTTGTGGGTTACACTAAAGAAGACAACGGATTTCTGGTATACGTACCTAATACGCGCAAGGTGGTTGCAGTTCGGGATGTGATCATCAAGGAATCCAATGAGGGTTCAATCCCTGACAACACAGAGACGCCCGATCTACTAGATGAGGGTCATAGCAACTGGGGATCTGGCAAACAGGTTATGGTCATCAAAACAGTGGCACAAATAGAAGCAAGGCACATCTACTGCAATAAAGGAGGAGTGGCATGACGCAGAGAGCGTGAGCACTCAAGCAACAACACTTAGATGAGATGCCTCGGATGTTAATGAAGCAGCACTAGATCAATAATCTACTGCAACAAGAAAGAGGCAAGCGAGACAGTGACACAGAGGACTTCTCACAGTCAGAGACAGTTGGTTTCTTTGATGAGGCATTGGAACAAGCGAACAGGTAGAGCCCAGACGAGAGACACCGTCAAGGAATGTTCCGCAATTTTTTGAAGAAGTGAGTACCATTCTTGCTGTGACTGAGGATGACTTTATGGAAACCAAAAAAGTCTACGGTATACGAAGCCAAGCAAGCTGACGACTAGGACCAGTGGCACAGGGCAAGGAATGATGAGGTCAAGGCACTCCAAGACAACAAGACTTGAGACCTAGTGAGACCACTCAGAGACAGGGACGTCATAACGGACTAATGGGTTTACAAACTGAAATTGCGACCCCGGGATAAATTCGACAAAAACAAAGCACATTATTTGACAAAAAGTTTCAAACAAGCGCAAAAACTGGACTACACTGAGACTTTTGCGCCTACTTGTAAGCCAGAGACATCCAAGACAATATTTCAACTGTCAGCGAAGCAGGGCCATGTGATGCACTAGTTTGATGTCAAGACTTTCCTTCACTCACCAATAGAGGAAGAAGTGTATCTGGAATAGCCAGAGGAGTTTGTAAAATAAGGATCAATAGGGAATTTAGTATGTAAACTGAAAAAATCATTTTATGGTGTGAAACAGGCAGCCAACAACTGGTAAAAAATAACTGCAAGACAATAAGACTTGAGACCTAGTGAGACCACTCACAGACAGGGACTTCATACCGGGCTATTGGGTTTACAAACTGGAATTGAGACCCATGGGCAAAATCGACAAATACAAAGCACGCTATGTGACAAAAGGCTTCAAACAAGCGCAAGGATTGGACTAGTTTAATTTAATATGTCGACTGAATAAATTATTTTATGGTTTGAAACAGGCAGCTAACAACTGGTAAAAAATAACTGATAAATTCCTACCAAGACAGGGGTTCACCAAAAGCAGAAACGACCATTGCCTGTTTGCGAGGGCAGAGACAAGGGTCACACCATCATCTTGGTCTGTAGCATCAAAAAGCATGACAGTGATCTCCAATCTTAAAAAAGCACTCGAAGCAACATTTCACATGGAAGACAGAGGAAGATTACAATGGTTTCTAGGTCGAAGAATCAGACGAGAAAAGGATAAAGTCAGAGTCGACCCAGAACGCTACATAGAAAAAATGCTTGAGCAATTTCAACTGGATCAATGCAAACCTACAAGAACTCCAACTGATTTGAATTTGAAACTTCAGAGAGCAAAGAACGGATAAAAAAAAGTAGACCAGAGGATCTACAGAAGCTTGGTTGAATCACTTCTGTATTTGGCCAAACAGACAAGACCAGACATCATGTTTAAAGTTAACACTCTATCTGGACACACGAATGCACCTACCAATCAACACTGGCTATGCGAAAAACAACTTCTGTGATATCTTCAAGGTTCAAATTGATTAAAACTTACTTACACAAAATACCTAGTTATGATTTAGTGGGGAAAGTGACGCAGACTTGTCTGATGATGTGAACGACAGAAAATCAACGACGGGCTCTTATCTCAAGCTCAACGGACGTGGCGCAGCACCCAGCTGGGTGTCAAGAAGCAGGCCACAATTGCTTTTTCTTCATCAGAAGCAGAATATCAGGGCACGCAGCAGCAGTTCAAGAAGCATTGTATCTGAAACAACTTCTGAAAAACTTCGGCATCCAAAAGAAGCATCCAATAACAATTGGAGAAGACCTCCAGCGTTGTATCAAATTGTGCCGAAACCCAGTCCTGCACAAGAGGAGCGAACACATTGAAACAAAATTTCATTTTTTTCGGGACGAGACCGAAGATGGGACTATTTCAATTCATTACGTTCCAACGGACAAATTGGCAGCCGACATCTTTATGAATTCTTTAAACGTATAGAAGGTGGAAACATTCAGAACAGTTCTGATGGGAACAGACTCTACGCAATCAACTCAGACATTAAAGGGCGTGTTAGAAATTCGATCAAACAATAGTCTTGATTTCAGTGCGAATTATTAGAAAGAACGTTTTACTTGCCAGATTACCAAATTAGGAGCAAATTGTTTTTTTCGCAAAATTTATATAAATGAATCGTTGAAAATTGTACTTAGAATCATTATTCGTTTCAAAATTGTGAATCTAGGTTACTATTTTTAGAGACAGATTATTTGATATGAAATCTTCCCAGCTTGTATTGAATGATTATGATACCAGCGGAAATGTGAAGGAATCCTTAGAAAAGTGTAAATGCATAGCATCTATGGTATCCCCTGCGACTGATTTCTAGGAAATTTGCAGAAGCAAACCATATGGTGTAACACTTACCACCCCCACTGTAAATCATGGTGCTAAGATTAGTTTTGTAGCTTGACTTTCTCAAACTGATAATGGGTATATCTAAAGCTGATTTTTGAGATTTTTTTCCATCATCAAAGTCAGATTACCATCTTGATCTAATAATAAGATCTCTCCAGTAAATCTCTAAGTTCTACTGTAAAAGACCATATTTTTATTCTCTCATTTTGAGAAATTATGTTTTCTACTTAGCTAAAAACGCTTTTTATTCCGTTTGCGAAAACCCATAACCCAACACTTTATTTCAAGAGGATCTGAAAAGCACTGGAAAGCGCTGAAATTATATTTAAAAAATGACTAAAATGTCAGCCCGTTTCTTATATTGTTTCAGCTCATATTGTCGTCGGCCAGCGCATCATTATGTAGGGTTAATGAACATATCTCAAATCGATTGTCAGCACAGAGGACTGTCTAGAAATGTGAGTCTACATTGTCTTCTTTTTGAAAATTTAGTTTTTGTTCAAAAATGATGATGGAAGTTGCACTCGCTTTTAGTTATAGCAGGAAAATGCGAACAAATCAATACTTTAAAAATGGTTTAACACCACACTGCCCGTAAAACATCGTTGAAAAGCTATAAAGAGAATATTATCCTTGTCCAGAATTCGGACTGAAAATTAAAGCTCTCAAATAGTATAAAATTTGATTTTCATCAGATGATCAGCGACAAAAACTTATAAAAAAGATTTTGATAAAACTGAAGTGTGAAATTTAAAGGTTAGATTTTATCGGGCGGACGTAAGAAAATCTAAAGTTTGCTTTTCTTTAGATACTCCTTTTTGCTTAAGTTAAATCAATAATTCTTCTGACCTTCAATCTTGGATTCGAGCTTTGACCTCAAATTGACCCAGTCTTGTCTGCTGGCAGCAATGAAGGTTTCACAGAGTCTGAGTTCGTCCGATAGAAGTCCGAGTGCATTGTCAACTATAGAGTAAAAACCGATCACATCTTCGTCCTCTTCCCGCTTGTGCTGCAGTGATGATCCTATTGCATCTGCAACAAACGAGCACAACTTTTAGATATGCCCGATTCTGGTGTGGGTGTTTAACTTCTGCCACAATAAGGTCCCAGACTTAACACAGTTATGGACTGGTCGTTGACAAGTTATTAAATCCAAAAAAAAACCTAAAATTTGGTAGAGGACCTGGTCGAACCAATCATCGGTGAGACCAAAATTTAGGATTTTTGCGCAACAACAAATGACAGAGAATAGGCCAAAATCTCTACAATCATGGCAACAGTTTCAAATATTTTGAGAACTGTTTTCATGAAATATTGGAGATATCAAATTGTGTCGCAAAACAGACTTTAATAGTAAGTTTATGAGAAACTCTTTGAGTCAATTTGTCTGACAATCATTTTTCAACGTTCTTTACTACTATGAGTTACCTGTCTCTGTTGCTCCACTATCTGTTGTGCCACAACCCAAATATAGGCTGCTCGAGTATCCAGTTAGTGGCTTGACTGAATTTCTGATCCCCAAAGACATTTTATTGATCACTTTTTCCAAACTGTGAAGCTTATCATAGGCGTTCTGGAGAAACTCGTAGTGTCCGTTAGCTGTTTCATTTCCGACGCGCAATTTTTGTAGCATTGCAGTCAGAATCAGGGGTAAAAATACTTGCATTGTTCGGGGTCGCTCTTTATTTGGGGAACCCCTGCTGGTGTTTCCAGGAAGAAAGATTCCTTGTTCCATCGAATCCGCTGTTTCAAAATCATCCACCGAGTTAGACTTAAAGTGAGGATCAGACGGCTTTATGTTGGATGCCATTTAATGGAGACGTTTTTTTCTGCCGTGCAGTTTTTATAAATTGTTCGCTGGAGGAGTGGTTACTACAATTTGCGAAGTGAAGCTAACGCTTCTTGGTGACTTTTAAAAAAAGTAACTTCTACAATCGAGGTTTCTAACTAACTACTGACTAATAAAGAACAGGATTTGGAAGGAAAAATCTGTTAAAACAAACGGTAATGAACAAAAGGAAGGATAACAAAGTTCTTATCGGACGCATTGGGTCCGATTAGCGACTATGGGGGTCGGAAATTGTGATATAATAAAAGAATGAACTCCGTTTTTGTGGATCTAGGTCTACGTGGCACACCAGACCACATCAGCATAAGATTGATTTCATAATTTCTGACCAGATCAGTGTTAGATACCCGCTAGAAACTGTGTGCTCTGCTGAAACAACAAAACAATCTTAAAATAATTGCCCAGAACAAAAACTATTTAGTGCAATCACAAAACTGGGTTACATGAAAATCTTTTTTTTCTAATAAAATTTTGTCAAAATCACGTATTAATACGTCCCCGATAGTGGTGAGGTACTACACAGTTTACAGAGACTATCGGTAGTGTTTGAATTAATTTTAGCCCAATGACGACATCTTTCTGTCTCCTGCATCCAAACCATAATAAGCCATTTTTACCCCGTGTTGTGTTCACCTAGAATAATGTTCTCATTGCACACGTCCCAGGCCCAAGTTTCACACTTAATCCTACCCTAATTAGAGGGGACTAGGGCGTAATGAGTGTTCCACTTCCACTTATTGTGGAAAGGACTGTGAAAGGGGGATTTTAAAAAATTACACTGTATTTACACTCTTTTCTCTATTTTTTTACACTCTTTGCAAAGAGTTCGGGTGGACTGATAAAAAAAATACTCATGCACAATTACTATTATAACTTTATAAAAGATCTTTGTTATCAAACTTTGATTCGGAATCAAAAATTTTTGCTCATTAAAGTTTCAAATTAAGTGTGTTTTTTGTTGAAGAATTCTTCATTCAATCGCTCTCTATAACATCAGTCCTGTTCTCCTTAAATTTCAGAATTCTTCTCGTTTCAATCTTCATTGAACTCTTGAAAATTATTTATGTTCTCCCCGCTCGTTGGGTGAGACAATATTTACAAAAACGAAGGTCCCCTCTCCTTGGGCGACACTTCTCAAAAGACTCCACTCTTCTTGGAGTTCACAATGTCTGCCCAAAATAGTATTTGTCCAAAAGTATAGCGAAAGTTGGGGTTACGGGACTCGTGCAAGCAACATTGTAGCCGATCCTATTATAACCATATTGAAACGTAAAAAGAAAGTGTCAGATGCCGCAATGGTTAATGCTCAGTGTGAAAATAATAGGTTCGATAGAGTGACGAAGAGAGCAACCCTCACTATATATACCGTCTTCCAATTTTATTTTCTTAAAATTACACTCGAATAATTAAAATCTTCTACCTTTAATCTTCTACATCTTAAACAAGATGTGAAAATAAAGTCTTGCAATATGAACTGAAAACATGCCGTTTGACCTAAATTATAAACGAGTAATTCGTTGACTTGGACATGCTTTCCAACCTTTGAGAATAATTAACGAATCTATTACAAATAAAGATTTTGACGCCATCAACAGAGTTTTTAAGCCAATTTTGGCACATGCTAATTTCGGCTATCTGACATTCTTAAATTCGTTGGGGCTCTGTGGGCCTTCTGCAATCTGACATGCCAACATTATAATGTCCGATTAAATCATTCGCAATTAAATGTACTTTATTTTTAATTTTTATATGAATAATTCAAGATTGAGCGCCGTAATGAGGCTAATTTTTGTTTCGGAAAAAATCATGACAACAGTGTCTTTGACAGAAAGAATTAAGTGTAAAATATTGTTTTACTCGAAAAAACGGATACAAACTAAGCATTATTTCATGCTAAAAACGATGTCGAGAATATTATCCAAAAGACAAAATAGCCGAATCGAATATAATCTGAAAAAGAGATATTAATCAAACAGATTTTAGAACTCAGAAATATAATCGTCAGAATAACATGTTCGGTAGTGATAGATTCATATCAAGAACCATTGGCCGCTGTGACATGGCCATGACCCACTAGGAATGGCTAAATGTGTCAATTTCATGTGTTAGCGAGTTAGAGAATTGCACGTCCCACTTATGTTTGCTTCACAGCAATTATTTCAGCAAATAAATCTTCTAAACTTCCTAATTTTCACGTCTGCTAATATTCTGAATACCATTGAAAACAGTAGACTATTCTTATGACAGCCTGTATCTATGGTTTTACTAGGTCATATCGGCCACATTTTGTTTCAGTTGAAAATCGATTGTTCAGAAAAGAGAAATTAATTGTACATGGAAGCATTTTAATGAAGGGTGTGTAGCAGTGGAAATACTGAATGTGCACCTTCAACCAATCAGAGATTGAGAAGACACTATTCTCTTTTATATAGAGAGAACTGAACTAACTGTAGTCAGTCTTTTAGTTAGATACACCATGTGTATACCATTGACTCCGGTGCTATATTTCTTAACAACCGTAATAATAGAAGTTTACTCCCATGGTTTTTTAGGGCCGGTTAGTCTTAGAGATATAAGTAAGTCTACTTCGCGCGCAGGAATAAGTAGCCCTAGTTCTTTATACTTTAAGGCTGTAAAAGGAGCCCACATCGGGTCTGCCTTAACTGGTGCGAACAGTGAGTTATCAAACTCTAACCGTAAAAAGAACTCACACAAAACACCCTTTTCTCTCTCGAGAAAGAAACTTAGAACTAGATTACATAATTTTTTACTCTTTATCTACTTAAAGTTTAAGAAAAAGGGGAACACAACCCCAACAAAAACAAAAACTACTAATATTTAAACAAAAGGAATAACAAAAATGGATCATCACATTGATCAACCCTCTTCCCACGTACCGACACACTCAGACAATTTACAACTAGCTGTTCTTACACAACAGAACTAGCGTCTAGTACGCGAAATTCCACCCTTTGGAGTTAAACTTTATCAACGCCAAGATGAGTTAAATATACTCTTAAATACAGTAAAACAGCTCAAATATCACTATTTTGCAATAGAACAACAACCTCACCTCTCTTTACCAGAAAAGGCATCACAGGTTTCACGAACTGCTTTTCTTTCAGATTTAAATGAATTTTACGGAACTCAACTCACAAAAAGCTCAGTTCTTTTTATTTGTGATCCACTCACAAACAATTTTATCTCCTTAATATACGATACTCTATTTTACCTATTATCAGACACACTATTTGAATTCTTAACGGAATATGGTCTGAAATACAACCCTCTGATAGAGAGGGGATATTTAGAAAGTCTTCTTTTGAATTTCTTAAATGCCTTGCACCTAAACTTAATGCCAATGCTTCACACTCTCGAAAAGAAAGCGTACACAAAATCGCTCGACAGTAAATAGAAGGATTCACTCACCTTCTAAAGATAGATATATATATATATATATATATATATATATATATATATATATAAACTCTGTTACAGATGCAGATTTAAATGAACAAGATATTTTTGATTCTCTCACACTCTTATCTTGGTATAAACACAAATTTTGGAACAGTCTGGTAAGACACATCTTTCCAGCCACAAAACCGATAGCAGAAACCTATCCACGAACAATAATTAAATTACCAGAAACACTGCACTATATATATGATTCATATTGGTTTCCACAAAATTTTGTAAACCGTCCGGAAATTTTCAGAAAAACCGTCCGACACCATTCAAAAATTATCCATTAACCACCAAAATATAGAAATTAGAAACTATAATGCGGAAACACAACCATTTACTCGTACAAATTGTACAGATAACACAAAAATTTCTCTAGAAGTTTCACCCATTGAAAATATGGACACAATAATTCACTCTCAACAGTTGGACAACCGTATGAATGAAACTACTGAAACAGATTTCAATTCAACATTGTTAGATGATGGAACACTCTTTTCATTACACACGGTAAACAAATTAATTGATCTTGGAGACAATGATCAAAAAAATCAGCAAAACAACAACAATAACACAAATAACAATTCTAATACTAATACCACCGATAGCAAGCATATTTACCAAAATCACCAACACAGACAGCCTGAGAATTCGACTGAATTGACACAAAATTCAGATCCATTAAATACAACTATAACAATATTACCCAATGTAAACACACTTTTGCCACGTCTACACAGACAGAACTCCGTACTCTTTAAAACTGAAACCCATTATCTTTAATAACTCAACCCAACATACACACGTGACTAATCAAAATATCCAAAACACCCCACAACAATTAGTAAATATTGTTAGACAACTAAATTCACAAAGTACACAACAAAATAAAAACGCACCGACTCCTTATTATTTACAAGCGGCGTCTACTTAAATGCCATCACCTGTAGTTCGTGGGAATACACAAATGATGTATCTCTACCTAGGCTGCTCGGTGCCAATGCAACAGTCTTTAAGACCGTTTGATTGTACTGATCCTACCTATACAACAAAAGATTTTTTAAATGCCATCACCGCAAATATGGTAATGACAGCAGGACCAGAGCAGACTGATTCACCATTTCATGAAGCCTGGAACTTGAAACAAACTGCCATGATCCAAACGACCCTAATAGGACCAGCACAACAATGGTATTCACATCTTCCACTACATATTAAAAAGAATTGGCAAGCGTTTTGCCGTGAAATTCCGAAAATATTTGATAACCAACAATCGCAATCACAAGCGAAACTATTGCTAGAAAACATAACACTTTCTTCTGGTGAACAAATTAAAACACTAGCACTCAGAATAGAACAAATGATTCGAAAAGCATAGGTTAGCAATGCCCCAGATATGCGAAATGCACAAATGAATGACGCACTGGTCAAAGCACTCGATCCCCAACTAGCTAGAATAGCACTTAAAAAGATTGCAAATCGCAAATCAACCGTAGCGGAACCACAACTTCGTTTGCACAATTTGTCGAAAAAAGCACCAAGAAGATATTACAAGAACACAAATTGATCGACAAAAATTTAATACAAAATCCACTCTTTCACCCTCAATTAATAATCTCTCCCTTGAGATAGATAACCTCACAGTAGATGATATACACACAATGAAACAAGATAATGCTCACGAAATAAATGTAGTACGACACAAGTACTCAAATGATCCTAACTTTAAAGGAAAACCACTCTTCCTAAAATTCTGCAAAAAAGTGTTCACGCTCAGGACATAGTATTTTTACGTGCCCTGAAAACGATATATAAAACCACTTGATAAACCTAAATTCCAGAAACAAACGTTCAATCAAGCAATGAAAAATAATCAAAATCTTCCCAACAGACAAGTCAATTCAAATAATATGACAAGTAAACCACTACCATTTTCACAGCGCTCGCGCAGCAATAGCAGAGAACACCAAAATCCAAGACACAGAAGTCCAAACAAATTCTCGCAAAATAACTCGAAACCCTACTATGGGAACAGCAATTTCAAACCACCGAATAGAAATGGTTCACCATGCCCAACACCAAATTTCCAAACTAACACTCAATATAATTCTAGACCACAATCACCTCACTATAATAGGGACGGAAACCATTCACGACGACCGTTCTCACGAAATAGACTTCGTAATGTTAGTAACTACAATAATTCATTGCTAGATCATGAACAATCAGACAACACTACGTCAAATACTGAAAACAAAGACACAACAAATGTCTCCGAGGAAACACTCCTCGAAAAACAAATTAATGATTTACTTTTAGAACTAAACCAAGACACACAAGATGAACATTTCAAATGTCAAGAGGAATTTAACACTCTCACAGAAGAATACACTCTCTCTATCTCCTGTAAAAACAACATATGGTACTACCACTTACAATATATACACAGTAAACACCTGATCATAAGAAAACAATCTCCTCACCGCATCCAGAAATAGATTTTCTACCAGAATCTGGTGCAACACTTAATATATTAAATACTGACACTTGGAATGAAGTTAAAGAATACCCCAAATTACAGCTAAAAGCATCAACATTTGTTCTTTCAGCAGCAAACAATTCTAAATTACAGTCAAACGGTACAATAAAACTTACGCTATAACCAGACATAACTGAGAGTCGAGCTCTCAAAAACACTTCATTTTACTCCCTTTCCATGTATCAAACATCAATTTTAATATTCAAGGTATACCTTTCCTAGAAAAATATGTAGATTCTATAAAATGTGCATCTCATACACTTGAGATCAAGCATAATAATAAAATAAAATCATTAAAATTTTACGACTCATCAAGTAAACTCTGTTACAGATGCAGATTTAAATGAACAAGATATTTTTGATACTCTCACACTCTTATCTTGGTATAAACACAAATTTTGGAACAGTCTGGTAAGACACATCTTTCCAGCCACAAAACCGATAGCAGAAACCTATCCACGAACAATAATTAAATTACCAGAAACACTGCACTATATATATGATTCATATTGGTTTCCACAAAATTTTGTAAACCGTCCGGAAATTTTCAGAAATACCGTCCGACACCATTCAAAAATTATCAATTAACCACCAAAATATAGAAATTAGAAACTATAATGCGGAAACACAACCATTTACTCGTACAAATTGTACAGATAACACAAAAATTTCTCTAGAAGTTTCACCCATTGAAAATATGGACACAATAATTCACTCTCAACAGTTGGACAAACGTATGAATGAAACTACTGAAACAGATTTCAATTCAACATTGTTAGATGATGGAACACTCTTTTCATTACACACGGTAAACAAATTAATTGATCTTGGAGACAATGATCAAAAAAATCAGCAAAACAACAACAATAACACAAATAACAATTCTAATACTAATACCACCGATAGCAAGCATATTTACCAAAATCACCAACACAGACAGCCTGAGAATTCGACTGAATTGACACAAAATTCAGATCCATTAAATACAACTATAACAATATTACCCAATGTAAACACACTTTTGCCACGTCTACACAGACAGAACTCCATACTCTTTAAAACTGAAACCCATTATCTTTAATAACTCAACCCAACATACACACGTGACTAATCAAAATATCCAAAACACCCCACAACAATTAGTAAATATTGTTAGACAACTAAATTCACAAAGTACACAACAAAATAAAAACGCACCGACTCCTTATTATTTACAAGCGGCGTCTACTTAAATGCCATCACCTGTAGTTCGTGCGAATACACAAATGATGTATCTCTACCTAGGCCGCTCGGTGCCAATGCAACAGTCTTTAAGACCGTTTGATTGTACTGATCCTACCTATACAACAGAAGATTTTTTAAATGCCATCACCGCAAATATGGTAATGACAGCAGGACCAGAGCAGACTGATTCACCATTTCATGAAGCCTGGAACTTGAAACAAACTGCCATGATCCAAACGACCCTAATAGGACCAGCACAACAATGGTATTCACATCTTCCACTACATATTAAAAAGAATTGGCAAGCGTTTTGCCGTGAAATTCCGAAAATATTTGATAACCAACAATCGCAATCACAAGCGAAACTATTGCTAGAAAACATAACACTTTCTTCTGGTGAACAAATTAAAACACTAGCACTCAGAATAGAACAAATGATTCGAAAAGCATAGGTTAGCAATGCCCCAGATATGCGAAATGCACAAATGAATGACGCACTGGTCAAAGCACTCGATCCCCAACTAGCTAGAATAGCACTTAAAAAGATTGCAAATCGCAAATCAACCGCAAAAGCACCAAGAAGATATTACAAGAACACAAATTGATCGACAAATATTTAATACAAAATCCACTCTTTCACCCTCAATTAATAATCTCTCCCTTGAGATAGATAACCTCACAGTAGATGATATACACACAATGAAACAAGATAATGCTCACGAAAAAAATGTAGTACGACACAAGTACTCAAATGATCCTAACTTTAAAGGAAAACCACTCTTCCTAAAATTCTGCAAAAAAGTGTTCACGCTCAGGACATAGTATTTTTACGTGCCCTGAAAACGATATATAAAACCACTTGATAAACCTAATTTCCAGAAACAAACGTTCAATCAAGCAATGAAAAATAATCAAAATCTTCCCAACAGACAAGTCAATTCAAATAATATGACAAGTAAACCACTACCATTTTCACAGAGCTCGCGCAGCAATAGCAGAGAACACCAAAATCCAAGACACAGAAGTCCAAACAAATTCTCGCAAAATAACTCGAAACCCTACTATGGGAACAGCAATTTCAAACCACCGAATAGAAATGGTTCACCATGCCCAACACCAAATTTCCAAACTAACACTCAATATAATTCTAGACCACAATCACCTCACTATAATAGGGACGGAAACCATTCACGACGACCGTTCTCACGAAATAGACTTCGTAATGTTAGTAACTACAATAATTCATTGCTAGATCATGAACAATCAGACAACACTACGTCAAATGATGAAAACAAAGACACAACAAATGTCTCCGAGGCGAGGAAACACTCCTCGAAAAACAAATTAATGATTTACTTTTAGAACTAAACCAAGACACACAAGATGAATATTTCAAATGTCAAGAGGAATTTAACACTCTCACAGAGGAATACACTCTCTCTATCTCCTGTAAAAACAACATATGGTACTACCACTTACAATATATACACAGTAAACACCTGATCATAAGAAAACAATCTCCTCACCGCATCCAGAAATAGATTTTCTACCAGAATCTGGTGCAACACTTAATATATTAAATACTGACACTTGGAATGAAATTAAAGAATACCCCAAATTACAGCTAAAAGCATCAACATTTGTTCTTTCAGCAGCAAACAATTCTAAATTACAGTCAAACGGTACAATAAAACTTACGCTATAACCAGACATAACTGAGAGTCGAGCTCTCAAAAACACTTCATTTTACTCCCTTTCCATGTATCAAACATCAATTTTAATATTCAAGGTATACCTTTCCTAGAAAAATATGTAGATTCTATAAAATGTTCATCTCATACACTTGAGATCAAGCATAATAATAAAATAAAATCATTAAAATTTTACGACTCATCAATTAAACCACCCCCGTATTATTCACGATTATTTCCAGTAATTGGAGATCATTCAATATATTTTACACCCTCTGAACAACGAATTTTAACTTATTATTTAACAGCATATGAATGTAAGAATAAAAATGCAAGTGGTACTATCCTTTATGCATCTGACTTTTCATTCATACCACTACGCAAAAATATGTTTTTCTCTATAATGGATATAAATAATCTCGAATACCCCTATCAGTCATTTATCCAAATATTAATACAAAACCCTTTGAATCACCCACTAACACTCGTAAAAGGAATAATTGGATATCCTCATCAAGATGTTTCACTTAACGATTACCAAACCACAAAATATCGCATAAATGAACTCACAGAATTCATTGACGCTTATACTTCAAATTACCTTACCCAAGGTACGTCAGAAACACTTAAATAACTCTATTGCTTAAATCTTAGTAAACAACAAGAACGCGAACATAAATCAGCGTTCAAAATAGCCGAATCGAATATAATCTGAAAAAGAGATATTAATCAAACAGATTTTAGAACTCAGAAATGTAATCGTCAGAATAACATGTTCGGTAGTGATAGATTCATATCAAGAACCATTGGCCGCTGCGACATGGCCATGACCCACTAAGAATGGCTAAATGTGTCAATTTCATGTGTTAGCGAGTTAGAGAATTGCACGTCCCACTTATGTTTGCTTCACAGCAATTATTTCAGCAAATAAATCTTCTAAATTTCCTAATTGTCACGTCTGCTAATATTCTGAATACCATTGAAAACAGTAGACTATTCTTATTGCAACCTGTATCTATGGTTTTACTAGGTCATATCGGCCACATTATGTTTCAGTTGAAAATCGATTGTTCAGAAAAGAGAAATTAATTGTACATGGAAGCATTTTAATGAAGGGTGTTACTTACTTTTGACGAATTATTTGATAACAGGCGATGCATTTTGTTCCTTCTCTGCGACGTAGCATGTAATAGTCAACTAGAGCTTTGAATGGATAATAAGAATATGTCGACATTATTTGCGCACTTAAAGTTCAATAGATATTGTGCAACATAAGGTTACAACAGCTGTCTGTCACTTAATTTTAGAATACTGACCGAATTTGAATGACGCGTAATGTTTTATTACAGTACATATTTACATAATGGCGAAGTAAAGTTTTTCTCAGAAAGAGTCCTATTGTTTTTTTTATCGAACAGGGTAAATTAATGCCAGATAAAATGGTTCCAGAGAGTCCAATGTGGAAATTTGAGACAAACTCTGACAGTGCATTCTGCTTCCGGATTATGTTTCCGGATTATGGCGATGACAAATAAGCAGTCGCCGCCATCTTTTGCAAAGTAAATCAAACTATTTCGAGCATTTTTAAATCAAACTAACTACCTTCGAGTGAATTGTATTGGCCAGAGCGCCACAGAGTTTGAAGAGGAACTGTGATTAACCGATTGCTTGTGCTTTTTCTGAAGTATTTTACTCAATTTTTGAATTCAGATGTTACCCAGACATTGAGAATTTTTATCGTGTAAGATCTTACAAATTTCTTATAAAAGTGTCTTACATATAATTATAAGATCATGCGTCGCCTAACTTTTTAAGACAATTTATCAGGTCTTACACGATAAAAAATCCAGAATCACTGGGGTTGACTCTAAAAGATTTTCAGGGAAATTTGTTTTTTTTATTGTATTGCTTGCTGCTTTTGGACGCCGTTTCTCTGAGAGCAATTTGTCAGAAAGCATTCTGATGCTAGGGTTCATTTTTGTCACAATTTTATTTGTGCTAGTACACAAGCGAGAAGTTATTTGTGGGCATGCTATTTTTTTATTTTTCATCAGTAGTCAATTGCCAGATCAAAATACGATTTCATGAGCCCTTCTATCAAACTCAGCATCGGTCATTTGTTTTTACACCTCAATTATCGACAAATCTTTTTTGTATTCTCTTTTCAATTGAGGCCGACGATTCAAAAAGCTCTGTTGAAGAGATAAAGAAATGAATTGAAGTTTAGCATCCTTTTCTATTGTTTCCAATTTTCTGTAGATTTTGAACGCTGAAGAAATTCCAACAGCAGAGTTTTATGATAAAAATTTGCTTGTTCTGCTTAGTTAAAGGGCATTTTTGCTCACATTTGTTACCTAATAAAAAATCAAAAATGTAAAACTTAATCATAGCTATTGGGACATTTTCCTGTCGTTCAGTTTCTTCCCTTGTCACATTTTTGACAGGTCAAATATCGCAATATTGGCTTTAAGGAAGAAACACAATGAACACATCACATTACTTCTTCAGTGATAAATTTATGACATTAACTGCTTCGACGCCTATTTTTAGCAGAATTTGAAGGAATTTTTCATTTTTGACGATTCAAAAAGCTCTGTTGAAGAGATAAAGAAATGAATTGAAGTTTAGCATCCTTTTCCATTGTTTCCAATTTTCTGTAGATTTTGAACGCTGAAAAAATTCCAACAGCAGAGTTTTATGATAAGAATTTGCTTGTTCTGCTTAGTTAAAGAGCATTTTTGCTCAAATTTGTTGTCTAATAAAAAATCAGAAATCTAAAACTTAATCATAGCTTTCGGGACATTTTCCTGTCGTTCAGTTTCGTCTCTTGTCACATTTTTGACAGGTCAAATATCGCAATATTGGCTTTAAAGAAGAAAGCACAATGAACACATTACTTCTTCAGTGATAAATTTATGACCTTAACTGCTTCGACGCCTATTTTTAGCAGAATTTGAAGGAATTTTTCATTTTTGTTGACGTTTGTCGTTCTTCACTAGTGGTGTGACGTATTCTGATTATTTCTAGGTCTCGGCGGCTTTCTATGATTTCGCAAAAAATCTATGTATTGATATCATTTTGTAACTGAAAATTTTATGACTAATAAATCAAGTGTTTTTTAAAAATGTGTAGACGTAACAATAAACTTTGCGCTCTGCTGTTCTTTTTTGCCTACATGTTACCTATTCTCAATAATAAAAGGTTGAACATCAAACAACATCAAACCTTTTTTGTTGAAAAAACTCACAATTGAAAATATTTAAAATTTTAGAGCATCGATTATCCTTTGAACGACCTAAACGCCTTTTTTGCAAAATGTTAACTTATTTCTTGATTTTTTCATTCTTTTGTCGTTCTTTGTTTTAGTCAAATATTAAATACTGGTAACTGCAAATCTTAGGGGCTTCCTATGGAAGAACAACGGACTCCATTTACAGATTTCATCTGACAACTAATATTTTTTTGACTTTGGAACCAAAAGTTCTAAAAATTACAATGATGTTATTTTTGAAATTTGCTTTCTTCTGCTGCTCTCTTTGTCCACTTGTTGCTTAGTTTCAATATTTAAAATTCGCACACCAAAATGTTTATGGTTGAATAATTAATTAATCATAATTAAAATTTTAGTGCATTGCATGCAGCTTTAATTCTGGAGAAATAAAGGAACCTTTAATTGATTTCAATTACTAGCTAAATTTTTTTTTATATTCGACATTAATTGTTTTTTAAAGAATCCAAATGTCTGTTTTAACTTTTCCTTTTGGTTCTTTTATACTATTTGTCACCTAGACTCATTATTCACAGGTCACAGGTCTCGCTCTTGTTGCTCTTAGAAGGCGAAGTTTATTATATCTCAACTACAGATTAATATTGTGGTTTTAACTTTGAAGCTAATGGAAAATTTAATGGAAGTTTTTTGTATGAATTTGCCGTTTAAATTTGTAGACGTGCAATATGTTCCGAATGATGACAGATCTGTAAGTATTCACATTGCAGTATGATGCATAGAATCTATTTAAAGATTTCAATTCACATCTAATGGTTTTCCTTGTTGCAATTATTTTGTTTTCAGCAAAACAATAGTACTGTTCATTTTTGTCATTTCTGTTCTCTTTTTCTCTACTTGTTAACGGGTCGCATCAGGATCTGGTGCCATGCTTTTTCTAGTGAAGAACAAGCTAGTTCAATATAATTCAACTTGAGCTAGAAGCGTATACCAACTGACTAAACAAAAGTAAGTTGAAACTGAAAATAAAAACAGACAAAAATAAAAAAGAACGCTCCACAGCATTGAAAAATTAGACTCAAAAAGTTCGGTAACTTAATTTTTTGGAAGAAAGTTACTTTTTTGACAGGGAAACATGCCCTGCCATACAACACATCTGTTATTTCTCTAGAGACCACAAAATTTGCATTGAAAAAGAGGCAAAGATGCCCGGAAGAGGAGCAGTTTAAATCCTCAGTAGATTCTCTTATAACGACAGAGACGTAAGTGTGCGAAAAATCAAACATCCAATGTACTCGTTGAGCCCAAAATATAAATTCAGAGTCCCCACGTCAACTTTGACTGCCAGCGGACGCTTTATGAGAATGAAGCCTTGCAATTTTAAAAGACATGATGACAGATCTGTAAGTATTCACACTGAAGTATGATGCAAAGAATTTATTTAAAAATTTGAATTATCATCTAATGGTTTTCCTTGTTGCAAATTTTTTGTTTTTAGCAAAACATTATTACTTTTCATATTTGTCACTGGTGTTCTCTTTTTCTCTACTTGTTACCGGGTCTCATCAGGATCTGGTGCCATGCTTTTTCTAGTGAAGAACTAACGTTTTCAATATATTTCAACTTGAGCTAGTGTATACCAACTGACTGAACAAAGTTAAGTTGAAACTGAAATTAAAAAAAGACAAAGATAGAAAAGAACTCTCCACAGCATTGGAAAATTAGACGCAGAAATTTCTGTAACTTAATTTTTCGGAAGAAAACTACTTTTTCAACAGGGAAACAGGCTCTGCCATACAACACATCTGTTATTTCTCTACAAACCGCAAAATTTGCATTGAATAACTTTGCGCTCTGCTGTTCTTTTTTGCCTACATGTTAGCTATTCTCAAAAATAACAGGTTGAACATCAAACTTTTCTTGTTGAAAAAAATCACAATTGATAAAATTTAATATTTTAGAGCATCGATTATCCTTCGAACGGCCTAAGCGCTATTTTTGCAAAAGGTTAACTTATTTCTTTTTTTCATTCTTTTGTCGTTCTTTGTTTTAGTCAAATATTAAATACTGGTAAATACAAATTTTAGCGGCTTCCTATGGAAGAACAACGGACTCCATTTACTGATTTCATCTGACAACCAAAATTTTTCTTGACTTTGGAACCAAAGCTCTTAAATTTACAATGATGTTATCTATGAAATTTGCATTCGTCTGCTGCTCTCTTTGTCCACTTGTTGCTTAGTTTCAATATTTAAAATTCGCATATCAAACTGTTGATGGTTGAATAACTAACTAATCATATTTAAAATTTTAATGCATTGCATGCGGCTTTAATTCTGGAGAAATAAAGGAACTTTTAATTGATTTCAGTTACTAGCTAAATTTTTTATGTATTCGACATTAATTGTTTTTTTAAAGAACCCAAATGTCTGTTTTAACTTTTCCTTTTGGTTCTTTTATACTATTTGTCACCTAGACTCATTATTCACAGGTCACAGGTCTCGCTCTTGTTGCTCTTAGAAAGCGAAGTTTATTATATCTCAATTTCTACAGATTAATATTGTGATTTTAACTTTGAAGCCTTTTCTTTGCAAAATTTAATGGAGTTTTTTGTATGAATTCGCCGTTTAAATTTGTAGACGTGCGATATTCTCTGAATGATGACAGATCTGTAAGTATTCACATTGCAGTATGATGCATAGAATCTATTTAAAGATTTCAATTCACATCTAATGGTTTTCCTTGTTGCAATTATTTTGTTTTCAGCAAAACAATAGTACTGTTCATTTTTGTCATTTCTGTTCTCTTTTTCTCTACTTGTTAACGGGTCGCATCAGGATCTGGTGCCATGCTTTTTCTAGTGAATAACAAGCTAGTTGAATATAATTCAACTTGAGCTAGAAGCGTATACCAATTGACTAAACAAAAGTAAGTTGAAACTGAAATTAAAAACAGACAAAAATAGAAAAGAGCGCTCCACAGCATTGGAAAATTAGACGCAGAAAGTTCTGTAACTTAATTTTTCTGAAGAAAATTACTTTTTTGACAGGGAAACATGCCCTGCCATACAGCACATCTGTTATTTCTCTAAAGACTGCAAAATTTGCATAGAATAACAGACAAAGAAGCCCGGAAGAGGAGCGTTTTAAATCTTCACTAGATTCTTTTATAATGACAGAGACGCAAGTGGGCGAAAAACCAAACATCCAATGTACTCGTTGAGCTCAAAAGATAAATTCAGAGTCCCCACGTCATCTTTGACTGCCAGCGTACGCTTTATAAGTAAGAAGCCTTGGAATAATAAAAGACATTGCAAAAAAAAACTCAACGAAATATTTAAAGAGTCCATTAAAATACAAAATATCCAGCAGAAATTTAGCACAGTACCTTTTTTTACCTATAACTGTGTGACATAGGGAAAAGTTGCAGCTGTCATTTGAATGAACGGAAGCTCAAGTAATCATGAAAAGTGGACCTACAAACTCGACCTGACGAAAGGCGGTCGTTGCAAAAATTCTCCAAAATGACCCTTCTCACATTGAAACAATTCACATTCGTTCCTTGTTGTTTTGCTGAAACTCACATTTATTCGATTACGATTCTCTTGCCGCTGCGAAGCCATTGAATCCTGGTGGGCTATACAAATTTACTCTTTCCTTGAAGACATAAAGTCTACGCAACTCATTCGAAGAAGTACTTACCAAACACTGCACAAAATAAACGCTATAGAAACTATTCCTATTCATTAATTTGTAACATGAACTCAATAACGCCCAATCAAAGCTATCCAAGAAGTCTCAACATTATATCAACAGCAGCAAGACATTTGAAACTTCAGTCCAATGCAGTCTAACTCAAATAAGAGTCATTGCTTTGAGTTTGAGAAGGACACTAAAGGAAATCAGGAAAAAGTTGTTGAAAAACTTGATAGCTGTTAAAAGATGATCATTTTCTGTCAAAAAATTGTATTTCACCTTCATAAGCACCCCGTTTAAGGAAATGTTAACTCTGGTTCACAAACAACCAAAGTTTTCAGAAGGTTTGCAAAACTAAAAGAAATGATTGTTTCCTTTAGGAGCAAGTATCAAATTACGAAAGCAAGTTTTATCAAATTTTTATTCAATCTCATTGCTTGTATCTCACCTTATGCTCAACCGAGTTTATCTTGTTCATTAATCTTGGCCGAACGATATGATATATTCACCCTTGAGAGTTGTGTTATATCAATAGAAAGCCTAAGAAGCTTTGAACATCGAAATATCTGAATTTTTTTTAAAAATTGCGTTTACTTCAAAAAGTCAAAAAGAGGTTTAAAATTGTTGTGAGCATTTGATATTTGAGGTTTTGTTCACAATTTCTGTATTCATTGCTCCAATTTTAAGGAATTGCTTGACTCAGCATTTTTGGCTAATTTTTAAAATTGTTTCAGAAATTCAGCCTTTTTTCATTGAAAACGGCATCAGTGATCGTTAAACTCCAAATTTGTCGAAAGTACAGCAGACCTAAAACTGACAAGTCAATCTTGTTAAACTCACATGAGGGCTGTTTGTTCTTGCGCTTCCTATGATAGGGTTCTGGATTTAAAAACAGGCAGGCTTTTTGTTAAATTTTTATTGGTTTTAATTCAAAAGGCTTCATTTATTATTGATATACTGAAAATTTTGTTTGATATATTGTCTATTTCTTAAACATTGGGAACAGTTAATTGTATTCAAAAGAGGTGCAGTATCTTCGAGGCTAGATATTGTCTAATTGTTTTATTTTGCAATCTGCATTTGATTTGGGCACTGTATTCTTTTTGAAATCTTCTCACTTTTTTGTTTCATTATTTCACTATAAGGCAAGCCATTTTTTATATCCAGGTTCAATTAATGAGCAATTTTTAGGGCAAAAATCCTATAACAATAGTAGCAATATTATTTTTTTTTGTTTCGACCTAATTACAGATAGATACAAGAAAAATTGAAATGGCATTAGATTTATCAGACATAATAACTTTTTAGACCAATCACTTTACAACGAGGTGCAGGTAACATAAATTATATATGCATAAAAGCAAACTCCTCCATTATTCCAAAGATATAAAAAAACTAACTTCCCTACAGTCAGCTTGATTATAAATTAGACCAACATTCATATTCAATGAAAGAGCATGCGACTACAAAAACACAAAAACAAAAAACAGGCATAAAATTTTTTCGATGAAAATGAAGAGTTTTAAAACGAATACAACAAATGGAAAGTAACCAGATGTTGCCACAATGCCTTCGTAGGTTGCCTAAAAAAATTTTGGAAATCAAAGAGCAAAAACGACAAAAACGTTTTCAAAACCCAATTCGAAAGTTAGTCAAGACAGTGGAACTACTTATTTGTTTGTGATTAAGTGATACAACAAAAAGAAAATTTGGAAAATGAGGAAAGTTGAAGTTTTGTATTAGAATCTAAAAAAGTTCGCTGTAAAAATTCGCTCTTACAATTCTCGAAATCTTGGGGGGTGCTAAATTACGGGGCTATGTATGGTATGGGGAGGTTGGCAAAATATCAGAAAAGATCCAGGTTTTGATGGTTGTTAGATTTAGACCATTTTTGTATAGATTTATGAGTTATTTGCAAGTGGATGACAACTCAAGTTTCAGCTATTAAACTAGATTTTGCCACATTTCCAACAGTGAAGCTCAGCATGAATAGAGAGATACAAATACCAGAAAATGAGTGCAATCAAAACTTTTTGAGCTTCTGAAAGTGAATAATATAGTCAAGTTTTCAAACTCCAATTTGAAATTTAGTCACGACACTGGAACTGTTTTTAATTTGAGATTAAGTGATACATCAAATAGAAATTTAGGAAAATGAGGAAGTTAAAGTTTTGTTTTAGAAATCTAGAAGATTTAATATTTACACAAGTCAACCGTGTTTTCATCTGAATTTGAATTCACGGAAGAGGTCTAGCTCAAATAAATTTACCAAACGTGAAAAATCGCAGAATTACGGTTGGGCTCAGTGAATACGAATAAAAACGGTTTTTTAGTTTGAAAAATTGTAAAGTTAAAACAAAATCATGGGAAAAAACAGGCATCGCGGCTATTAAGTCCTTATTACTATAATGCCTGGTTTGGGATCTTTTCTGCTAGCGCCCCTTGTTTAGTTTTGCGCCCCCCTTTAGACATGAATATGTAAACAAATCACCTTCCCTTTATAAAGAAATCACAAAGATTGCCTATGTGGCAGGAAACTTGCTTTAATAATACAAATTAGTCAGTCTAAAGAAGCAAGCAGCCAAGTCCGCCGACAACAACGCAGCTTAGTTTGGTTCATCTTATAAGACTAAATAAAAAGAAAAGATAATTTCCAATATTAGCTCGCTTTTTGCAGCGACTAAAAATTGCGGGTGTTACAGCGCAAATTTTAGCCTGCCAATATATGATATACGAGGGGTATACACTATATATGACCACAGAGCTGCGGGGCTATACAAGAAACGCTTGATGATAATCGTCAATTCCCATCATAATATAATTATCAGCCTCTCCAGCGAGTCATTGAATATATCATCGCAGCATTCGCATTGGTCAGTTTAATTGATAAAGTGCATATGAGCGATAAAAGGCAAAAAATTGATAACAAAAAGCAGTCATTATCACTAAAATTACACAAAATTGTTATCGCGGATGCCTTTCCTCAGAGCCCAAGGGATAATCGCTCGACCATTTTGACCTTGATGGATTTCATCTGTCATGTGACAGCTCAGCTTCGAAACTTCTCTTTGCAACCTGAAACCAAAATTTTAGTCTTGTCCAACCGAGGAAGGAGAAGTCTTCAATGTTCTGATCGGTTGCGTTGAACCGCTTGAGTATAGTAAACAAAACAGTCGTTTCCTAGTGTTGTGGATTCCATAGAGCAGCAGCATAATCGTTTACCTGCTGAGAAAATATTCAGTGGCCTGTCAGAAGGCCTGGGTTTAATTCGACTGGCACAGAATAAGCCAGCGTGAACAATGACTCGTGAAAAATTGCCATCGACTTCTCCTGGTATCGAGAAATTGTTTACTCAGATTCTGTTGATGATCCAATCGCCTTCAACAGAAGTGTTCGTCTCAAGGTCTGTAGGAAAATTTGAGAAAAAGAAGGCAAACATGCCACGAACCAAGTCGCGATTTACACGACCGCTGTTGAGCTGGAGAAAATGAAGGTTTGGGCGCCCTGCTATTTGTTTGCCGACATTAACAAATAGTCGCTCATTTCGATTTTCTATTTTTTAATTCGAATTCAATCAAAATTAGGGCAGTCCTTTTTGTGAGTGCACGTTAAAATTGATTGCAATGGAGCATTTTAATAGTAGTAATCAAATCTTAAACTATTCAGTTGTGCGAGAGGCAATCGCAAGAAAGTTGGAGAATGGTGAGAAAGCGGGGAGGAAATGAAAAGGCATGGAATAGACACAAGCGCTTTAGCAAACTATCTATCACGATTTAGGTTCAAAACGAATCTGGACAGACGCTAAGTGAATTCATTTTTTTCTACAGACGCTAAGTGACTTAGCAAATCTACTAGGCCACAATTTTTGAGAAAAAAAAATCCTGAAAAATTCCTTAAAAATTTTTCAAAGAACGTAATTCAAAAAAATTACATTCTTATCTCGTCTAAACAACTATAAACAAGATTCATATTCTAACTATTGGAAAAAACTCCCCAATTCATAAAAACGGCTAACTACCAGGACCTGTTATTGTGGAATTGAGAAATCCACGCTCAAGATATAATTACCACTTAAAAAACCACGCCAAATGTCCCATAAAAAGACTCCCGTACCTAACTTTCAGAGTAATTCAGTACTGAATCAGGAAGATTTTCAGAAACAATTCAGTACTGATTCAGAGTCTGCTCATGTCACATTTGGCTCTGAAATTCTCTGATTCAGACTCTGATTCAGACTCTGAATCAGACTCTGAACCAGACTCTGATTTTTTTCTGATTCAGACTCTGAATCAGACTCTGAATCAGACTCTGATTTTTCTCTGAATTAGGGTAAATTCATAACTAAGTTCGTGAGCCAAGCCAGGTTTTACCGCTGCTTCTGCTCTCAGTTCCTTAAAAACACAAATTCATACAATACCTGTAGAAATTGATGAAATCTATATAGGTTGTCGGAAAATTTCTCAAGTCAAGTTAAAGACTGACTTTTTGAGATTTTCCAGTATGTTCTGCGTGGTTTAAACCCTCCTCGTTTTTCATTCCGGGCTGGGGACCGGCAGTGGCGGAGTATTGAAATTAACTATAGGAAAACTGTTATAGCATGGTTAAAAAAACCAAGCTTGTAAAGTTTTCCAAAAAAAAACAAGACAAAATTAAACATCAAAACAAGACAATACTAAGTAAAAACATCATGTAGCTCAAAGAATGTCTAAAATAGTCCATACAACTAGAGAACATTGCATTATTTCACAATAACAATAAAGCTTATTTTTAAAAATGATTATAGACAAAATGCAACTTCTTAAAATAATGACAACTTTTTCTCAAATAATCATATTCTGACCATTTCTTTTGCAGATTCACAGTTCACATAGCCCATAGAACTAGATCTAAAACAAAAATGCCGGAAAATTGCAATATTTCACAGTACCAATAATGCCTTATTTTAAAAATGATCATAGAGAGAAGTGCAACTTCTTTAAATAATGACAACTTTTTTCTTTAATACAGTCATAAAAATAAACGAACAAATCCTGATGTTTCTATAGTTTCAATTTTTCTACTTACCTTTTAAGTAATTTCAAGTGACGTTGGGGTGAGTGATTAATGAATAGTCAAACAATGTTTGTTAAACTGTGTTGGAAAAAAATCGACTCTGATAATTTTTGAGAATTTTTAAATAAAACCATTATGATTAAATAAAAAGAAAAGATAATTTCCAATGCTAGCTCACTTTTTTCGCCATTAAAAAATGGGTCATATTGTGCAAACTTTAGCTTGTCACAATGATATTTTTACTATGACAAGGGGATTAGAGTACGAACACTATGCTGACATTCAATATTTGAACAAAAGTATAATGATAATTGACATTTTCGGTCAAAGTATAAATAGCAGCCTCTCCAGCGAGCACCAAATTTATCCTCGGTGCATTCAAATAGGTCAGTTTAAGTTAGAAAAAAAGTTAAAAAGAACAATAAATTTCAAAAAATTGGCGATAAAAAACAAGCGTCAATTACAAAAAAAATACACAAAATTGTTTTCGTGAAAGCTTTTTTCAAAACCCAAGTGATACCTTGATAAATTCCATCTGACAACGCAGCTTGAAAATTAATTTCTCTGTTTAATTTGAAAGTGTTTGTCTAAAGGAGTGTTAAAAATTTCGGAAACAGTACGGCCTTTTTGTTGAGAATAAGGGTTGGAGTTTCCTACTATTTGGTTGTCAAGACTTGAAAAAAAGCGCTCAATTTGATTTTTTTCTGAATCCAGTGAAAATTAGAGCAATTTTTTGTGAGTGGGGTTAGAAATGCTTGAAATGGAGCACCTTAACAGTAGTAATCACGTCTAATTTTATTAAGTGGTGTGAGAATTAAACGGAAGAATGATGAGAAAGTGGGGAACAAATGAAAGAGCATGAAACAAATACACACGCGTTATTTATCAGAATTTAGATTCGAAACTTAAATAGATTCTTTTGACAGAAACTACAGACGGTAAATGACTTAGAAAGTCTTCTAAGACAAATAGTTTTGAAGAAAACCTCAAAATTTGTTCAAAAACACTATAGAAACTGTTGCCTTCTCTCCTCTAAACCCCTCTAAACCTAATGCTTATTCTAAGTATTTGAAAAGACTCGCCAATCCACAAAAAGACTAACTACCGGGACTTTTTATTGTGGAATTGAAAAATCTAGGCTTGATCTACAATGGTTAAAAAAAATTATTCCTAAGGGTGAATTCTTTAATCAGTCATCAAAAAATGAACCAAATTTCTGTTTTTTTTTTCAGTTGCTATTTTTCTGCTAACGTTGGAGTGGTGGGTGATCAATGAATAGGAAAAAACTGTTTGTTAAAAATTGTTTGGAAAAATTTTTGGGACGCTCATAATAGTTTTTTGTGGATTACTATGTAACTTTAACAGAAAATGCGCTATGAACAATGGTTTTCGTGTACCAACTTGTCAAAAATTTCCAAGAAGATGAAATTGTTTCCTCCGTTTATTTAATCAAATTGAACAACACAATTCAATAGTTTTATTTAGTAGTGGCTACAGCATAAGCTATGTTGTATTTTGAGTCGGTTCCAGCGTCTACTAGCTATGTTTTTTAAGACCGGTTCACACATTTTTATGGTTTCTGATGTCATATTGTAGTAATGAATTTGTTCACGACGAAACAGGAGGTGAAGCGAAATTGCAACTGCTTTTGCGATGCAGAATTATTTTACTCAAATTTGGTAGTTGAGTGAAAAAACTGTGTTTCAACAATTGGTCGCCCGTGATTTTTCTTCACATGTGGCAATTTGACTTTGCTTTACTGTTTTTTTCGAGTTTTTTGTTCTTTTTTTCTTAATGATTTTCGAGCTTACTCCTTATCTTTTCTACGTCTATTTTTATGAATAACCGATGAAAGTTCTCAGAATTGGAGTTCAGGATTTTTCAGAAACCAATAGAGCTCTGACGCTATTGGTTAAAGTTTGAAGACTTGACTTAGTGCAGTACGTTAACCGGTTTCCCTCGCTAACTGGCCTTGGTATTCAACTTAATCATCTCGTGTTGCTTAATTCACCTCGAAACTCTGGCGCCTATCTCTGACCCCTTGAATTTTCTGACTCCTATGAAAAATTTGACAACCGGCTATTTTCTCTTTTTTTCTCTAACAATTTTGACCCAACGCCGGTCAGTGGAGTCAACGGCGGTTATTTTCTACCAAATGTCTGGCTCTGTTTGCACAAACAGAATAGACTTTTCAAAAAAAATCGTGGATATTCAAATTGTTTAGCCGTAATTGAGTTTCAGTATCAAATGAATTATCTGACTATGGTAAATTTTCTGAGAAAAAGTTTGTATTACAAGAAAAAATACTAGATAATATGGTCAGTTCAAATATTATAGCCATATATCTACAGATATGCAGGAAATAACGTCAAAATGAACAAGTTAGTTGGAAAAAAAGTGTTTTTTGGAATAAAACCGTCAATTAGGTGTTATTTTCTTATTTATTTATTGTTTCTACAGATGAAATTCTGGCTCAAATATTAAACTTTTTATGTAGCATATATGAAGAGTTAAAACGTCCTATTTTTATCTCTTTCTTCTTGCCTGTAAAATCTTGATTACGTGCACAAATCTTTCTTTGTTCATTTAAACAATTCAGTTTATGGCTTTTAAAGTGCATTTTTGAAAAATCTGCTCTCGAAGAGCTGAACAAAATAAAGACCAGTGCTGATTCCCGTTTTTCAATAACCACAATGAGAAATAAAAAACCTTTTCTTGGGTTTTCACAAAAGACTATTTTTAAAAAACTGCCGAAGAGAATGCTGAGATTCACTGCTAAGCTATTCGTTCTTATCGATTCTCTCGATTTCTCACACTAAACTTAGAAAAAAAGCATTTAGTTTGAGAGATTTTGTTACCTTATAATCTAATTAAAGCTTTTAAAAAGCATAACAGACGTCAAAAAATAAATTAGCACTCTATAGTATTACGAAGTATTAATTTTTTCTTCAGCGCAATTTTATCAACATGTTACCAAATTTTGAACAAAATTTTGAATTTGTTGGCAATTGACCTAAACTACTGTTGTTGCCTGCCTATGAAATTCATATAAACGGAATATTACCAGAAATCCCAATAAAAAAGTTGTCAATGAATTTTGCGTTTATCACGATTGATTTTGACTTTCCTTCAGCCCTAGAAAAACAATTACGAATAAAAAGAGATTTTGTGAACTTTTCACTTGAAACTTGGGTGGAGCTCATCAAAATTACATTGAAAAATTACATCAAAATTGGTAAGTTGTAATCGAATTTTTTATGAAGTTCCGAGTTAGGCAAGAACACCAGTGTAGACGATCGATTGTGTAAAAGTTGTTTTCAAAAATACATTAAAAATTTGGTGGCAGGCTGGAGTAAAATTGCACCTGAGATTGAATCTTTACTTTGTAAAACAGTGGTGTGCTAATTCAATTTTGACGTTTTTTATATTTTGTTTGGTTCTGTTAGAAATATGCAGAGCCTATTTGATTATAAATTGAATTTACTGGAGTAGAAAACATTGGAACTTTGTATTGTTTACTTTAGGGTCCAGATGCCAGCAAAACCACTAAAATTTCTAATTGAGCATCTAGTTTCATCGAAGCAAACGTGATTCACGCGGGTAATTAGGAACAAACGTTTTAAGAGACGAAATGCAATCCACTTAAATTTAGGCTAAATTTCCACCAATTCCACCAATTTAGGCAAAAACACATGATGCCAGGGAAAAATTTACCATGTCATCTGGACAGCATTTTGCGAATTTCTTTCTTCAACACAGTACTACTCCACAATAAAAAATCTCACTCATTCTTAAATTCTTCTTTTTTTTATTGAAAACAAACAAAACAAGTAAATCGCTGTCGAAATTTTTTCCAAGTTTAGGTCCCAGACCCAAGCGACCTCTGATCAGGCTATATTCAGACTGCAGTCTCTGCCAAACTGAATTGACCTCTAATCAGATCAACGTGCGACACAAAGGAATCGCGCGATTAGAGCCGTCTCTGATCAGACAATGCCAGACCCAAGAGGTCTCTGATCAGGACTTGGTCGAAACCTTTTCGGATCATACTAGTGTGCGCTCGAAACGCCCGTTGATCAGACAAAGTCCAGAACATTGTGCAGTCTAAATTGCTCTTTACAAATTTTCCAGACCATATATTTCGAGGGCAACATGCGCATGTGTGCGATCGAAAATCGTCTGATCAGATGTGGCTTGAGTCTGGAACCTCAACCTGGGTTATTTTCAGCAGATCGAACTCGTATATATATATATATATATATATATATATATATATATATATGTATATAGAATGAAATTAGAATGAAATTTTACTATGAAACTAATATTTATAGAGAAACTTTAAGCTTCACTATAACAATATATTATAGTTATTTTTATGTATATTATAACTGCTCTTGAAAATTCCCTGGTCTGGTTATGGTTTATATTACAGTTTGTATTAACCCCATTATAGCTTAAATTAAAGTTTAATATTGCTCTTAAAGTTTCACTATAAATATTAGTTTCATAGTAAAATCTCATTCTATCTTCAGGATAAAACTCCGCTCCAGTCTTACAAATATTAATTTTTAACCATTAATGATGGATCAATTGTTGCTTAGGATCAATTGAACGCACACTCGACGGTATGTTTTTTTGAATATTAACATAGGTGGTGACAAGTACAGGACATGGATTTACTCTAAACAATGCTCTATCAATTTTACAATGCTTCATTATGAGTTTGAATCCGGGACGATATAACATATTCTCAATAAACCCAAGTGGACTACTCGTTTATGCTCATGTACATGTACGTGTCCTCCCCTCTTTCTGTAGCTACATGACAACCTCTAAATCGCTTTTCTTATACAGCTTTACTACTATCAAAACCAGATCATATCCACCATTTTCATTAGGAGGTAACCCATACATTCAAGAATAGGTATTACAATGATCGATTACAGTGATTGGTTCAATTGTTCTTCCACCACTAGTCTCCAGTTTATTGTTCCGACCCCACTTGTGGGGGGGGGGAGGAACTATATACTCAAATGGGTTTTTTTTGTTCCGTGAATTTTGGCCGACCGATATATTCATCGTAGAGAAATGTGCGTGGTATCATTAAAAAGCTCGTCCAGCGTAGAATTCGAAATTAAAAAGATTTTTTTGAATTTCGTTTTTTTCGAGGAGTTATCGAGGCTTAAAGTTTCATGTGAACACTGGATAATTGGTTCAATTTTGTTCACTTTTACCGTAATTTTCGTTCGAATTAACGTATTTCTACGAAAAATTTAATTCAAAACTAGATTTCACGCCAAAAAGTAAATCAATTTTAGGTTTTTAATAGACGAAAGGAGATAATAAAGACTAGTTCTAGTCTTAGAAGGAAGTTTAATATATAAAAAAAAATCGAATTAGGTTTGGGAGCTCTTTTTTTAGAAAATTTTGCAATTCTTTTGTTTTTTCAAGTCACCTAGAGACTACTAGACACATTTAATATCGAAGTTCCGTTAATGACAAACCTCTTTTACGATCAAATGAAGCCCAATGAACAAAAAGTTTGTTTCGAAGGGATCGCTCATGTTTTTTTTTGGATTCCTATCTCAAATTTCGTAATTTCAAATGAAACTTTGATTTATTTTTTGAGGTTTTACTAAAGCTTTATAATCCTATGGCATAAACTTATGGACTAAAGGTGCAATAGATTTGCTAATGAGCAATAAGTGAACCTATCTAGTGCTGTGAGTGGACAGCTAATGGCTGTTAAGACTTTGAAAATAAATTTTCGAAATTTTTTTAAAATTAGTAAATCATAAACTTATTTTTGTGAACTGTAAGTTCGTCTCTCAAAAAAACAGGATTGAACTCCTTCATACCACTGCAACATACGTTAATCTCATTGGCGGCTTTATCAAACAAATATTGGTTATACGTCTTCAATGCCACAAGATTTCAAATTTTTTTAAAAAATTTTTCGGACATTTCGTTTTATTGGTTCATTTTGAAATCTTATCACGTCATCCTAATATTGATGGCTACATCTTCTTTTAGTTAAGACGTCCAAAAGATCATAGATAAAACTTTCTGAGAAAAAAATATGGTTTAAATGGCTTCAACACTTTCTTCTCCCATTTTTCTAAAGAAATTTTGTCTTTTGCCTGTATTTGTTGTTTTTTCATAGCCATAAGACATATTGTGATGTCTTATTGATTACCTAGGCATGATAAACATCTTGGTATTCACGTTGTGGCATAGCTGAGCGTATTCATTGAATTCCTATGAAAGCTTTTGAGTTTAATGGCTGTTAAGACTTTAAAAATTTTTTTTTTTGAATTTTTTTTGAACATAAATCAATCTTAAGCTTATTTTCGTGGTTTGTAACCCAGTCTCGGTAATGACAGAAACGCTTTTTTTCTACATCAACGGCAATTTATATTTATCTAGTTAGTGGTTTTGTCTTCTAACTATTGGTTTTTTTGGCTTCGGTGAACGAGTTTTCATAATTTTTATAATTTTTGGATTTTTTTTTAGTAATTTTGGTTCCTTTTGAAACCGTATTACATTATCCTAATATTGATAGCTCCCATTGGCTTAGTGAAGACGTTCAATGGATCGTTGGAAAAGTTTTCAGAGAAAAAAGCTTATGGTTTAAATAGCTTCGACACTTTCTTCTCTCAATTTTCTACCGAACTTTTGGATTTTGCCTGTTTTTGTTTTTGTTTTCATAGTCAATGACTTGTTGTAATGTCTTATTGATAAATTTTGAATGACAAACATCCTTGTCGTCACATCATCTAGGCATAATTTAGCGTATTAAATGCCTTCCGTTGAAAGCTGTTTAATTTTATGACTTTGATACTATGGGTTTTCTCAAAAATTTCGTGGTTTTGATGTACTTTTCTTTGCCATACGACTTATTGTGATGAGTTATTGATTTCACATGTATGAAACCTATGATTGCTATTTCATCAAGGCAGAATTTAGTGTGTTTAATTAACTGCGTTGAAAATAACTGAATTTAATGTCTTTGATACTAGGGCTTTTCTCAAAAACTTGGTGGTTTTAATATCTTTGTTTATATTTGTTTTTTTTTCAAGTCATTTTGTAAAAATAGAAACAATCACCTTGCTGTTAAAAAAATATTGAAAATAGAAGAGTTTATACTGAAAACTTCATTCTCTAATGGCTTTGAAATTTTTCTCGCTTAATTTTTGTGAGTTTGCTTTTTTTATTTTTAGGTAGCCGTAAAATTTTGATCGGTCCCATAAACCTGTAATGTTGCCTGTATTGTTGCCCATAAACTTGTAATTAGTGATGTTACCCGCAGCAGTCAGTTTAAAGCCAATAGTCTTAAAAATTATGATATTATACATCTTCAAATATTTTTCAAACTTTTCAGTTTTTTTTGTTCTTTTCGTCAACTTATTCTTGTCATTGAGAAGTCCACTCCAATTCCTTGAATTTCAAAAAACAACTTGTCTACTAATATTATGTCGTAACTGATGTTTTGTTTGCTGGACATTATGCGTTTTCATAAAAAATATTGTGAGTGGTGTATTTGTGTTTCTTTTTTCTCTTCTTTTAGCTTATTCAGGTAATAACAGATCCCAATGATTTTCAAATGTGGCCCAAATGAACGAACTTCTTTTCTCTTTTAGTATAATTTTAGCTGAATCAGCATTAATGTAAACTGAAATAATAAATAAATAAAATTCAGATAATAGCTAATGATTTTAATGGCTTCAATAATTTACGTTAATGTTCTTATTTTTTTGAGCTTTTCTGGGTCTTTGTGTAAATTGTTCGTTTTTTTGAGGTTTTCTGCGTATTTAGTTTATTCCTATGGTTTAGTCTCAGCAAAGACAGGTCCCATTAGTTTCATATTGACTTTTTAGTAAATTTATCAAGAATTATTTTGTTAAAAAGCTAAAGATTTTTTAGACTTTTGAAATTATTTGGTTTAAGAAATGTTGATTGATCTTTGACTTTAACCTCATTTTTTTTCTCTATGTCAACATTTTACCTAAGCTCATTATGAAAAACATACATCTGCTGTATAGTTAGGAAAAGCTGAATTCGTGGAGTTAAGGTTTTATCTGATTGCATTTTGACGTTGTTACTAGGTGCTTTTAAAATTATATATTGAGTTTCTGCCGAGAAAATTTTGATTTTGCATATTTTGTGGTTTGCTGTTTTTTCTCGTAGTCTTTTTATTGGTAGATCTCTTGACCGCTGTAATGAGAAATGGCATTATGTAATTCAATTAGTATTTACGTTTTGTAACGTGTTTTTTAAAGTCAAACTTCTATTTTTGTTATCTCTTCATTTGGTTGACAATTAAGTCAAAAATGTAGATGAGCTCGGGTCGGAAGATCAGGTGCGAACGCACATTAACGAGCCGCCTTGTTTGAATTAAATCAGGAAAGTAAACCTAAATTTTGAAGTCTGATGTTAGTATCATTAACATATATTAATAACACATAACAATATAGCACAAAAGGATGTAGGCCATGATGGAGGCCCCTAAGAATGTTTTTTTGTTATTTCAGTGCTTAACAACGCATAACGACTCTAAATTATTTTTTCAATAATGTCAGGTGTTTTGAAAATTTTTATCATTGCAGCACAACCAGCAATTTTTAAATTAATTCTCAGAATTTCTGCAGAATACATAATTTCCTGCTTGACCCAGGAAGGCTTCGCACCCAGTGAAAAGACTAGGTAAAAAAGTGGACTAAGCAGTGTAATTATATAGTGTAATTCTACGAGTGTAAGTTCCTTAAAATTTTAGTGTATTTCTAAGAGTGTATTTTTGTTAAAATTAAATTCTTCCACTAGTTTCCCCTGCTAAAAATTGGACTATAGAGTGTAATCATAAGAAGTTTTTAAGAGTATAAGAAGAGTAGAATGAGGAATGTAAAGAGGGTAAAAGGAGTGAAGTTTTTAAGAGTATAAGAAGAGTAGAATGAGGAATGTAAAGAGGGTAAAAGGAGTGTAATTTCCTCAAAATTACACTTACACTCTTTTCCCGCTATTTAAGAGTGGAAATTGCTTTACACCCTTATTCTCTCTTAATGACGTTGCAAATTGGGTGGACACCTCGGCGCAGGAACGATTAATTGTATATTTTAATTACAATTTCAGCTCTTTTTAATGTCGGCGTTTAATTTCGGCTCTTTTCGAAGTCGCGTTTAATACGGTCCGATCAATATACTAGATTGAAAATAACCGTAATTTATTCCAGTTTGTTCTTTGACCAATTCAAAGCGATACACTGGCAGCATACGGTGATTAAAACAGTGAGGAGATTAATCAGTGCGGAGATTAATTAATGAGAAGCTTAAATTTTGGACTTCCGTTGTTTGTGGCAAGATTACTGTCCAACTTTGGCAGCAGTGACGACTCATCAAACAGGCATACAAAAATAGAACTTTCAACAAATCTGATTGGCCGATAAGTTTAAAAAAATAAAACGTTAAAGGCCGAATAAGCCAACATTAGACAAAATCTAATTCTTGATAACAAAATCTAGCGCGTTTGGCTATGACTCACGGGTCATGTCTCAGCGCCAGTGGGACTTGATTGACTCTATCGCAACAGAACATCTGACCAGTTGACCTTAAATTGTGTTTGTTACAATCCAAAAAATTTGGATTTCATTGGCCCTCTGTCTTTTTACGACTCAGAGAGGAGTATTGCAGAAGTCTTTTAAACAATTCAAAGAGTTTTGAATTGTATTGGGGCGCTGTCTTTTCACGACACGAAGAGAAGGAATGGTGATCTACTTTTTTAAATCGGTGTTAGTAGGAATCCAATCCCGTGAAAAGAATCGCTTGATTCAATCAGCAGAACAGAAGTAAGCCAGGGAGAGAATTTTGAGTGGTTTTTCTTCATTCTGAGAGAGAGCAAAAAAATAGGTGTGAAAAAACTTTGAGCTTAGCGAGCATAATTTATTGATAACTTTATTGATCAACAGCAGTTCTTTTAAAGCAGTTTTGCAGTTTTTACTCTAACGTTTTCAGCCAAATGCGTTCGCGTCTTTATTATCTGAGCTGGATATAGTACGTTTGGGACCATTTTTGATTTTTTGAAGCAAATACTAAAGTTTTTGATGCAATTTGAGCTGTTTTTGCAATTTTGCCCAGTTGCACATTTTTAGCAGTTTTTGTAAACTTCTTTTTTCCAATTCACCGCTAGAGTTGTCAAGTCGCATCCATTGCTTAAGCAGTTTAGTTTGCATTTCGATCCAATTGAATTTTATTTTGAGCTCTATTTTTAAAAAAAATGAATAATTAAAATCTAATTTAGGCCCATCTTCTTTCTTTTTAAAGTGTTTTGCCCATTTTATTCTGAATTAAAGCTCTCTGCAATAGCCATTCTTGTTCACTAATAAATTTAGAGATATTATATTGGAAATGAAGTTTATTGTTACTAAGGGGCGGCTCTTTCGAGTTTTTACATGGCCATTTATAAGTTCTGTAATTTTGTAATTTCTATCGGTTTTCCGCGGGAACCTTTTCCGATGATTAGCAATTTTCGGATGAACTTTGGATTGTTCATCGATCGAGCAGCAGAATGGTTTAAGGTTTCCCCGTATAATTGTCGGAAATAGCTTCTTAAATTTTTAAAACAATTTCGTAAATTTCTTCTTTTTTTCCCTTTACCTTTCCTGGGTTTCCTCTGTATGCACCGTTGTGTCTTTAGTTTTTTGAAATCATATGTTTTTTTTATTTTGATGTCATTCTGGTTTCACTCATGTTTTCAATTTCATCAGTTAAGTTTTCGATATGACTAGTGAATTATTTAATAGGCTCTTTTCATTTGGAGAAGGGAGGGCTGGCTAGTAATTTAGTGAATGTCCACTTCCAGTCTGTTCCGGAGTCGTTCGTCTAGGTTTATTTAAGATCTGTTTACAAATTTTCGTGATTTTTGCAGTGAAGTTGGCATATTGATTTTGGATGAGCCAAAATGGGAAATTGAAAAAAAAAGCAGACGGCACAAAATTTTGTTCATCTTTAAGCAGAGTGATTCAACTTTTAAGCAGAGTCATTCAACTTTTAAGCAGAGTGAGAAAATGATGTTTGAATTTAAGTTCGCGTGTTCGATTCTGATTTTTTTGTTCACGTTTCTGTCTCCGCACTTTGTTTTCTGTTTTACTGTTTCTGCAATTTTCATAATCATTTTTTTCTAAGTGATTTATGCAATCCATTCATAATTGTTTTAGTTCTATTTTTTGGCAAAAATTTATTTGAATTGTTTCTCAGAACTTGTCCTGCTATGTTTTTTAAATCACTTTTATTGGAATGAATCTAGAAGGAGGAAATAAAAAGCGAGAAAAAATTTCGTTTAGATTGTGGCTGGAACAAAACTGAAGAGCGAAGCAAAAACAGAATCGATTTTTTTATACCGCTATTTTGAAGAGAGATGAAGTAAGAAGTTAAGGTGTGAAGAAAGTTTCTGTAAGCGAGCGATTTTTTTTTGTTCACGTGCGGCTTTTGTAAAACAGCTTTTTTGTAATTTTTTGGACGTAAAGTTTGATTTTGATATTGCGTATTGGGAGTTGTTTCCTAATTGTCTGAACGTTTCTGGTAAATAATGTTAAAATTTTTGCCAATTTGCATGTTTTTCGGCTATTGTGCTGTATTTTATGCGAAATTCAACTATTTTCGCTGACTGTTTTTTTTCTACTGCCTTAAGTAGGAAAAGGAGCCTCCTACTTACTTTTTAGATGCAAATTCAGTGTGTAACCTTAGTGATAAAAATTTTATTGCTTGTTGAGAATTATGACAAAAAATTTAGAATTTTTCAACAGTTTTCTCAATATTTTGCAGTTTTCTCTGTATTCTTAGAAAATTTTATGAGCCTTTTATGACTTCCGTATTGTTTTACAAGCTTTTTAAAGTTTTCTTTCTGCTTCAAACATTTTTTTCTTTGATTTTTTGTTCCCTTTTTTAGTACCTTTTTTACTTACTTTTTAGATACAAATTGAGTCAAGTTTTAATGTTAAAAAATTTTTCTTGTTGGAAACTAAGACCAAAAATTCAGAACTTTTAAACCGTTTTCTTAATTTTTTAACAGTTTTTCTCTGTTTTCCCAGAGACCTCTATGAGTTTTTTTGACTTCCCCATTGTTTTGCCAGCATCCTAATCTTTTTTGTGCTTAGACCATTTTTTCTTTTGGCTTTTTGTGCCGCTTTTTTGTAAGTTTTGTATGCTTTTTGTGAGACGTTTTTACGCATCTTTCTATTACTTCGAAACTAGATAAAGAGGTATAATTCATGGGCATCAAGTTTCATTAGAAACTCTTAGTTGGTTTCAGTACTCCTTCAGGTGCTTAGATTAGTGCAGCTGCTGAAAAGGCTTTCTTTCAAGGATAAAATGTCATTTTTAGGAGTTTTGAGCCCAGAATTAATGCAATTTTTAGGAATTTTACGTCATTTTTGAGTTATTACTTTTATCAGTCTTATATTTACTGTAATTTTCAATTGTATTCAACTTGTATGAAAATTCATGTATTTCTACAGCCTCAGGGACCACTGAGTTTTCTCTGGAAAATGATAAAAAGATCACTATAAGATGTTTAGTAGCAACGAATATGTTATAGACATTTTAATATTGAAAAATATATTTGTTTGAGGAAGTTTGTATTTCTTTTCAAGTTCTCCGAAAATTTTTGTCATTCTTTGAGTTTTTCTAACTACAGAGACCCAAGGAGCCTCCTCTGAGGTTTCATAACAACTTACCGCATAGGTGTTTTGTGAAAAGGATTAGTATTCAACATTTTAATATCACTGATTTTCAAAACTTTTCAGGTAAAATTTAAAATTTTTAAATTTTCTTAAAATAATTATGTTCCAAATTGATCAATTTTTAGCAGCCAGTGAACCTTTTGGGGCTAGAAATTGGATTACTGGTTGGTTTTTGAAAACAACGAGATGGCTCTGAAAAATTTAATTTGACGAATTTTAGCAATTTTCAATAAAATTTGAAACTGCTGTCCGATGTTCAATCAAAAATTTGCAAGTCATGGAAATCTGGAAGAAAAAAGTGATTTTGAACATATTAAAATTGCAAAATTTTTAATATATGTGTAAATTTGGTAATTTTCATTTTTTCAAGCATTTGTCAAATTTCTCAAGTTTAGCCATCTTTACTGGCCAATAAATTCCTTTCAAGGCTCGTGCGTGGGTTAACGGGTGGATTTAAGTTGATAAATTTTGAACTTTAGGATAAAACCTTCAAGAATTTTAGCAATGCATATATTTTTGTTCAGTTTGTTTGATTAACTTAGTTTCTCCAGTTTTGAGACTGTTTGCCTTTTGGCTGGCCTTGTTTAATTTATCTGATGGTCAGATACATAGTTCTAAGTCTTTCATTCACTTTTGTAGATTGCTTTTCAGGTATTGTCCTGCTATCTTTTTTTCTGTTATATTTTTTTGGTTAGCCATAAAAAGTCAGTATTTTGGTACGTCTGTAACTTTTCACAAACGAATTTGTTTTCATAAGTTTGGTATGTGCTCTAGTCTTAGAATTTAGTAGAAAAAATGCTAAAAATAACTTTTATGCAACTAAGGATTTTTTGCAACTAAGGATTTTTTGCAACTAAGGATTTTTTGCAACTAATAACTTTTTTCCAACAAAGGAGTGCAATTTGATTGAAGTTTAAGGTTACGCTGATTTATTAGTTAAGAGTTCGTGTTTTCTTATGAATGAATTGGTGCCCCCGTGGCATGTCAGATAGCAGAAGTCCCATTTAGCCAAAAATTTCATCGTCTATTGAAATTACACTTTTTAGCTAAAGATAAAATTACATTAAAGTAAGAACTTAGTTCCTGGCGTTAACTTGTTTGGTTGTGGTTGATTCAAATCAAGTCCCAGGGGCTGCTGAGTCATGGTCATTTCTCACGAGGCATGGATAAATGAGCTCATTACTCTTTTAAACTCAGTTTCTTTACAATTAAGATAGCGTAACTTCATTTTCATACGCCAAAAAAAACCAGTAGAAGACAACCGTGTTCTATTTTAAAATCTGCGTTGATTCTTCTTATCTATAAAGCTTCGTTTTCAGATTTAAAAAATTAGTTTATCATAAAAATGCATATTCGGTGAAATTTGCATATTGGGTGTTTCAAGATGATTAATTGCGAGCAATTCATTTTTAAGCCTGAAAAATTTACTCTGAAAATGTGTTCGCTTTTTTGCCCCTAAAATCGAAAATAGCGCCACATGATAACACCAGAATAAGACGAAACCAGGTATGTACAAATGCAATAGATCGAAGCTCAGATAAAGTTCCTACATAGGCGGAGAGCCAACATTTTTGTAGCGGAATATTTTGCTTGCAGTATAGATTTTACTATTTTACTCGAAACTCAAGACTAGCCAGTGTAAATTGGAACAAAAAAGAATACTGGGCATGCCAAAAAATGTCGTTAGACTGATTCAGGGCTAATTTGCTCTGCTACCAATATCGGTGGGTTCGAACACAGATATTGAATATGAGAATGTTACAGTTGTTTAAAAACCTCAAACAATTTATATTTCGCTTACCAATTTTACCACCCGAAGCGAAAAACCTAGTCTCATGTTTGCAATTCATAAGCACTATTCACGTGTAACTTGCTTTAAGTTGCACTAATCTAATATAACTGTTTGACAAAAAAATATATACAAGAATATCAGAAGCCATTTTCTTGAAGTGTCTCACAAATAATTTTTTGGCCTGATAATTGTATTTAATCATTGATCAATTTACATTACGAATGGCCGTCTATTCTGATCATCTCATTGTTTAATTCTTTGAGGCCCTTTTTATGCAAAAATTTTCATGTTAACACTTATTTCTCACTGTGTCAAATAAAATATAGAGTTAAGCTTTAGAAAACTTCTATCGTAGCCTCAAATGGCTTCTGAATATCAAGATTTTTCCTCATTATTTTCAAGTTTATGGTTTATAGCTAACCTTTGAAAGTCAGTAATCAAGCTTATAATTAGAAATTTATTGCTTTAACATCGAACTGTCTACTGTCAATAAAAGAGTTTCACGAGATTTACAAGGAAAACTTTTGTGTTTCCATTTTGTTTATGCAAATCAATGGTTTCCAAATTTCGTTTCGTCTCTTTGCTCCGAAACCAATCTTGTAGCAACATTTAATGCACCGCGGAGCGTGCAAAGACATTAATTGATCGACTGACGCAATCATTGTTTAGTAAAGTGATTCAAACGCAGATATTTGAGAACCAATGGAAACTAAGAGACAGCAGAGGGCACAAAACAACATACTTACTTACGACAAAAAGTAGAATTATCAGATCCTGCGACTTCTCGATTTTGTTCAATGGCTGGGACTTGAAATTGTTTTTAAGAAAGAAAGTTCAGCATGACACTAATTGACTCGTTTTTGACTGCGATCCAATCGATTATTTAAGAAAAACAATTTCGAGCAAACAATAGGCATCCGTCGGAAAAGTTAACACTTCACATCTTTTGCAACAAAGTTTAATATTTCTTTCATCCCTGCCTTCTGCTCCTACATAAAGTTAAGCTGCATGTTGCAATCAGAAACAAGCACTTAACTTTTATATATAAGAATTTATTTGCATAATATATATATATATATATTATATATATATATATATATATATATATTATAATATATAGATAAATATATATATATATATAATATATATATATATATATATATAGGAAATTATATTTTATTTGATTTTTTCATTGAGCTTTTTTTGCAATCAGATTTAAGACTTTAAATGACACAAACGGTCCTAAAGCTCAGTTTCTTGCTAAGTGTTTTCAGGTAGTACCGTCTGTCAAAAAGTACAACCATAGGAATTATTTTGTCAGAGTTATGGTTTGACATTAATTGTTCTAAACATAAGAAATAAATTGTGAGATGTCAATCTAATTCAAAATAGCATTATACCAATCAAAAAAACCATTGTTTTAATGATAAATTAATGCTTTGTACACGACAAACAAAAACAATATAAGTTATTGGAAACAATTATTTCTCAACTTATTGAAAATTTGCGAGGACTACCAAATTGCAGTTATGGTTTTGGAGATTAAGGAAAATGTGAAAAATAATAGTACCGATTTTGATAAACTGACAGCTTTCTCCGTTTTTTTGACCGAAATTAATGAGTATCATTGCTTAAAAATCTCTATGCAGGTCATAGCTATGAAAATTTTTGACATACTGACAAAGCGATAGTTTAAACAAAAGGGAAAGTGAAGCTTAGTCTTTTTATTATGTATACTCCATTGAAAATAAATTGATTTTGATTGGTGGCATATCGAATTAAGAAATTAAATCGTTTTCAGTTGAGCTTTAGATTTTAACAATCTCTCAAAATGTTGTAGAAATTCTGATTTCAAAACAGAAATTCTTTGTAAAATTTTACGATTAATGCCTTGTGATATTGATTAATAAGTCAAAGATTTGAAAAAAAAAACCTATTGATAAACTGAAACATAAATATAAAATGAAGTATATATATATATATTATATATATATATATATATATATATATATATATATATATATTGATGTATATATATATATATATATATATATATATATATATATTGATATATATATATAATATATATATATATATATATATATATAAAAATAATTCAAAA